>NW_006780322.1:1686896-1739804 GCF_000442215.2 Lipotes vexillifer
GGGGGCGGGGGGGGGGCGTGCTGTGCGGTGGGGACGTGCTGCTACCGGGCACCAGCAGGCCCTGCAGCTAGAAACAGTCTCCATGTCGCTCCACATGGCTCTGACTGCAGAGCGACCACTCTCGGGCTCCAGCGCTGCCCCTTCAGACTCCTTTCACAGGCTGGCGGGACAGCCAGACATTCCCTTTCAGGGCGGATGAGGGGAGGGGCTGTATGGTGGATGAGAGACTATTGCTGAAATGGGGGGGAGGAACACAGAATGGGAATGTGAGGCTGTCACCTCCGTGGCCACAGTTTTGACTGAGGCAGGTCCCACTATTGGGAAAGGCTCTGGGACTTCTCTCCCTGTTACCTCCTCGAGGAGCACAAGCCTGCCCCCTCCTGGGCCCAGTGTCAGGGGCGGAAGGTGGCCACTTACTGCGGCTGGGCTCTGTAATTAAGTCTGTAACAATGGGCAGGGGTTAGGACACATCTCATCCCAAAGTTCTTGTTGTCAGTGGGCTTAAATGCAGACAGGTGGCTTCCGAAACGCTCCTGAGAAATCATCGCTGGTGAGCCCAAGCTCCTGTCCTCAGGTCCAGAGGGGCCTCGGAGAGCGGGGTTAGAGGGCTGAGGGCCAGGGAGGGGCTGGTTCGGGCCCACGGTGGTCAGCCTTGGGCTGAGAGAGTGTCTCCCATGCGCAGGCCTGTCCCTTAACCCTGACCTCAGAGTGACCCTGTTCTAGCCTGACTAATCCTTGACCCTGGCCTCAGACAGAGCTTTAATCCTCCTGCCTCTCCAGACTGACTTTGAGCCCTATTCAGCTTACAAAGCAAGCATTCTTTATTCCAGGGGAGATTGGGCACAGCAGTGTGGAAGCTCCATATGGATCCAGAGGGACTCAGCCCACAGCCTGAGTCTTAAGCCTGGAGGGTGGACCGTGGACAGGTCTGGAAGGTCACTGGACTGAAAATCGGGCCCAGCCTCCTCCCCGGCTCCCACTCCGCTGGATGACTCTCAGCAACTCTCTTAACCAAAGTGAGGTCTGGGTACTCAGAGAGATGCACTCATCTGTCCAGTGGCTATAACTACACCCCAATATCAGCTTTTGCCATCTCTTGAAAGGTGTGAATGTTCAATGGGGAGAAGTGGAAGTGATTTGGAAACCATAGAGCATTATGATACAAGCTTGTAGTATTAAAATGAGAAGGATTGCTTGCGTAGACTGCCTGCCATCAATCAGTCTGTACTCTGTGCTTCCAAACCCTGCTACATATGGTAGGTTGGTTATACATTCCTTTCCCCTAAAATTTTCTACTCTTTCCATTCTTTTTCCTTTTAATATTCATTGAGAAAAGTTCCAAACATACTCAGAAGTAAATAGTTTAATGAACTCTTTATGTGGTGGCCAAGAGAGCGTGCTCTACTGCAGGTACCCTAATTGACCTAGGGTCCAACTGCTGGGCTCTAGTGGGGCAGAGGCTGCACCTCCCCAGGGCTGGACCCTGCTAGCATGGCAGGTACACTAAGGCCACCCCGTCCTGGGAGATGTGGGCTCCTGTGCTGGTGACTTCAGCTTTGTGCAACTGTCCTCAGCCTCCAAGTCAGCCCTGAAGTCTCAGATGCACCTCCCCAGTCTTTCTCCTCCCTCCTTCATTCAGGGGCAGACTCACATTTATCAATAGAATGACAGCTCTCCCAGCCTTTCTGCCCCTTCTCTATTCTCTTTCTCACAGGTATTTCCTCTAATAAAATAAAAACTTTTAATCCCATTTTGGAGGACATGGACTGACAGACCTGATATTGCATACATCCTTCCTCCAAGGTCAACAGTTATCTTTTCCCACATTTGCTCCATCTCCTTTTTCCTCATCCTTTCTCCCTCCGATGAAGTGATTTACAGCAAATCCCAGACAAAATGCCATTTCACTCTTAGAAGAGTTACTGCTCATTATTCACGAATTCTGAATTTGCAAGTTCACCTACTGCTAAATTTTATTTGTAAGGCCAAAATCAACACTGCTGTGCTTTTGTGGCCATTCACAGAGTGGTCAAAAATCTGAGTTGCCAGCTGTCCTCAGCTGAGGTCAAACAAGCCAATGTTCTGCCTTTTTGTTTTTTGTTTGTTCCAGCTTTACTGAGATATCACTGACATACAACATTGCATAAGTTTAAGGTGTACAAGGTGTTGATCTGATAGACGTATATTGCAAAATGATTACAGCCATAGCATTAGCTAATACCTCCATCACATCACATAATTACCATTTTCTTTTTTGTGGGGAGAACATTTAAGATCTACTCTTTTAACAATTTGTTCTGCCATAGCAAGCGGCCTTTACACAGTCTGTCTGGCGCCACATTTTTTGCATTTTTGTGCCTTTTTTGGGTGATTTTTCTGTTTAAAATGGTCCCCAAGCATAGTGCTGAAGTGCTGTCTAGTGTTTTTGAGCTCAAGAAGGCTATGGTGTGCCTTGGGGAGAAAACGTGTGTTAGATAAGCTTTATTTAGGCTTATGAATTATTCACTTTCATGAATTATAGTGCTATTGGCCAAATTCAATGTTAATGAATAAACAATATATATTAAATATGGTGTCTTTAAACAGAAACACACATAAAACAAGGCTGTGTATTGATCAATTGATGAAACTGTGACCAGAAACTCACAGGAAACTAACCTTGTGTATCTCCTGAGAACAGTGGTTTAGTATTCAATAATTCAGTGTTTTGGTGATTTTATGTAACTTCCAAAGATAATGAAAACCAACTGTTAATGTATAATGAAAATTTCCTTACAGGAACACAATGTCATTATCACACCTAACAAAATTAACACTTGTTCCTTAGTAGCATTTATTTTTTAATTTTTATTATTATTTTTTTGCACTACGCGGACCTCCCACTGCTGTGGCCTCTCCCGTTGCGGAGCACAGGCTCCGGACGCGCAGGCTCAGCAGCTATGGCTCACGGGCCAAGCTGCGCCGCGGCATGTGGGATCTTCCCGGACCGGGGCACGAACCCGCGTCCCCTGCATCGGCAGTCGGACTCTCAACCACTGCGCCACCAGGGAAGCCCCCTTGGTAGCATTTAATAGCCCATTATCAAAGTGCTTCAACTGTCTCAAAAATGTCTTTTTATGGTTGAGTTATTCAAACTGGGCGGGATCCAAACAAGAGCCACATTTCATATTTGGCTGTTATTATTTTTAAGTTTTTGAATCTAGAGCATTTCTCCCTCCCCTTTTAATTTTTTTTTTTTTCCATGTCACTGACTGTTGAAGAAACCAGGTCAGTTGTCCTGTGAAATGTCCCACATTCTGTATTCTGTCTGTTTGCCTCCTTCTGGTATTATTTATCATATATTTTGTGGCAATGGAATTTATTTCTAGAGGATTCTATTTCTGGTGGGGTCAAGGTATGAAAGGTGAATGGTGAGAGTTGGGAATGGAAGTTAGGGTTGTATTGAAGAGGGTGACATTAGGGTTGGGTTGGGTTGGAGTTTGAATTCAGGGCAGAGCTACATTTGGCAGGACGATCCAGTGGTTAGCAAAGGCTCAGAACTCAGGATTTCTGGGTACAAATTGTGCTCTGCCACTTAATAGATATTGACCTTGAACAAGTTATGTAACCTCTCTGTGTCTTAGTTTCCTCATTTGTAAAATGAGGATAACAAGAATCCTTACCTCAGGGTTGTTGTGGGGTTTAAGTGAGTTACTATATGTAAAGCACTTGGATCGGTGCCTGGAACATGGTGATTGCTACATAAGTGTTTGCTATTCTGTTGTTATTGGGGTTAGACTGGGGGTTGGGGCTGGCTTAGTTGCAGGGTAAGGGTGATTTCTAGTTCATGATTCTACCCAGTACTGGAGGTTCCACCTCATGGTCAGAGAGATTTGGGGGTGGGGAGTACCAGGACCACCCCTGCTTGGATGGCCTTCCCTCACTCCCTGTCTGGATACCAGTCTGGGATTGAATGGGTGGCCGGCGGGGCTCCATCTCACTTTCCCTTGGAAGCCTTCCCATTCCATAACCAGTTCCGACCCTGACCCTTCTCCCTCCTTGCTCGTGTGCCAACAGGGCGGTGGATGTTCTTTGATACCACCACAGTCCTGAGTGAGGTTTTAGAAGGGTGGGGGGAAATAGGCCTTGGCCTCTAACTCACTTCTGAGAAGGAAATTTTGCAGGGTGAGGACACTTGTGTGGACATTTGGATCAGTTGCATGGAGCTACAATGGAGAAGGGCTAATACAATTCTAACTCAAGAATAAGACAGATCATACAGTGACCACTAGAGGTGTTGGTGGATATGGGTGTAGTATTCATCTATCCATCTATATGTCAACCGTCCATTCATCCATCCAACCATCTGCTTATTCGTCTATTCATCCATCCATCCATCACCACAACAAACACCAGGCACCCACTCTGAGTCAGGCACATCCTCCTGGCACTCAAGCAGCTTATTGTCTAGAGAAGAACTCAGTGTATTTAATGACTACATGCTGTGCTAGTGGAGGAATGTACAATATGTGAAGAGATTTCTGGAGAGGGTGGAACCGTCTATGGCTGGGGCCAGGGGCTAGAAAGGAGGCCTCCTCCTTCGCTACCTTGTACCTGATTTTTCTGCCCTGGTGGCAATTCCTGTCTTAGGGCTGGGTCCACTGGCAGGCTAATTCTTCAGTTTCCTTGTTCTAAATCACTGGGTTCAACTTGAGAAGAGAACTGTTCCTTCTGGGAAGGAATTTTGGAGTTGCCAAATCAATCCACCATGCCTGGCCAGGCACCCTGGGGTCATAGCCAAAGTCTCTGAAGATAGGCTCTCTTCCTCATGAAGGCTCCCTGGGGAGATGTCCAGGCCACATGGACACAGTCTCCACCCACGGGACTGGCAAGGCCATGGATACAGTAGTGCTGCCCCAGTTTGGATCTGCTTCCTTACTTGGCGCAGTGGACAGCAAGCCAGAAGCCCCTCTTGTGCCCTTCTACTCTGCTGCACCCGCCCCACCCCGTCCAGCCCACCTCCTGGCCCTTGGCTTAGGTCTGTTATTAATGGCTCTCAATCCTGAGTATCCTGATAGGCAATATTTTGCCTCTAACTAATGGCAGGCTCCAGAATCAGAGTGCAGGAAATGTGATTCCCCTAAATAAGACCAGGCTTCCCAAAGCTGCTGCATGGTACAGGCGGTCTTTGCCATTGGCCTGGGGGTCAGATGGCAGGGGCTGTGTCTGGTCCACCAGCCTAGGGCAGGGGAAAAGGCCCCGCCCTTCATGTCTCCCCAGCTCCAGAGCAGCAGCAAGCCCATGGAGCCTCACAGACTGGCCTGTTTACGGGAAGAACCTGGCCAGGGCCCGAGGTGGTTTCAGCACACTCTCCCTCCCTCCGTCTGTCTGACTAATGCTTCCATCTGCAAGTCCCAGGTGAGAGACGGCCGTGTCTCCCGTGGCTGCCCCAGTGAGTGGCCGTGTTTACGGTGTAACTGCCTGATGGCATCACAGAGGGTGGTTTGGGTGAGCTGTCTCTTGGGAGTGTCTGCCTGTTGTCTCCCTCAGCCCCAACCTGGACCCCACACCAGCCTCTGCCTGACCTCATTGCATTATTCATAGAACCGTAGGCCCAGCACCCCTGCCCCCAGCTCTGTGAGACCCCTCCCTGGTTGATGCTTGTGTGTGTGTGTGTTTCAGAGCAGGGGGTCCTCTCTGCACATCCTCTTGAGCTAGTCCCAGGATTTCTCCTCTGACATGTCCCTTAGTAGAAGCTCAGCAGACATAACTGCTGCCAGGGTGTCTCTGGAGATGGGAGGCCTTGTTTCCATCTTCCGGCTCACAGAGAGTCCCAGCAATGAGCCCTGAGGTCTGGCTCCCCATTCCTGAATGGCCCCTAAATACCTTTTCCTGTACCAGTGGGTTCCCAGCTCCTTATTCGGGGAGATATTTTTCTCTGCTCCCCCCAGCTGAAGAGGGCCTCTTCCTGGCCCCAAGTCCCTTCCACAGTAAGAGAAGACAAGGGATGATGCCATCAACAGAACTTGGTTCCCAGCCTGGCTCAACCCCTGCCACAAGCTGTGTGAACCACCACCACCAACCCACCTCTCCCACTGTGCCTTCGTTTCCCAATATGTAAAATGGGAATAATAGTATGAAGAGTCCCTTTGGGGTTAAAAGAGATCATGTGTGCAAAAGTGTTGGAGGCAGGACTCCAATTCTTAACTTTCTTCCTCTCCCTGACTCTGTCCCTGCAATCCTGTATTCCCCAGGGACTGTCTCCTGAGCAGCAATCATGCACAGAGTGTATCAGAGCAGAAATGAAAACACAAGAAGTAATGGAGGGAGAAGAGCCCCACCCTATAGGATCCTCTGAGCTGATGGGAGAGATATACTCTCTGGCAGGGGAGCTGTGTGTGTGTTTGTATTTGTATGTGTGCGTGTGTGCGTGTGTGTGTGTGTTGGGGGCATTGTCCAAGCGCCCAGCTACATGTATCTAGGTTAGACCAATGACTGTAGTATCTTTTTAGCAGGCAAGACCAATGAGCAAATTCATTAAGTTCCTATTTTTGTTTTTGTTTTTTGTAACATCTTTATTGGAGAATAACTGCTTTACAATGGTGTGTTAGTTTCTGCTTCATAACAAAGTGAATCAGTTATACATAAACATGTATCCCCATATCTCCTCCCTCTTGCGTCTCCCTCCCTCCCTCCCTCCCTATCCCACCCCTCTAGGTGGTCACAAAGCACTGAGCTGAAAGTTCCTGTCTACCATCAATTGTCAAAGCTAATAATTTGATTTAACTAAGCTGATTATCTTCATTAAAAATCATTAGTTCCCATACGCAAATGTTCCTGTGTTTGCATTTTCATAATTATGTTGACATTTCACAACTTGCATTTCAAGGGAGTCCTGCACTCAGATTCCTCTTCCCCCCCAGCCCACAAGGCTCTCTGGGTTGACCTCCTCAGACTGGGGGCTGTGCTAGTGTCGGGGGACAGTGGGGAACAAGACAGGCCTGGCTGTCCTTTGCCTGCAGCCCACACTTTGCATCCATCACATGCTGCCTCTGGTGTCCTGGATGGTCCATGCCCTTCTGTCTGTGGGCAGGGCCAAGGTCAGCCTGACATCCAGTTTCAGGAACCTCCAGGTGCCCAGTTGCCTAACTGAGTCTCTTGCAAGTGGGACAGCCCTCAACACAGCCTCACAAGGTCACCATTGATCATCACGCCCACCATTAACTAGGGGAAGGGAGGCCCTCAGTCCCCCTTCAGGGAAGAGGAAGCAACCGGTGTTTGTTGAGCACCCACAGCTGCCAGGTGCTGGCACCGAGGTTCCTTCTTTAATCCCTCCAGGAATGTGTCAGCCTATCTGTTTTACAGAGGATGAAACTGAGACTTGGGGAAGTTAAGTAACTTACCCAAGTTCACATGGCCAGGAAGAGTGTCGGTTCTGGGTCTGCACTCCAAGCCTACGCCTTTTCACCCCATCCTGCCTTCCTTCCCAAGAGAAAGGTAAACGCAGCCCCAGGTGCTCCTTATTCCTGGCTCCCTAGGTTTTCCAGTGCAGGCTTCACTGGCTCCATTGGGAGAAGTGGGAGCCGACATGACCTCGCACTCCACGAGGGTGGGTCTCAAGGACACTGGCCTTCCCCCAATGCCTTGTGATTTTCCCTTGTATCACAGGTCCTGGCCTGGCCCAGGAGGCATCTGAGTCCTAAAGAGTCTTGTGCATTTTGTGTCCTGGGCAAAAGAGTGCCTCACCTCCCTTCAAATCCCCTGCAGCCCACAGGCAGACTATGCTCAGGGGAGCTGGAGCCCACCATCTGTCCTCCCACCTCTCTTGGCTGGTGCCCTGGCGGGTTTTTCTAGATGCCTAGCCCCCTGGAGCGAGGGCCAGGGTCTGGGTCGGGAAAGTGTGGAGACCGCACACCCTGGGAGGGCTCCAGATGCAGCAGAGGAGCCCGGCTTTGTAATAACAGCCACCGGAGCTGACATCCATTGAGCATCGGCCATGTGCCCAGGCCCCGTTCTAAGCACCTTGTCACCGACAGGAAGGAAGATGTGCCTCTTGGAGCCTCGGCCTCCCCATCTCCTTGTTCCCACCCAGGGATGTGTGTCCTGTGGGAGCAGAGGGCTCTGAGCTTGGATTTCTGGGCACCGTGGACACAGCCTGCCTTTGTCCCAGACCGTGAAGCAGGGGGGCTCTGTCTGCCAGGGTGTCCCTTGCTGGTCCTGCGAGTTGGAGCGAGTCTGAGCCTGGAGGAAGGCAGGGCCCTTTCCCAAGGGTGGCATGAGGGCCCAGCCCCACACAGCCTCCCCCGCTCGGCCCCTTCCCTCCCTGTGTGCCCTGATTCCTTTCCTTGTGTCCTGGCTTCCTCCCCGCCTCTCTCTCCTCACCCCTCTCTGACTTGCTTGGCCCAGGCCTCACCTTCCCAAGGACACCCCTTCCCAAGGACACCCCTGCAGCCCAGGTGCAGGAGACCAGTGCCCCCTCCCCTCGCACAGCACAACACGGTCCCTCCCTGGGACCCCGGGCCGTCCCGCCTGCTGTCCTCTCCCTCACCTCCGGCCTTCTCCTCCCGTCTCTGCCGTCTCCTCTCTTTCCCCTGCCTGCCCCTTCCTGCCTTCCCATGCCCAGAGCTGTCTCGCTGAGTGCGAACACCTCCCAGCCCCGTTCTGCACCTCCCGTCTCACGGTCCCGTCTCCCACTGCCCCCGCCAACACCCCCAGGCCTGAGATGGGAGCCGCCTCTACGCCTGAGAGAGACAGAAGCTTCTAGACTCTAATGAAAGGAGACCAAGGGCCTGGATGGAGGCCTTGGGTCTGGGACTTTCGGAGGAGCCAGGGAAGCCCAGCAGAGGAGACACATTTTGCTCAGAAACCCAAGAGAGCCTGTGGTACGTTCTTTGGCATGTGTCCCCAAGGGAAATCTCCTGCTCTCTTTGAGGACAGAATTGACCTTTTAAAAAAAGTTTAAGCTTCCCTGGTGGCGCAGTGGTTGAGAGTCTGCCTGCCGATGCAGGGGACACGGGTTCGTGCCCCGGTCCGGGAAGATCCCACATGCCGCAGAGCCACGGCCACTGAGCCTGCGCGTCCGGAACCTGTGCTCTGCAACGGGAGAGGCCACAACAGTGAGAGGCCCGCGTACCGCAAAAAAAAAAAAAAAAAAAAAAAAAGAAGTTTAAAGTTATCGCGACCCAGATGGTGAGTGAGGTGAGTTAGAGAGGACCCTATTGGGTGGGAACCTGGGCCCTGGCAATACAGAAAGACTGCTTTTGCGTGCCTTGTCAGATCAGGTCTGCTCTCTGGGAGACAGCTGGCCCCACCTGTCCTCCGGAGCTCACATCCAGTGGACGGGCTACCTGAGGGCTGCCGAGAGTGCTTCTGGGCATGAGAGAGATCAATGTGGTTCCTAGGGAGAAGGCAGATTGAGATGTGGGAATTCTTGAAAACGTTTGCCGCTGGGACGTGAAGGATTGGGAGCCATGGTGCCAGGGAAGCAGGCCTGGGGCCCACTGGGTTTGTGTTCCAGCGTCACCACTTTCTGTGTAACCTTGAACATGTGACTCTCTGGGGCTTGGTTTTCTCATATTTAAACTGGGAATAATGTTCAGACCCATCTCATAGTGTTTGTGTGAGGCTTAGCAACTGAAGGGGCTCAAGACATTTTTACTTTAAAAAAGGACATTTCTGGTCTTCCCTGGTGGCGCACTGGTTGAGAATCCGCCTGCCAATGCAGGGGACATGGGCCCTGGTCTGGAGGATCCCACATGCCGCGGAGCAACTGGGCCCGTGAGCCACAACTACTGAGCCTGTGCTCTAGAGCCCGCATGCCACAACTACTGAGCCTGCGCGTCTGGAGCCTGTGCTCCGCAACAAGAGAGGCCGCGATAGTGAGAGGCCTGCGCACCGCGATGAAGAGTGGCTCCCACTTGCCGCAACTAGAGAAAGCCCTCACACAGAAACCAAGACCCAACACAGCCAAAAATTAATTAATTAATTAATTAATTAAAAAAGAAAAAGGGACATTTCTAAAAAGTGTCCCATTTCGAAAAACAGTTTTAAGTGAAGCATGAACAGCCTCCCAAGCAATTACACAGGAGTCCAACCATCCTTTGGTGTGCCCAAATGGAAAAGCTAGATTCTACTTTGTCTCTGCCACTCCCCTGCTGTGTGCCCATCTGTAAGATGAGGAGGCTGTAAAAGATGTTTCTCAGTTCCTGCAGGTTTGACATTATTTCCTCAAGAATCCAGTGTCACTGTTCTTTTGTGTTTTTTTTGGTCACTGGCCCATGGCAGTGGTAACAGTCAGATGGGGGCTGGGTAGGGGGAGGTGGTGGGTGAGACGAAGGCCTCCTTCCAAGAGCCTGGATCCAGGAAAAAGAGACCAGATAGGAGAAATCTGGTCTTGAGCCAGCTTCTAGAAGGAAATAAGGTCCATGCCTGCCCTGGGGCCCCAAACCCAAATATTTGGAGGCTTCTGCAGCTGGGGTATGGTAGGGGTGAGTCACCCAGCAGGGGAAAAAAAGAGGGAAAACATTCCTCTTGTCCTCCTCCTTTCCCCATCCTGGGCTCACGAGCAGGGAGGCTGAGCAGGGTCAAAGCCACACATACCCCCAAGAGACAGACATGGGCATATTTAGCCCCCAGGCCCGGGGGAGCGGGGAGGGCAGAACGGGAGGTGGGGAGGCTGTTTCAGGATGTAGCAACGAGAACACGCACACCTCCCTCCCCACCACCTTGCAGTGGCTTTAATGAGCTCCTTGCACAGCTATGGCCCTTTAAACAGATAACGTCTATCCACGTCAGGAAGAAAGCATTATTAATAAGTTGTCCTGGGCACCTGGTGATGATTGTGAGTGGTGGTGAGCCAGGGTACACGAGGGCACTGCAAGCTGAAAGGGAACATTTTCCAAAGGGAGGTGATAGGTCTTGATAATTGTTATAATAATAGCTCAGCGGGCCTGCGTTGGTTCTTTTCATCCTCTGAGGTCATAAATGGCTTTCTCTACCAGGGAAGGGACAGGGCCTCCACCCACCACAAACACCCTCTTGCCTGCACTCACCCAGCTGGGGATTTACCCAGCTGTTATTTCTGAGCTAGGAAAACTTTGGGATTGTTAAGAAAAGGTGAGCTAGGAAAACTTTGGGATTGTTAAAACAAGGTGAGCTAATCATGCCTGTGTGCGCCATTCTCTCCAGATGGGAGTGGAAATTCCATTTGTCAAGTAGGTTCTAGAGTCCTCTGCCAGGAAGCCTGGTCCATTATACCGGCCCGGCTGCCCCTGTTGTCTCGCACACAAACCTGGAGTGTGTTGGTAGTCGACTCTTTGTTTGCTGCGTGAGTGACCACAGATGCACGGCTGATTTACTTTCCTCTTCTCAAGTGTGCTTACGCTTGAAGAGTTGACAGTTGTGTCCTGAGGATGGAAGGGTTAACACCACTCTGACTTACATCTTTCTTGGGCTCTGAGCATCTCTGTAAGGCTCTACCAGTGACCACTTCACAGAGCCAGCAGCCAAAGGGTGCGCTGGCAATCAGAGTGCCAATGATTCATGTATAGATGTTGTCCAGACCGCATATTTATTTAAGGCTCTTTGTCCTCTGTCTGTTTTCTTTTACAATGGTCTGAGATGGTGAGATGACAAGAGCATGGCCTAGTGGGTGTCAACCTGAGACCATGGTACCGTGGGGGCCCCCTCGCCCCACTAATTCCCATGCGGAGGAGATGGCCACATTCATGGTCACTTGGTCTGGAAGATGATGGTGGCCACCTCCACTTTGCTCCTGCCTCTGCTCTGGTTCAAAGCTGCCTGCCCTATGTGTGGCCTCTCCCCAGCCCCCAGGCCTGGCCAGGGCCCTTCATAAAGGCCCCTCTGTGGTCTTTGGTCCCAAGATATTGGCCTTGCTGAGTAACCACAACCTTCCCTGGGAGCCTAGTGGAAACACACATCCCGGGCTTTCCTGTGAATCTTGATTCAATGTTCAACCCTTTGTTATGTGCTGGGCCACGTTCAGAATTTGGGAAAATGACCCCTTGATCTTCCACGCCAAAATTCATCACTTCAGCACTTAGGTGCTGTGTGGCACCACGGATGTTTTCACATTATGTTCTGTTCTCTTGTTTGACTACACAAACCTGGGCACAGAACGGGCTTCTGGGAAATGCTGTTGAGATTGAATGGAGGATATCTGAAGATGGGCAGGTGTGTAGAGAGCTTAGGAACAAGGGTTCAAACTCTGATCCTGCCACTTGAGCAAGTTATTTGCCTTTGCTGCTTAGTTTCTTCAACTGTATAATGGGGATAAAACACTTACGTCATAGGATTGTGAGAAGACGAAATGAGTTAATGCAGGAAGAACATTTAGAGCAGTGCCTGGACCATGAACTGTCAGCTGCAGTAGTAACCATTATTATTTTTATTATTGTAAAAGTGGAGGAGCTAAACTCTGACCTTTCCAAGTCCCACTCCCCAGAACCAGGGCCTCCATGATTCACAGGTGTGGAGTGGGCTACCAGCCGCCAGCAGACAAGGATCTCGTTAAAGCCTCTGAGACCATCCTTAACTCTCAGCGAGCTTTAGGCTTCCCCTGTCGGCTGGTTCCCCTTAGGTCAGACTTCTAGCCTGCATGCTACAGCCAAACCACACCTCTGTGCCTCCCTCGTGCTTCATGTAGAGAAGGAGGCTGGCCCAGATTCCCAGGCTACAAGATATCCCAGTAACCAGAGTCCAAAAGGTGGGGACGATGCCAGAGTAGTTCCTGGGCATGCCAGCCTGCTAGCCCAATACCTGTGGCCCCAGTTCCTTGGATCCAGCCCTTAGAACAAGAGCAGCCACTCAAACACCCAAATGGAGTGCCCATAAAGGCATTGTGTACAAATCCTCACTGTATCCACCCCTCACCCCAGAGCAGCCTCTGACTGCAAGGGCCACAAAGATGTTCTGTCACCATGACTTTCCCTCCATCACCTACGATGCAAGGAAGGTATGTTCTCCCAAACGTCAGTTCACCGTCCACACAGGTGCTACTACAAAGGGAGTTCTCTTCACTCTGTGCAGCTCGCTCACATGTCACCTTCCCCAGGAAGGCTTCTCTGACCCCTTTTGTCCATACCACGCTCTCCCTCTCTGAGTTCCTCTGGCCCTTGGCATTGATATGAGATAGGCCAAAGGTTTATCAGGGCCTATACCACCCTTCCACCCTATGCCTCTGTGACGGCTGAAGTCTGTGGCCAGGATGAAGTGACAGGACATCACAAAATTTCTTCAGAAGCCAAGAAACAGACCTGCAATCCCGCCCTTGGGGAGGTGGATCTTCCCCTGCACAAGGCTGTAATGGAGCCCTGGCCACATCTGCTTCTGAAAGGAGGGGAAGAGTCATCGGACCTCACTTTGAACTTGCCGTGAGATGCGTACAGGGTTCAAAGTTAAGGGCCGGAGCAGGAGAGGACGGGCTGGCCTCCCTCGGTGTTGGATTTGGAGGTCAAGTGCCAAGAGGTAGCTATCTGGGAAGCACCAGTGTCTCAGTAAAGACTGCTTTGCAGCTGGTGCGCCCTCGTCCTGCAGCCCTGATGCTCTTTGGATCTCCCTTTGCCCCTGTTGCTATCTCTCGGTCTCTGTGCCACCGTTCCTCAGCCTTCTCTTAAGACAGGCTCACACAGGCACCTGGACTGACCATCCTCACACGTCAGCAGAGGAGTGTGGAGACCCAGCCTTGGCACAAAGAGCCTTCTGCTCAACAGCCCCCTGCCCAACCCCCGCCAGCCTCCCGTCTATCATCAGCACACCGCCAAGTCAAAGACTGGCCAGCTGGCCCCCGGTACCCATTTTCCAGGCAGGCACCGGCAAAGTCCTGAGTCTGAAATGCCAACCTGCCAAGGTTCCCCACACTCTGGATTATGCTGGAGTGAAGCCCCCTTGGCTCAGAGGTTACTTTTTTGTCTGAGATTATCTACATCACAAATGGAAAAGAGAGAAAATAAACTGCCTTCCAGAAGAGGGAAATGAGGGGGTCCAAGGCAGGAAACAACCATGACCCAGTGTCAGCCTCTGGGGTGGCCGAACTCTGACCTCTGCTTCTCCTGCCATGGCTCTGACTTGGTAGCCGCAGGGAGCGAAGGAACCACGTTAGGTAACTGGGCAGGGTGCTGGGATAGTGGGGAGAAAGGGGTGGCCCAAAAGTCAAAGACCAGGAGAGGTGCATCCGGGACGAGACCGCCACCCTGAGGCAAGACTCCGCTCCCAGACCCAGGCATCTCTTTTTGCATCCTGGCCGGACACACCTCACCTCTCTCTGGGGATCTCCTTCCCCTCAGGCGTTTTCACACACAGTGTTTGGCAGAGTCTGACATTTATTTTCATCACTGTTTTTAAGGTGAATGGCATCTGTCACATTCCTTCCTGGCCGGCTTTGTTGTGGGGCGATTTCCCACTCCCTAATGACAGGTAAGGAGCGAACACTCAGCACCTCTGGGCAGCCTCACCATCCCCGCCAGATCTGGTTCCCATAGCAGCTGTCTCTATTCCTGGGATCTTAATTAAGATCCTCTGTAATGATGGCAGGGGACTTCTCCCGCGATTACCTCCTTGCTTTGCCAGGTCTCTCAGGCTCCCGCTCTCCATCCTCCTCCCAGCTCCCACAGGCTCCGCCCCTCGCCCTGATGTGACACAGCTTTTCCTGAGGGTTTTGGGGGTTCACACAAGGGTTTTGGGAATGTTTAGACATTCCAGTGATGCTTGAGTGCAACATAATAATAACATGCAAGATAGTTTTAATGCCTGTGCCCTAGAGAAACTGTAAAACTACAATGTAGCCCAGAGCCTGGTGCACAAACGGAACTCATTACATGTGGGGTTTCATGAGTGAAATGAATGAAAAGATTAGCGTGTGGGTGAGTTTAGTACTGAACACAAAATGTGGACATTTGGGGCAGAACACTTCTGGTTTTCTGACCGGAAGCCGTCTTAGATTCCAAGCCTCTCTCTGCCAGCTAAGCGTTTACATTCATCAAGTCCGAGACATGGGGGTCTGCTCACGATGTGCTGGGGGTGTGCAAGGCCACACAGTGGGGACAGCACCGGCCCGGGCCCTGCCATCCCAGCTTCTGTCCCAGTTCTTCCCTGACTTCACTTTTCTGGCCTCCGTTTTCTGGCCTGCAAACTGGGGCTCTCAACCCCAATTGCACAGGTAGATTGTGAAGCAGCGACCAGACCCTGCCCGTAAAAATGTCCAGCAAGAGCCATTCCAGGTTGATACAAGTGAAAGATGGGCCTCGACTTCTCCATCTGGAGGCAGAAGGGACTGGCCATTCGAGGACTCCGGGGCCTTGGCCTGGGCTGCAGCCGCGGAACCGCGCACTGGCCCGGCCACAGCTCGCAGGCTTCTCCCCCACCGGCCCAGGGCTTCTGCTCTTCTTTCCCCTCAGGGTCCTTCCTCCTCCTGCCCTCTTCCAGGCAGCCTGCCTGCCCCCAGCTCCCACTGCAATCCGATGCTTAACCTGTTCCTTCAGACCCCCATGGGGTCTACCTCACTTGGCCACGTCTCGTATCTCCGAGGAGGTTACTACTTTCCTAAAGGAAGTTCTGGAATCGTATGACGAACACTGAGGCCAGAAGGACGTAGGACTCATTCAGGTCAACTCCTTTATGGTAAAGGCTGAGAATAGGCTCTCCAAGGTTAAAGGGCAGGGCCAAGGCCATCCAGATGGTCAGCTGTCCAGGCTGGAAGGAATTGATGCCCAACCCTACACTCTTCCCGGAAGACCTAGTAGCCAGGACTCATACAGGGTGGCACAGACACGTGGGAGGTGGAGGGGAGGTATGTGTGTGTGAGTGAGAATCCCTATCATCCCCCGATTCTGACTGAGCCTTGCACTTTGCCCGGCTCTGATCGTGGCATGGACACTCTGCATAGGAACACTCAGCTTGTTTCCCCTACCTCTCTCTGAGCCTCAGTGTTCCCAGCTGTAAAGTGAAGGGTGGCAATAGGAAAACTCTTGAGTTGCCTCTGGCTGAGTCATTCCCTGGCACCATGAAGTGAAGCAGGAGATGTGGTGGCAGTCGTGTCCCAAAGACCGCCCTAGCCCGCCCTCTCGCCTTGGTCGCCCTCACTGTGCGCTCCAGTGGCCCTGCGGGAGGCTGACCTGTCCTGAAAGGTGGCTGGCTTTGGATGGGAGTGGTGAGTTGCAGGCTGGGAACCTGGAGTTTGGAGCTCTGTCGCCCACCTGAACACTCACTCATAGCATAGCTGTGAGAAAACCATGGGGTGATTTTTGAGCCTGATTATTTGCAAAATTGAGATAACAATTAGCTTCCAATCACCCATCTCCTTGTGGTTGTGGGACAGATCAGGAGATCTCCTGCCCTGCCAGTAAGGGGCTATTATGACTAACCCCGAAGAGCCAGCGAAAGAGTGAGAAGGTGGAGAGAGTGCAGTCAGGTCAAGCCCAGAGGACAGAGGGGGCTGGAGGGATAGCTGAGATGGGGAGGGCAGAGCCCCCATAGGGGCTGATTCTGCACAAGGCATTGGAGGTTGAAAGGCAGCTCTGGCAGAGCCAGGAAGCTGAAAGGTGGCCGTGAGTGAGCCCGGGGCTTCCTAGGGCTCCAGATACATCAGACTTAGGCTGGTGAATGTGCTCAATATTTGTGGATTTGACAGAATGTTTTAATCGTGTCAAGAAAGATTTAGTGAAGATGCTAGAAGGACTGCCAACCCATTTCTTTGACCTGGTCCCAGAGCTGAGAACTTAGTTTTGAAAGCTGGGGCTCTGAGGGGTGTGGAGGTCTGGCAGGCTTGGAGCCTGCCCTGCCATTCAGGTCTTCCTGGAGCTCTTCACCCAGAGCTTGGTTTTTATTTGCCTAGTGCCTTCCTTCCCAGGAACTCAGAGGAGGGGCACTTTGTTATCTTGGAAAGTTTCAACATCCAGGGGAGGCTGGGAGGTGACTGGGATCCTTATCAGGGGTGTGGCCCAGGCCTGGGGAGGGGCCATCCCATCTCTGTTCAAACTCCTGGCAGCCCATAGTCTATAGATTTTCTGGGGCAGCTTGGTTTCAGCATTCGGACCCAGGAGACATCTGGCCCTGCTATCTAATTGTTGCCAGAAAGAAAGACCTCAGATCAAATACTTTATTAGCAAAATCATTATTTTTGGTGCTATCCCTGGGCTTTTAACGTCAGTGAATCATCCCACACAGGTCTCCAAGCTTCCTTGCGTTGCATTTCACGAATGGTTTATCTCGGAAGGTTTAGCAGGAAGGAGACTGCTCAAAACTATGCATCCAGGAGACTTCACTGACACACAAAAAAAGCGAGTTGATGTTTAGCTGGCTCTGCTTTAAAATGTTCCCAGGCTCAAGTCACTTGCAACATATTTCATTGAGTCCATCATTATTTTCTGGGCCTCTTTGATTTTCACAAGAAGATGTCCAACCTTCCCAAGTTTGACATCTGGCAGCTCACTGGGTCTTATACAAAATTTTGTCACCTGGAAGGGCTTCAGGGAAGGCCAGTCATGAGAACTTAAAGTCCCCACTGTCTGCCTGAATCTGGCCCAGAGACACTTTCCTTCAAAAGCATTTTAGGGATCTGCAGACAACACCCTCCATCATTTGCTCTGACATCTACCGCTGGACAAAGTCATATCATCAGGAACTCGTGTAGCTGTACCGAACCTCACATCCCTAGCCTCTCAGCTAACTGCAGTTCACATTAGGCAGACTCTCCTATGCCCCGCTGATGAATGTAAGAAACAAAGCTGACAGCCGTGCCTGCTGCAAAGATGCCTCTGAGTGCTTTGCCTGCTGTCTTATCCGCTGTCCTCTTTGTGTGTGTGTGTGTGTGTGTGTGTGTGTGTGTGTGTGTGTGTGTGTGTGTGCTGTGGGCAGAGGGGAGAGATTAAGGAGACATTGCTTTCTGTTCTCTGGGACATCAGGAATGCTGGTGTTTCTCCTAGGCAAGTAGTTTGCTTTAATCTTGAGGATCCTGGGAATTGTGCAGCTGATCGTGTTTCATCTTGGCACTGGCTGTTAGAAGTTTTAGAGCCAAATTTGTGGCCCACCCCTAGCAAATGGATCAAAGTTTATGGTATGTTTATTTTGTATTAGTCCCATCCTTGGCTCCATTTTATGGCTTTACCCTTGCTTTTTCATTTTTTTCTTTCTCACCTGCTTCTAATTTATGTCATCTCACTGAATGTTATGCATCTTTATAAGCTGCCTTAAATCCTTTTGTGAAACAAAGAGGTATATACACAAACAGACAAACAAACAAATGAATATTCCCCATCACTAGACAACATACCTTAATTTTTGATTTGGGAAATCAGGTCCATAAAGCTCCAGCTGTCCCCAGGGCCGCCATTCTTCCACAAGGCCGGCCAAACAGATCAACTGTGAACAAAGCTCAGCATCTACTTTCCAAGGGATGGAGAGAAAAAAGTGAAAAAATAACAACACAAAATCAGGTGATGCTAAGGGCTGTGACGAAGATAAAGCAGGGCAGGGGGACTAGGGGACAGACAGCCTGGCGAGGGGTGATCTCACTGAGAGGAGATTTTTTTTTTTTTAACATCTTTATTAGAGTATAATTGCTTTACAATGGTGTGTCAGTTTCTGCTTTATAACAAAGTGAATCAGCTATACATATACACATGTCCCCGTATCTCTTCCCTCTTGCGTCTCCCTCCCTCCCGCCCTCCCTATCCCACCCCTCCAGGCGGCCACAAAGCACCGAGCTGATCTCCCTGTGCTATGCGGCTGCTTCCCACTAGCCATCTACCTTACGTTTGGTAGTGTATATATGTGAGAGGAGATTTTTGAGCCGAACTCAAGGAAGAGAAGGAGGTACTAGGGGTGTCCATGGTGGAAGGGCGTCCCAGGCTGAGGGACTGGCTAGCGCAAAGCTTGGTGGCAAGGTGAGAATGTTGAAGGGACTCAAGAAGGCTGGTGTGCCCGGAGCTGACCAGTGAGGAGAGTGGCAGGAGATGAGCAGCAAGTCCTTGACCCCAGACCACAATAAAGACCTGATGACCTTCTGAGAGGAGGAGATGGGTTTGAGCAAAAGTGTGGCATGTTCTGACTTAAGTTTCAGCACAACTACCGTGACAATCAGGGCAAGGATGAAGCAGGGAGAGGAGAGGAGCTAGGAGAACACTGCGGTCCAGGCAAGAGCTGATGAGAGTTTGAACTACAATAGCAGCAAGAGAAGAGGTAAAAAGTGTTCTGATTCTGGACCTTTCTCCACACTATCACCAAACTAGAAATCTGTATTGTCTACTTTCTTTGTCTACATGTCCTCGTGCTTTTGGTTCTCAAACAGTGTGAGCCAGCTGCTGCTCCCAGCCCCTCGCAGGTCGTTAAGAACTCCTCCGCATGACGGTCACTCCAGGGTCCTCGCTTCTTTTGCTTCCACGACCCACCTCTCCTGTATCTCCTCCCACCTGGCACAGGCTTCTCTTGTACTACCCACCCCTTTCAGCTTGGTGCTTCAGAACATTTTGTCTTTGTCCTTCTTACCTGCAAAAATTGCTACATAATTTGCAGGGCCCAGTGCAAAATGAAAATGTGGAGCACCTACTTTGAAAATTAAGAAATCCAAGATGGCGACAGCAGAGCATTAAACCAGGCATGGGGCCCTTCTGAGCACAGGGCTCTGTGTGGTCACACACCCATGAAGCCAGCCTTGCTCACTCTGCATGTTCTCAGGACAATCCCATCCATTTTGCCATTAACTATCACACACTCTAATGACTCCCAGATACATCTTCTTTCTTGGGCTCCAGACCCAACTGCTGGCCCAACCTATTGTCACTCTACAGGCAACTTAAAAGCAGTAAGTTCAAGGATGAACTCATTAACTTCCCCCCAAACCAGCTTCTCCTCTTGTATTCTCTATCTTGATGAATAGAAACATAATCCTCTGAGTTGCCCAAACCAGAAATCTCTGAGTCATCCCTGACTCTACCCTCTGCCTTACCCCCATATCCAATAGGTCTCCAGGTTTGAGTGATTCTATAATCACTATTATCCCTATTATCCCTATAATCCCTATTATCTCTGGAATCCATCTCGTGCTGTCAGTGTCTGGGGCCACTGCCCTAGTTCAGGTGCTCAGAAGCTCCTGCTTCCCTTCCTCTGGTGCAGTTGTTTCCTCCCCACCTCTTGCTTCTTAGCATCCATCCAACCTCCTCCACCCTGTCATCACAGTGATGTTTCTAAAACACAAAACCAAATTACCTCACTTCCTTTTTTACAACTCCCAGTCTGCAGAGCAAAGTTCAAACTCTTTGGCATCATATGCCAGCTCTTCGGGATCTGGCTTCTGCCAACCAGTGTCTCCCAACCCTGACCCAGGCCACACCCGTCCAACCGGCCAATGATGCCAATGGTCCAGCCATTCCTGTCTCCCCCTAATGGGCCATGAACTTTCATACGGCTTACCTTTGTACATCCTGGTCTCCCAGTACGGTGCCCACTCCCTAGCTCCCTCTGAGTGCTGTACTCCTTCTGGACCATCATGAAGCAGCTCCAGGATTGCACTTCTAACCTCCCAAAGAGGCACTGAAATGACCAATGAGAGACCATTGGGAGATGGTGACCAATGAGAGCAAGAGTTAGGAAAAGTCCATAGCAGCACTGATAAACAGAGGAGGCTGCTATGAAAAGAGAAGACATTTATAGAGATTTCTGGAAGAAATGAAACAGATAGTGTCAGGTTGGAGGGACAGCTGATCAGCATACAGGTGAGCATGCATTATGGGTGAAGAAATTGCCCCTGAAAGTGAGAGGAGTGGCCTTCCCCACAAAACTTCAAAGGACCCAGTGCTTGCAGCAACAGGGTCAGCAAACAGGGGTGTGTGGCGGGACAGTCTTGCTGGCAAATTGAAAAGACATGACTGGGAAACTGGGTCACTTCTCCTTGGTGAGAGTGGTGGATTCATTTTACGTGTGTTCCTTACCATGTCTCAGTGTGGACTGAAGAATAAAGTGGGTGTGGCAGGGCCACAGTACCACAGACTCTGAGCAGTACCACAAATATGGAGAATTGAAAGGAATCTGAAAGATGGTGAAATCCCCTAAAGCACCCACAGTGGCAACTCCTTTCCTTCTTCCTGTTGACACCATTTTCTTTGCTAAAGACACATGTGCCCTGAAGTTCTCTCAGTAGGAGGCCAGGAAGCTATCAGCAAAAACCTAATGGTCTTCCAGGGCTGCCCAAAGCTCTTCATCCCAGCTGTTGGCCAAGGCACTCTATAGCCCCCAGGATACATACCACTTGAGGATGAGGTGGGGAGCTGTTACGGCCATGAGCCTTTTACTGTGGCCTGCTGCTCTGTTCTTTGCCCACCCAGCCTGAAAGGAAACCATTGGGGTCCAAGTCAGTCCCCACCCCAGGCAGACCCCACCTCTGAAGCCTGGCAGCCATCACTCACCTACCTTTACTAGAGGAAATGATGTTGACCTGGAAATCTATACCAGCCCAACTGATGTTCATAGGTGAGAGACAAAGAAAAGCATTTCTAGAACAGAGCAGTCAAAATACCTGCATGCCCTTTCTGGAAGGGCAAGGCAGAGGGGTTGAGGAGAAACAAAACAGAAAATGAATCAGAGAAAAATAAATCCAGGTGAAGGAAGATCCAGGATATAAGAAATAGTTTAATCCAAATGAAAGTGTTAGTAATGAGATTTGGAAATTTAATGCAAGTATTATGGAAGGATTATAAGAAGAAGAAAAACATAAGTGTAAAAATCTGGGAAGTAGGGAGACACAGGAAAGAAATTTTAAAAAGCATATTCAAATTTTCATTTTTTTTTGAGACACTGTTTATTAAGGTGCATATTTTATTCAGATTTATTTGTTAAAAATTAGAGGTAACAAATCATAAGATAGTAATAGGATGTAGGACTTTGAAACTACTGCAAAATAAAAAGAACCAAAAATTTATACAGTAAAACTTAAGAAAGGAAAATAGAACTTATTAATAAATACAAACTAGAAGATAAAATATCAGGAATCAGATCAAACATAAAAATGACAATAAGTGTAACTAACTTTCTGTAAATTCTCTATTTACAGAAAAAAAATCTTAGATTGGTTGTAAAAGCCAAATCCAGTATTGTGCTGTCTATAAGAGAAACATGTAAACCAAACTGATACAAAATGTGAAAAATAATGATGTGGATAAAGATACATTGGGAAATGAATGTGCACCAGAAAGGGAGAGAGAGAGAGAGGGAATTAGGAAAAGGATTGGAAGCAGGGATGGCAATATCAGTATCAGAGTAAATAGAATTCAGGGCAAAAAATTAGATTGGAAAAAATGGAATGACTTATATTTATAAAAGGTATAGGACTTCCCTGGTGGTGCAGTGGTTCAGAATCTGCCCACAAATGCAGGGGACAAGGGTTTGAGCCCTGGTCTGGGAAGATTCCACATGCCATGGAGCAGCTAAGCCCACGCACCACAACTACTGAGCCTGCTCTCTAGAGCCTTTGAGCCACAACTACTGAAGCTTGTGTGCCTAGAGCCTGTGCTCCTCAACAAGAGAAGCCACCTCAATGAGAAGCCTGCACACTGCAACAAAGAGTAGCCCCCACTCGACGCAACTAGAGAAAAGCCTGCGCGCAGCAATGAAGACCCAATGCATCCAAAAATAAATAAATAAATTTATTTTTAAAAAGTATAATCAATGAAAATATCCAATATTAATGAAACTTTGTGCTTTGAAAGCTAAGTATAGGAAGGTATAAACTGCTAGAAATGCAAGAATTTAATGAAATCATAGCCATAGTGGGAGGTACCAGTACGTCTCTGTCAGAATTGGACAGACGTTCAAAAGGATTTAGATAACACAGTTAATTTGATTTAATGTATTTAATAGAACTTTATACCCAATATATAGAAAAACATCTTTTCAAATACCTGTGAATCATTTACAAAAATTAACCATGTATAAGTACATAAAAAAATTCTCAATAAATTTCCCAAACTGACCACAGTGCAGTAAAACTAGGAATAACTGTTAAAAACCAAAAAGTTTTCTAAAAATGGAATCACTTAGAAACAATTTTAAAATTATTTTCTATTGAAAAATTAATAACAAAGAAAACAATATATCAAAACTTATGAGGTGAAGCCAAAGCTGCACTCACAGTAGAATTCATTGCCTTAATTATTTTATTAAAAATAAAACATTGAAAGGGAGTGCTTGAGAGTTTTGTTTCAGAAACTAGAAAAGAAACAACAAAACATCAAAAGACAGTAGAAGGATGAAATTGAAACATTAGAAAGAAAAGACAAAAAGAATTGATATAGAAAGCCAAAACAAAACTCTATTGATTTACCTTGTCAGTAAATATTTATTGTGTGCCAAATTTGTGCCAGGTACTGCACAAAACCCCTGGGGATCCTGAGATGAACACTGCAGATGTGGTTACTATTCATGAGGAATTTCTTTGAAAAGTTTTATAAAATAGAAAAAAACTCTTTTAGGACACACAAGATAAAAAAGGAAAGGGTGAAAAAGAATACAAATACACAATTTTATAAATAAGAAAGTGGATATAATTCCATATATGGAGGAAAAACTTTTTAAAGTTAGTGTCATATAGATTTATGTCTGTACAGTTGAAATTCTAGATGAAATGGGCACTTTTCATGACAAATATAAATAGCAAAATTAGTTCAAGAGAAGATAGAAGACTAAAAATATCAATAAGCACAGAAGAAAGTGTAAAGGTAATAAAATATGTAACCTCAGGTCAGATGGTTTTACAAGTGAGTTTTATCAGATCTCCAAAGGGCAAATATTTCTTATCTATACTTAGAGATAAAGCCCTTCCAGAGCAATTTTATGAGACTCATTTAACCCTAATGCTAAAATCTGACAAAGAGAGCACTAAAATGTGAACCAATTTATGGAAGTGTAAAAATCCTAAATAAATAATTGGAACTTTCAATATATCAATACAACTTTTAAAAGAGAAAAATACCAAGCTTAATTATTCCAGACATTCAAGGCTGATTCAATGTTAAGCAATTCATTAATTTATGTTAATAGATTAAGGAAAAAATCATGATGATCTCAATAGATGGCAGAATGTTATTTGGCTAAAGTTAAATTCTGGTCTTGATGAAAACTCCTTGTAAGCCAGGTGGGCTTCCTGAATACCAACAACAACCTGTTAGAAAATAAAATGTTAAAAAAAACCCAAACAACTCATTCAAAGAGCATGCTTAACTACAAAATATCTAGTAACAAATTTAATAAGAAATGTATATGATGTATATGAAACAAATTATATACTTTTAAAAAAAGGGTATAGAAGAATATTTGAATTAATAAATGGAGAGACACAATAAGTTTTTGGATGGGTAGATTTAAGTGTGTAAAAATGTCAATTCTTCCCAAATTGCTCTGTTAATTTAATTTAATTCCAATAAAAAACCCAATGTGACTTTAACATTTGAACATGGCAAATCAATTGTAGTTTTGTAAAAATAATAAATAAATAAAGAGAGAGAGAAAGAGAGAGTTTGTTTTATGAGCTATCAGAAAGTACTATAAAATACAGTAATAAAGATTGTATGACAGAGATACAGAACAAGAAAACGATTAATCAAAGAGAATAAAGACTGTAAAAATAGATGGACGTACATACACATATAAAAAGAACTAAGTATGTGAAGTACACAAAAAGGTTGCAATCATATTAATAGAGGCAGAATCTTTTAAATAAATGGTGTCAGAATATGTAGGTATTCATTAAAAAAAATATGGTTGTCTATAGCTTCTTGACACCATACACAAAAATAAATTTTATTAAGTAATTAAATGTAAAGCATCTTACTATTAAAATATTGGAGAGTACTTGCATAATCTTTCCATTTGTAACACCTCTCTAAGCATAACTTAAAACCTAAAAGTTATAAAATGAAGCAATGTCAGATTTTATTAAACTTTTATGTCCAGTGAAAGACCTAAATAGACTTTAAAAGACAAATGCAAAACTGGAAATAACATTTGTAATATATATACCAGAAAAAATCATTAATAATCACAATACATAAAGAATTTTTTAAAAAATATTGATAACTCAGAAAAAAAGGGGAAAGATTATGAAAAGCAATTCATAGAAATCAATAAATATGAGAAAAGCTCAAAGAAATTCAAATTAAAATTTATCAGCTTGACGGGAAAGATTAAGAGTATTGATGCGAATTGTTAAGGAGACTAAGTTTGCAGTGTCTGTCCCTTTTAGTCAGCAATTCCATTTCTGAGAACTAAAAAGTTATATATAAGGATGTTTATATGTATGGTTTGAAATAATGAAAAATTGGAAACAACATGAAGGTTCATCAATTGGGGACTAATTAAATTAGTTATGGTCAATTCAAGTGCCAAATTGTGCAAATGTGTACAAGAAGGGTGAGGAATTGGGAGGGAAAACCTGGCAGCAACATAGTTGAACATCATATGCCTAATTCTGTAACCCAGAGACCATAATCCACTTGGATACTATGATAGAACTTGGAGATCTAGATTTAACATGTTTTTTTGAAGATGAGGAATCTGATCCTGACAAATGTTTGTCCATCTTCTATTTGATAGACCTTGAGTGGAAACCCTGGTAAAAACATACTTCCCCAGGTAAAGCAAATCTGACTCTCTGAAACCTACTTGTCATCAGAGAGCAGCTGAGGAGACTGGGAATGATGGATGGGAGTCAATGGAAACAGAGTTCAGTGTAATGAACAAAATCTTTAGGATTGACTGGAGGTGCCCTGGTGGGATGACTGCTGGGAAGCACTATAGAAGGAATGTAGACGTTATTTGTGGAAGCTGATTAATTGAACATCAAGCCTTAAGATCTCATGATTCTGTGGTTCCACTCATTGGATTCAGTTTTGTCCTTTGGAGAAGCACAGATTTAGCCTGATCTCTCTCTCTTTAACACCCTTTAAGTAACTGTAGAGCACTCTCCAGTTCACTTCTCGTGTTTTCTTCTTCAGGCTCTTTGTCTCCAGTTCCTATTTTTTTAAACCATTTTTCATATATTATGACTTATTGACTCTTCTTCCTCCTGTCCAACTTCTTTTAGTCATTTTCTTTTTTAACTTAAACTATGGAACCTATAATTTAGCCAAGAATTCTAGCTATGGTCTAATACAGAATACAGTGAGATTTTTTACTTTCCTTACTTACTCCTGTTTGTAAAGTCCTAAGCTACGTCTTCAACAGCCATTTTACATAGCTGGGTCATACCAGACTCACAGAAGGGATGCTCTACTGTATAGTGAGTTTACGTACTGCACAACTCTAGGGGGCTCTATTTACAACAGATTGTAGATTTATATATTTCTTATAATAATTTCCAGCAGATGGCAGTAAAGTGTCTGAGGAAGGGGGTGCCTTTTCTAATTCATACAGAGACCTTCTATGGGCTAGCAATGACCCTGGATCATAGTCAATGAAAGCAATAGATATTTTTAATATGAGTATACAGTCTTTATGGCAGACTCCCCAATATTAATCTCTTCCCTTCTTCCTTCCTAACAAACCACAGGTTTCTTCACATATCCACCCCTCTCTCATGTGACTTTCGGGAAGGCAATCCCTCAACTCTCCCAGGTGAAGATTACTCTAAATCAGAGTTTCTTAGGACTATGGACATTTATGCCAGATAATTCTTTGTTGTGGAGGCTATACTTTGTAGGATGTTTAACAACATCCTTGGCCTCTCTCTCCCCATTAAATACCAGTAGTACACACCATCCCCCCAGTTGTGACAACCAAAAATGTCTCCAGACATTGTCAAATATTCCCTGGGGGAAAGCACCCCCACCCCCACCCCCATTGGTTGAGAACCACTTTACTTTCAGAGAAGTAAAACTTTCACACCTGCAGATACTTTCCCTCTGTTTCTTTGTTATAGGAGATGATAAATTGCCTTATCCATCTTGAACATGTATTTTTGTTACATGCAGCCCAAAGCATGCCCATCTAACACAAGGAATTACTGCCAACTCATGTCAACTCTTCCTGTGCTTATATTATTGCTTTTTTGTTACCTAAATGAAAACTTTTCACTGCTTCCATTCACTTTGTCAGTGTTAGCTTTAGTCTAAGTTCCACTCTATCCAAAGACTTTGGAATCCCAGTTTCATCATCTAATTATTAGTTATTCCTCCCAGTCTGGCATTCTTTGCAAATCTGATAAATATGTCATAAATATTCTTGTCTTAGTTGCTGATTAAAAATATTTTATCAACATCCTTTAGGTATTGTTGTTTAGCCAGATACACATTTACCTAATGTATCAGTAGCCAACTCACATTTCTTTATCTCCTATACTAAAATTTCCAGAAAGGCTTTGTCAAATGGCTCACTAAAGCAAGGAGGAACCATGCTCATACTGTTGTCTAACTCATAAATCAAATAACCAAGTGGAAATCAACGAGGTTATTTTGTGTGAGCTATTCATTCCTTGAGAACTCATGTTTATGCATGGCAATTTAGAGTACGAAATCTGTTTATTAGTCCATTCTGGTGTTTTGCTGGTAAGAGGTGTCACACTCATCAGTCTGCAATTCCCACATGCCACTTATCTTTCCTACATGAAAAATATTCAACATCTGTTGGTCTCCTGTTTCATGGTCATCTCTAGTTTTCTAAGAACTCTCAAACATTATCAACCATGGTTCTATAATCATGTTTGCAATGGTATTTGTTGTTCTGAGACTTAATTCATCTAATACATGAATTCATTTAAAGTTACCTCTTGTGTAAAAGATACTAAATAAAGGAGCTTATACACTTAACCAATACCACATATGCAAAGGATTGCCTACTAAACACAGTGCTGATGGGCCTGATTAATAAATACCATAGGGCTTCCCTGGTGGCGCAGTGGTTGAGAGTCTGCCTGCCGATGCAGGGGACACGGGTTCGTGGCCCGGTCTGGGAAGATCCCACATGCCGCGGAGCGGCTAGGCCCGTGAGCCATGGCCTCTGAGCCTGCGCGTCCGGAGCCTGTGCTCCGCAACGGGAGAGGCCACAACAGTGAGAGGCCCGCGTACCGCAAAAAAAAACAAACCAAAAAAAAAAAAAAACCATAAAGAGTTGTCAGGCTCCACCTCTGTATCCAAAACAAATAGGATGTTTGGTAGACTAAGGGGAGAAGAGAACCCTTGGAGAGCCCCTTGGGCATGAGAAAGGACTCTGTTGAGGAAGGAAAATAGAAAGAAATGAATCAAGCTGGCAACTTCCACTGAGCTGGATTGAATTCCTTTCTCCCCTTCCGGCTGACCAATTCCTTCCCTCAACTTACTCCTGCAGCCTCCAGAGAGACATTGTTGATAGGAAACTGCAGTGACAGCAGGGCCCACTTAAGCTGTCAGGAGTGAGCATCTGCAGCAGATGCCAGCCCTGGGGGATGAGCCAGACCTGGCAGAAATAGCAATGTTGAGAAGTGGACCAAAGGAACCACACTCAGCGGTTCCCCTTGACAGTAGGGAAATGGAGGTCTCGTCACAGAGCTATCTATAAGAACCACGGAGGGACATGGACTTATCAGTCTGTACCAGGAGAATGTCATGGTACACACAGTCTGCTTATTGACGAGGAGTGAATCTTCAGTGACTCTCCTCTCCCGCCTGGGCTCTCACTCCTTACCTGTAGGTCACAGTTAAGGGGGCTGGAGCCAGACTGATTAGGTTCAAATACTGGATCTCCAAATTATCGGCTATGGGACCTTGGGCAAACCACTTAACCTCTCTGAGTTTCACTCTTCTTGTTGGAAAACAAGGGGGCACGCTTGGTATGGTGCCTAGCACACAGGATGTTAGCAACTAACACTTTTAGATAATCTGTTTGGAAACTTCCTCCTTGCAGAGGTTTCCTCCCTTGAGGGAAGAGAAGGCCAAGGCATTCAAAGCTTGATCCTCAAACTGAGAATTGGTCCTGGGGTTTACATAGTCCTGGTAAAGAGGGTCGAAGCTTCAAGAGATTTTGTTTGTTGCTAGAGGTGGGTTCTTGGATTCATTATTGGGCAATAGCTCTGTGATTAAGCAAAACAAAGGGAATGGAATTCCAAAGAGCTAAGTATCTGCATAACAACGTTAACAGGCTACCTTGAACAAGAGTGATGGAGGTGGGGAGGGGTGGTTAGAGTTGCACCTCTGAAGAAACACTTAAAGAAATGTCTCTTTCACAACTACTGGATTAGGCTGTCTTTCTTGGTATAATATTGCTTGTTCTCAGGAGGCATTTTTTAGGGGTGTTGCGGTCCGGGAGCCACACGCCTGGAGTCGAGTTCCCCGGTAAATGCGACCTGTGTCCCAACCAAGGACACCCGAGAATCACCAACACCAAGTAGAAAGATTAGCAAAGGATTTATACCAGTATAGAAGCTTACACAAACTGTCCGGACAGGGTCCCACTCGGAGAGAAGTGAGTGAGACCCCGACTAACAGTCGGGCGAGGCCTTTATACCCTTCACAGGACGGGAAGTTCCCAAGGTGGGAGGGAGCTGTTTAATTTTGAATCAGCCAATCAGGAACCCGGTTCTTCCCGCCCCAAGCAAGCAAGCAAAGCAACTTTCTTACAGAAGTCAAAATGTGCTGTTAGCCCTGAAGCTGTTCTTCTGTTTCTTTCGTCAGAGAGGAGACCCTGAAGATGATAGAAAGCCTGTACAAGTCTGGTCAACACTTGTTGCTGGAGAAGAGAAGAAAGGAGTGGTTTAGTGTTGGCTTAGACTTTTGATAGCTCACAGATGGTATTTTTCAAGACTAAATAAGTTGGAGTCTGGGAAATGTCTTGATTTGTAACTTTGGTTTCAGACATCTTTTATAGGTCAAAGGGCAAGATCGTATCCTTGTGGGTTGGGTTGGGCTTTTCTTGAAGGAAGCTGATTTCTCATTGTCATTCATCCTTGTCAAAGGTTAATCACAGGACTGAAAAATGAGACCTTGGAAGGTGGGTCCGAGAACTGAGTGAGGGAAAACTGCCTCCTGGTTGCCAGGCCTTGGGATATGACTCAGTTGGGTCTTGGGTTGGGCCATCATGCTCAAGGCTACTTCCTTTGGGGTAGACTTAGTAACAGGTAGCAGATGGGGGCAAGGCACGGAGGCTGACCTCTACCCGAGAGCGGCGGGCAAGTATCAAGAGAAAGAGGAGGGCAGTAGTGGGTCCCTGTGAAGGGGCCTGGGCCTGTTGACTCAGGGTAACCATCACTAACATTCAGCATAAACCCTTTGTGCAGTAATCCTGCCTGTCATAGCCTACCCCTCAGCCAGCCTGTGTTAGGTTCTATATCAACAGAGGAATGGCAGGAGTGTTCTTCTCATACTTGGGGAAGAGTTGGTTCCAGGAGAGCAGGAGCATCTTGAGGGAAGCTGACCTTGAGCCTACAAAGGCAACATTCAGAAGAACAAGCAGTGTTCCAGAGCCAGATGATGTCTGGAGGTGGGAAGAACTCAGGAGGCATTTGGAGAACTCACCAATATTCCCCAGGAAGTCCAGGCAGAGCTGGGGAGGGACAGTAGCTTAGAGTTCTATGAATCAGGGATTAAGGAGAAGTATAGCATGTGTGGCTTCCTGAACTTGTAAAGCCTGGGATGTCAGGGAATGCAACCATGTCACCTTCTGGCTGCATGGCTTCGTGCAAGTTACTTATCCTTCTGTTTCTTCATCAGGGAAATGGGGATAATAACACTGACTACCTCATAGGATTCTTGTGAAAATTTAATGAGCTACAGTAATAACCCAATTCATGGTAACTGTTGATACTAACCCCAGGAGTGCTGGGAAAGGGGGATTAGTGCACTAAGCAAAAAGCCATTACAACTAATTGACAGGAGAATTCATATAAGGTATATAGATAGAACTGTTGCTCAGAGAAGAGGTGCTCTCAGCTCATCAATGACTCAGAGATGAGAAAATAGCCCTGGCCTAGGAATCTGATGTACCAATGGGCCTTCAGAAGCTCTCTTCAGCTGAAAACCAACAGACCTGGGTCCTGCAGTAGCATCTCAAGGCCTTGAATCTCACCTTCCCTAAGCAAAAATCTACTTGCTGAGGCCCAGAGATGATTCAAAGGAGAGTGCTAACCCAGAAAACTCTGCTGGAAATGGGTGTGGAGGACTCAGTACCAAGCTGCCTCAATCCATTCTTCTCAAGCTCAACTTTGGCAGAGGCAAAAGAATAAGAATTTTGCCATAATTCTACCTGGATCCCTCAGTGGACAGTCAGCCATGCCTGTATTGAGGTGATTTGATAATGAGCTTCATGCTGACCCAGAAACTATTCCCAGCCCTTCCTTGGCAGCCTTCCTGTCCAGCTACTTGTAACCAAGTTCCCTGTGGTATTCCCTTGAGCATTCTGGCTCCAGCCACCGGGCCCTGCTCTCTACCCCCAGAGCTGTTCCCTCCCAGGCTTGGTGCCTTCTCTCATGGGATTACTGTTTTCTGGAAGTTTCTGCACACCTGCACCACCAACTAGGCTGAATTAGGAGTGAAGTGCCCCTCCCCGGCACTCCATTAGTCCATCATGCTTAGCACTGTCATATCGTTCTATGTAGTCACTGACTTTCTGGTCTCTTCTCCAATTGGAATGTTTGTTGCTTTGGGAGAATGGGCCATGTCTTCTTCCTTTGTTTGTTCCTATTTCTAGGTCAGTAATTATTCCTATTTCTAGCATAGTAAGCACTCTTTAAACATGTGCTGAATAAATTCTTGAGCATATGAAATGAACTCAAGTATAGAGAAGTCAAACTAGAAAAGGCATTCATTAATAAATCTGCTCAAGCATTGATTGAACACCTAGTGTTTGCCAGACACTCCTCCAGACACTAGAGACACAGTGGTAGACACTAGACCCAAGCCCTGCCTCAGAGCATGCAAATTCCAGTCAGTGTGGAGGCCTGGAGGTAAGTGAGCAGATGGTATGCTCTCACTTGGCAATGTGTGCTGTGAAAAAATAAAGAAAGGAAAGGTGGGGCAAGCCCTAATTATTACACTGAACATTTTCAGGACAAACATTTTAAGTAAAAATGTATTAAACATTAAATAAAAATAAAAAAGAAGATAAACAGTTCAATCATATTTAGAAGAAAATATTGGAGTTCATAACCCAGGATTAAGTTTTTTTAATGTCTGAAATTATTAGAAACATGGAAGATGCAAAAGAACTAATTTACTTGTTCTTTCATAAAATGACTACAAAGTTATTATTTGGTCTTTGTCTTTTAAAGTTATTTAATTTCTTTGTGCCTATACACAGGTAATGTTACAAAAAAGCATGAATGTGTTGGTTTTGTTTCCCTTTTCTGTTTGGCATCTCTTTCCCATCTCTTTCCCCCTCCCTCTATAATAGCACTCTAATCCATGTTAGTGAACTAGTATGTAATCTGTATTTTTCTCTATGCTAATATGATGATTTACATATGCATATACATACACACAGTCATATACCTAATAAGAGCTTTTTTGTTTCTCTGTCATTTTTTATACAAATATAAAGAGGAAATATATTTACCCTTTTCTACATCTTCCTCAATAAAACCTCATGTAAATCTCTCTATGGCAAAAGGTATATTTCTAATCCTATTTTTTTTAAAAAGCTGCATAATATTCCATGGTATAGCCAAGTCATATTTTCTCAGCTATTCCCCTATTTATAGGAATTAATTTTGCTTCCAGTTTTTCTTCCACAATAACAAAGCTGCAATAAATGCCCTTGAATATATGTCCTTATATACACTAGTGCTCTTAATGCTATGGTCAGATTCCCAGCAGTAAGAGTACTAGGTTATAGGTGTGTCTATATATACATATATATAGTTTAATTTCATAGATTGCTTTTCATAACAGCTGTAACTTTTCATACTGCCATCAGCAATATGTTAGAGTTCCTTTTCCTCCACATGTCCTCTAGAAATAGATGTTGTTGAATGAAGTGACATTTCATTATTACTTTAATCTGTGTTTCTCTGTCTACTGGTGATTTAGATTTTGTATTTGGGTTTTAGTAATTCAATGAATATCATTTTTAAATAAACTTTTTTTGGAAGCACAACATGTACACAGAAAAGTACACAAACCCTTGTGTGCAGCTCAATGAACAAATCCTTAAAACCAGCATCCAGATCAAAAAATAGAACATTACCAGCTCCCCAAAAGTCCTCTCATGACCCCTACCAGTCACTAGCTCCTCCACCTCCAAGCGGAATCACTAGTCTGACTTTTATCACCATAGATTATTTCTGTTTACTTTTGAAATTTATATAAGTGAATCACATAGTCTATACTCTTGCCCAATATTATTTTGTGAGATCCATACTGTCACATGAAGCAGTAAATCTTTTACTCTCTTTGCTATAAAGATTTACATTATGTAAATACAGCACCATTTATCTGTTCAATTGTTGATGGACATTTGGGTTGTTTCCAGCTTTAACTATTATGAATGTTGCTGCCATAAGCATTTCGGTACGTCACGATATCCTGTTGATATATATCTAGCAATAGAATTACTGGGCCATAGATATATCCATGTGTTCACTTTTAGGAAATACTGTCAAGGATCTACTGCCAAAGACCACTGCCAAAAACGATTCTTAACGAATTCACACTACCCCAGCAGTGTTTGAGAGTTCTAGGTCCTCTATATCTTTGCAAGCATTTTTGTCTTTATAACTTTAGCCTGTTGGGTGTGTTTTTAATTTACATTTTCCTTATTCCTAATGATACAGCACACATTTTCATGTTTATTGACCATTTAGATAATCCTGTTTTGGGGACATGTCTATTCAAGTCTTCTGCTCTTTTCTCTAGTCATTTACCTGTCTTTCATGATTTACAAGACCTCTGTATATATTCTGGAAAAATGTTTTTTTCTTCTTTGTCAGATATCTGTATTTTAATGTCTCCTCCCATTTTGCTGCTTGTCTTTTCTTTCCCTTTAATGGTGTTTTTTGATGTAGAAGTTTTTAATATTAATATAGTCTGATTTATCTTTTTTTTCCTACTAAGTGCTTTTTGTGTACTGTTCAGGAAATCTTTGCCTACCCCAATATCATGAAGACAGTCTCCTGTGCTATCCTCTAGAAAAATGTTTCTCAACCTTTTTTTCCATCCCTGTGATGAATAGACTCTAAGGTGGTCCCTATAATCCCCACCTCCCAGTATTTATGCCCTTGTGTAATACCTGCACCTTGAGTGCAGGAGGGACCTGTGACTTGCTTCTAGCCAATAGAGAACAGCAAAGGTGATGGGCTGTCACTTCCACCATTATGTTACCAAAGATTGCTAGTGGACTCTGCTTTGCTGATTGTGAAGAAGCTTCCATATTGTAAGCTTCCCAAGGAACTGAAGTATCCTCTAGATGACAGCCAGGAAGAAATTGAAGTCTTCAGGCCCAAAACCTGCAAATAACCGAGTTCTGCCAATAACCTTGTGAGCTTGGATGTGGATCCTTCCCCTAGGCAAATTTTCAGATGAACTGGTTCTGGTCAATGCCTTAGTTGCACTCTTTGGGGACCCATCTAAGCCATGCCCAGACCCCTGGCTCACAAAAACTGTGACAGACATGTGGCTTTAAGCCACTGATAATTGTTTTGCAGCGATAGATAACTAAAACATTGTTATATTGTAATATTGTTTTGCAGCGATAGCTAACTAAAATACCACACCTCCAAAGGAGATCTCTTTGACATTTTTTTCCTAATTACTACCCACCCCTCCACTGTGCAACTTTAATACTATAAATATACTATATATCTGTTTATGTACTATATTGTATATCTGTATTTTATACATAAAAAGAGTAAGATTTTTTTCACCCCCAGAGAACTATTTTCAACCCCCTGGGGGCAATATTGCTTTTGTTGACAACGCATAAGATGGTGTTGGCAAATTAAAGCCTACCACCAGTTTTGAAAATAAAGTTTTATTTAACACAGCCATGCATATGCATTAACATATTGACTGTCACTGCTTTTGTGCTGCAATAGCAGAGTTGAGTAGCTGCAACAGAGGCCATATAGCCTGCAAAGCATTGAGTATTTACCATCTAACTGTAGAAAATATATGCCAACCACTGCTCTAGAAATTTCATAATTTTACCTTTCACTTTTAGATCTATGGTCCACCTGGAATTTAAATTTTGACAATGATATTAGGTAAAGGTCAAGACTCTTTTTATTTTCCATGTGGATTTCCAGCTACCCAACATTATTTACTGAAAAGCCATCCTTTCCCCACTGCATGGTAGTGTCACCTTTGTCTAAGTCAATGACTGTGTATATGTAGGTCTCTGTGTGTGCGGGACATAATTTGGAGACAACTGATATCTTTAGAATATTGAGCTTTCTAATTGTTGACATGATATAGTCTTTCATTTATTTAAGTTTTTAAAAATTTTCTAAATGGTATTTCTATTTTTCTTGTAGAGGTCTTATACCTATTTTATTAGATTAAGTCCTGGATATTTGATCAATCATAAGTAGTATCATATAGTCATTTCTACTCTTTAATTGTATGCTGCTAGTATATGGAGGTACAATTGCTTTTCCTATATTAATTTTGTTTTTAGAGACTTTGTTAAATCCATTACTAATTGTAATAGTTTACCTGCAAATTATTGCTGATTTTCTATGAGCACAATCATGTCCTCTGTGAATAATGACATTTTTATTTCTTCTTTTGTAATTTTCAAATCTTTTGATTTATTTTTATTTTCTTGCCTTAACTCATTGACTAAAATCATTAATAAACATTAAATAGAAGTAATAGCAGATATCTTTTTCTTATTCCGGGTCTCAATTGGGAAAGCTTTTAATATTTCATCATTAAGTATGGTGTTTTCTGTAAGCCTTTTGTTTATACTGTTTATCAGATTAAGGAAGTTTCCTTCTACTCCTAGTTACTAACAGTTTTTATTTATTTATTTTATCATGAATATGTATATTAAGCTTTATAATTTTTTCTACATCTACGAGATAATCATTTGATTTTTCTTATCAGTTATAATTTATGTAGTGAATTACATTGCTTGAGCTTTTTGAATGTTAAACTAACCTTTCACCTTGCATTTTTGGAACTAACCCACCTTGGTTCTTTATACACATCACTGGATTCACTTTGCTATAATTTCTTTATTTTTTTGCATCTATCTTCATAAAACAACTTGAGAAGTGCTTATTCTTTTTTTTTTTTTTTCATTCTTTGGAATAGTTTGTAAAACATTGGTGTTAATTCTTCCTTAAATGTTTGGTGAAAACTTCTGGACTAGAGCTTTCTTTGTGGGAAGTTTTCAAATTACAGATTCAATGTTTAAAATATATGCAGTACTATTCAGATGTTCTGTTTCTTATCTAGCAAGTTGTTTGTTTAATTGAAATTAAATATTTTTGGCATAAAGTTGTTAAAAATATGAGCTCATTAGCTCTTTAATGCCTATAGAAGTTGTAATAAACTACCATTTTCATTACTGAATTAGTCATTTGTGTGCCTCAATTTTTTATAAGTAAGTTTTGCTAAGGTTTTATTAGACTTTTGAAAGAAAAAACTTGTTTATTTTCTCTATTGTATGATTTCTTTCTCTTTCACTGATTTCTGCTTTCTTTTTTATTTTTAAGTTGAAGTATAGTTGATTTACAATATCATGTTAGTTTCAGGTACACAGCACAGTGTATAATATATGTGTGCATGTGTGTGTGTGTGTGTGTGTGTGTATATATATATATATATATATATATATATATATATATACACACACATTCCTTTTCAGATTCTTTTCCCTTATAGGTTATTACAAAATATTGAGTATAGTTCCTTGTGCTATACAGTAGTTCCTTGTTGGTTATCTATTTTATATATAGTAATGTGTATATGTTAATACCAACCTCCTAATTTATCCCTCCCCCTACTCTCATCTTGATATTTCTTTGAAAAACTTTTTTTGTACTTAATCTTCTTTTCTTTCCTAAGTGCTTGAGATGGTTACTTAGTCCTTTAATTTTCATCCTTTCTTCTTTTTTAATATATGCATTAAAATTATCAATATCCCTTGAAGCCCAATTTTAGCTGCATCCCACAAAAATTCAGTTAATTTTTCCCCTAATTTTCGATGTTACTTCTTTTTTGGTCTATCAATTATTTAGATGCATGTTAACTCAATTTCACAATATTTTTTTTCTACCTTTTTGTTATTGATTTTTAACTTAACTGCACTATGATCCAGAACATACTCTGTCTTATTCCATTTTCTGAAATTTGTTGAGGCCTGCTTTATGGCCTAGCATTTTTGGAAAATATTCCAAATGTGAATTCTGAATTTCTTTGGTACGTGGACTCCAAGTTTATTAATGACGTTATTCAAATTTTCTAAATCCTTATTGATTTTTATCTGCTTGTTCCATGAGTTACTGAGAGAGGCCTGTTAAAATTTCCAACTTACAGTTGGAGTTGTTTATTTCTTATTTTGGTTTTGTCAATTTTTGCCTTATATATTTGGTTGCTAATTATTGGATGTTTACAAATTTGGAATTGTTATATCTTACTGCCATATTGACACTTTAATCCTTATGAAATGTGTGTCTGGTAGTGCTCTTTGCCTTAAAGTCTATTTTTTTCTGTTATTCATATAGCTACAACAACTTTATTTTGGGTAACTTGCATGGTATATCATTTTACACCATTTTACTTTCAATATTCCTTTGTCTTTATACTTAAGCTCTGAACTTGTCTCTTGTAAGAAACATGTTGCTATTGTTGCTGCTGCTGTTGTTTTAATTTGGTTTTATAATCTTTAGCTTTTAATTAGAGTTTTTAGTCCATTTACATTTGCTCTAATTTTTGGTATATTGGGATATATATCTACCATGTCTCTATTTGTTTTCTATTCATACCTATTGTTCTGCCCTTGTTTACTCAATTTTATTATCTTCTTTGCATTAAACAAGTGTTTTTTAAAATTCTAGTTTCTCTTTAGCTTATTGGATATGCATTCTTTTATTATTCTCTTAGCAAATATGAAACCAGCAAAGATACAGAAGATTACCATATATATTATTATCATTGCCTATTTCAGGCAATGTAAGGGCTCTAAAGACCTCCCCATAAAGCTTTTGTTTTATTACTTCCATTTGCATTAATTTCACATATGTTTTATATCCCACAAGACTTTATTATTACTGTTATATAGGGTTAATATTATTGAGATTAATCCCAATATTTACTCCTTTGAAGGTAATGTGTATTTCTACTTGGAAACTTTTAAGATTTTATCTTTGATTTTCATTCTTAACAGTTTTACTAAGATATGCATAGGTGTGTTTTTCTTGGTAGTTATCATTCTTGCAGTTCATAATGATTCTTAAGTCTTTTTCATCAGTTTTCTTCCAATAGTGCTTCTGCTCCATTCTCCTTCTCCTCTCCTTCTGGGTCTCTAATTACATGCATGTTATATCTTTTCACTAGGTTCCATATGTCCTTTATGCTCTTTTCAGTATTTTTTATCCCTTTTCTCTCTCCATGATTTAATCCAGACTTTTCTACTCACATATATTTCATTGTACTAATCCTCTTTTAAACTTGGCTCAATCCACTTATAAACACATCTATTGAGTTTTTAATTTCAGTTACTGTGTTTTTCCATTTTGATGGGTTTTTTTTTAATGTATGTAGCTACAATAAGATAACTGAAACATAAAGGGGAGGGTAAAGAGCTCTATCTGGTGGTAATGATTCTATGTTCCACTTAAAATGGTAAAATACTGAATCTAAGAGGACTGTGAAAAGTTGTGTGTTTATTAGAACCCTGCATGAACCACTAAAGAAACAACACACAAAGATATATTCAAAGCAAAATAGGTGCATTAAAAAGAAATACTGAAAAATGTTCAAATAATTCAAAAAAAAAATAGGAAAGTGACAGAGGAACAAAAAATTGGGGAATAAACAGAAAACAAATTATAAACATTAAATAATCCCAACATAGCAATATTTATGTTAAATGTAAATGGTCTAAATACACTAATTAAAATACAGAGATTGTAAAACTAGATTTAAAAACATATGCAATATAAAAATATTTATTTCAAATGCAATAATATAAGTTAAAATTATAAATAACATAGCATAATAATGAAAAGGCAATATATAAATATATAAGTATATAAATATATAGATAAATATATAAATAATAAATAAATAAATAGTATAATAATGTAGGTTAACAGTAGAAAGATAGAAAAGAAATGCCATGTAAACACCAATCAAAAGAAAGTTGGAGTTGTGTTTTTTGTTGTTTGTTTGCGATACACGGGCCTCTCACTGTTGTGGCCTCTCCCGTTGCGGAGCACAGGCTCCGGATGCGCAGGCTCAGCGGCCATGGCTCACAGGCCCAGCTGCTCCACGGCATGTGGGATCTTCCCATACCGGGGCATGAACCCGTGTTCCCTGCATCGGCAGGCAGACTCTCAACTACTGTGCCACCAGGGAAGCCCTGGAGTTGTTTTAATAGTATCATGAGAGGTAGACTTCAGAATAAAAGTTACCATGGATTAAGAGCAACCTTGCATAATGATAAAAGGGCAAATTCATTAAGGCATACCAATCCTAAATGTATATGTATTTTAAAACAGAGCTTCAAATACAGGAAGCAGAAACTAATGGAACTGAAATGAGAAATAGACAAATTCAAAATTATAATTAAATTACTCTTCTCTGAGTAACTGATAGAACTGGGAGGTAGAAAATCAGCACAGAACTGAACAACACCATCAACTGTATTTAATTAACAACTATAGAACACTTCACCCAACAATATCAGAATTCACATTCTCTCTTTTTCTAAAAATTGAAATATAGTTGATGTAAAATACTATGTTAGTTTCAGATTACAACATAGTGATTCAACGTTTAAATACATTATGAAATGGTCATGATAAGTCAAGTATCCATCTGTCCCCATACAAACTTATTACAGTCTTATTGACCATAATTCTAATGCTGTTTATTATATCCCAATGACATTTATTTTATAACCAGAAGTTTGTACCTCTTAATCTCCTTCACCTATTTAACCCAACCCCCCAATTCTCCTCCCCTCTGCCAACCACTTATCTTATTCTCTGTATCCATGAGTCTGTTTCACTTTGCTGTGTTTGTTCATTTGTTTCGTTTTCTAGATTCCACATATAAGTGAGATAATACAGTATTTGTCTTTCTCTGTCTGACTTATTTCACTTAGCATGGTACCCTCCAAATCCATCCATGTTGTTGCAGCTGTTGATAGACATTTATGTTGCTTCCATGTTTAATATTTTGAGGACACTCCATACTTTTTTCCATTGTTGCTGCATTTTCAATTTGGAATTACAATCCTACCAACAATGCATAAGGGTTCCCTTTTCTCTACATCCTTGGCAACACTTTTAATTTTTTGTCCTTTTATGCTGGCCATTCTAACAGATGTGAGGTGATATTTCATTATGGTTTTGATTTGCATTTCCTTGACGATTAGAGATGTTGAGCATCTCTTTATGTGTCTGCTGGCCATCTGCATGTCTTCTTTGGAAAAATGTCTTTTCAGGTCCTCTGCTCATTTTTTTTTAAACATCTTTATTGGAGTATAGTTGCTTTACAATGGTGTGTTAGTTTCTGCTATATAATAAAGTGGATCAGCTATATGTGTACATATATCCCCATATCTCCTCCCTCTTGTGTCTCCCTCTCACCCTTCTTATCCCACCCCTCTAGGTGGACACAAAGCACCAAGGTGACCTTCCTGTGCAATGTGGCTCCTCTGCTCATTTTTAATTGATTTTTTTGCTATTGATTTATATGAGTTTTATATATTTTCTATATTAACCTCTTATCTAATATTAATATATTGTTTATACACCTCAATCTTTTCTGATTCAGTAGGCTGACTTTTCATTTGTCAATGATTTCTTTCACTGTGCTAAGCTTTGTAGTTTGATGTACTCTTATTTGTTTATTTTAGCTTTTGTTTCCCTTGCCTGAGGAGACAGAGCCAAAAGAATATTGCTAAGGCTTATGTCAAAGAATGTACTACCTATATTTTCTTCTAGATGTTTTATGGTTTTAAGTCTTACATTTAAGTCTCTTTAATTAATTTTGTGTTTATTTTTGCATATGGTGTGAGAAAGTGGTCCAGTTTCATTCTTTGGCATGTAGCTGTCCAGTTTTCACACCATTTATTGAAGAGACTCTCTTTCCCGTGTTGTATATTCTTGCCTCCTTTGTCATAGATTAATTGACCATACAATCATGGGTTTACTTCTGAGATCTCTATTCTGTTCCATTCTATTCTATTGAGCTAAGTGTCTCTTTTTGTGCCAGTAACCCTACTGTTTTGATGATTGTAGTTTTGTAGTATAGTTTGAAATCAGGGAGGATGATTCTCCAGCAGTGTTCTTCTTTTTCAAGATTGCTTTGGCTACTTGGGGTTTTTTTGTCATTCCATACCTTTAGTATTATTTGTTCTAGTTCTGTGAAATACGCCATTGGTATTTTGCTTGGGATTGCACTTAGTCTGTAAATTACCTTGAGCGGTATAGACATTTTAACAGTATTAATTCTTCCAATCCATGGGCATGGTATACCTCACCATTTGTTTGTGTCATCTTCAATTTCTTTCATCACTGTCATTATTTTCAGAGAACAGGTCTTTTCCTTCCTTGGATAAATTTATTCCTATGTATTTTATTCTTTTTGATGTAATTGTAAGTGAGATGATTTTCTTAATTTCTTTTCCGAGAGTTCATTGTTAGTGTTTAGGAACTCAACAGATTTCTGTATAGTAATTTTGTGTCCTACAACTTTATTGAATTCATTTATTAGTTCTAATAGTTTATTGGTGGAGTTTTTAGGATTTTCTACATATAGTATAATGTCATCTGCAAACTGTGACAGTTTTACTTCTTCTTTTCCAATTTGGATTCCTTTTATTTCTTTTTCTTGTCTGATTGCTGTAACTAAGGCTTCCATTATTATGTTGAATAAAAGTGGTGAGAATGGACATCCTTGTCTTGCTCCTGATCTTAAAGGAAATGCTTTTAGCTTTTCACCATTGAATATGATGTTAACTGTAGGCTTGTCATATATGGTCTTTATTATGTTTATGTATATTCACTCTATAGCCACATTGTGGAGAGTTTTTATCATAAATGGATGTTGAATTTTGTCAAATGCTTTTTGTGCATCTGTTGAGATGATCAAAGGTTTTATTCTTCATTTTGTTAGTGTGGTGTATCACGTTGATTGATTTGCAAATATTGAACCATCCTTGGGATTAATCCCACTTGATTATGATATGTTATCCTTTTAATGTATTGTTGGAATTGGTTTGCCAATATTTTGTTGAGGATTTTTGGATCTATGTTCATCAGAGATATTGGCCTGTAATTTTCTTTCTTTTTGCTTTTTTGATGTCTTTGTCTGGCTTCGGTATGACTGTGACACTAGTCTCATAGAATGAGTTTGGAAGAATTCTTTCCTCTTCCATTTTTTTTGGAAGAGTTAGAGAAGAATAGGTGTTAACTCTTCTTTTTAAATGTTTGGTAGAATTCACCTGCGAAGATATCTGGTCCTGGACTTTGGTTTGTTGGGGCTTTTTAAATTACTTATTCAATTTTATTACTACCAATTGGTCTGTTCAAATTTACTATTTATTCTTGTTTAGTCTTGGAAGACTGTATGTTTCTAGGAATTTATTTATTTCTTCTAGGTTGTACAACTCATTGGCATATAATCATTTGTAGTAATCTCTTAGGATACCCTGTATTTTTATGGTGCCAGTTGTAACTTCTCTTTCATTTTTTGACTTTATTTATTTGAGCCCCCTCTCTGTCTTTCCATTAGTCTGACTAAAGGTTTATCAATTTTATTTATCTTTTCAAAGAAGCAGCTCTTACTTTCATTGATCTTTTCTATTTCTTAAAATCTCTATTCCATTTATTTTCACTCTGATCTTTATTATTTCCTTCCTTCTTACTAACTTTGGGATTTGTTTACTCTTCTTTTTCTAGTTCCTTCAGGTGTAAGATTACATTGTTTTTTTAGATTTTACTTGTTTCCCGAGGTAACCCTGTATCATTATAAACTTCCTGCTTATAATTGTTTTTACTGCATCTTATAGACTTTAAAATGTCATGTTTCCATTTTCTTTCATCTTAAGGTATTTTTTATTCCTCTTTCATTTCTTCAGTGACCCATTGGTTGTTTAGTATCATATTGTTTAGAATTCCCATGTTTGTGTTTTTTCCTACTTTTTTTCTTGTAGTTGATTTCTAGTCTCATACCTTTGTCATCAGAAAAGATGCTTGATTTGATTTCAATCTTCAAATTTATTAAGACTGGTTTTGTGGTCTAGCATGCGATCTATACTGGAGAATGTTCTTTTTGCACCTGAAAAAATATGGGGGACCTTCAAGATGGCAGAAGAGTAAGATGTGATCACCTTCCTCCTCACAAATACATCAAAACTACATCTACATGTGGAACAACTCCTACAGAACACCAACTGAATGCTGGCAGAAGACCTCAGATTCCCCAAAGGCAAGAAACTCCCCACATACATGGGTAGGGAAAAAGAAAAAAAGAAAAAAACAGAGACAAAAGGATAGGGATGGGACCTACACCTTGGGGAGGAAGCTGTGAAAGAGGAAAAGTTTCCACACACTAGGAAATCCCTTCACTGGTGGAGATGGGGGGTGGTGGGGGGAGGGGGAAGCTTTGGAGCCATGAAGGAGAGCACAGCAATAGGGGTGCAGAGGGCAAAGCGGAGAGATTCCTGCACATAGGATCGGTGTCGACCAGCACTCACCAGCCTGAGAGGCTTGCCTGCCCACCCAATGGGGCGGGTGGGATCTGGGAGCTGAGGCTCGGGCTTCGGAGGTCAGATCCCAGGAGAGGACTGGGGTTGACTGTGTGAACACAGTCTGAAGGGGGCTGGTGCACCACAGATATCTGGGAGTCCAGGAAAATGTCTGGAACTGCCTAAGAGGCAAGAGACCGTTGTTTCAGGGTGCGTAAGGAGAGGGGACTCAGAGCACTGCCGAAACGAGCTTCAGAGATGGGTGCGAGCCGTGGCTATCAGTGTGGATGCCAGAGACGGGCATGAAATGTTAAGGCTGCTTCTGGAGCCACCAAGAAGCCTGTGTGCAAGCACAGGTCACTATCCACATGTCCCCTCCTGTAAACCTGTGCAACTCGCCACTGCCAGGGTCCTGCCAGGGTCCTGTGATCCAGGGACAACTTCCCTGGGAGAACACATGGTGCACCTCAGGTTGTTGCAACGTCACACTGGCCTCAGGCTTACCCCACATTCTGTATCCCTCCCTTGCCTCTGCCCCCCAGTGAGCCAGAGCTCCCTATTCAGCCTCTCCTTTACCACCGTCCTATCTGGGCAGGGAAGAGATGCCCTCAGGCGACAGAGGTGGTGCCAAATCCAAAGCTGAGTCCCAGGAGCTGTGTGAAAAAGGAAGAGAAAGGGATATTTCACCATGTAGCCTCAGGAGCAGCGGATTAAATCTCCACAATCAACGTGATGTACCCTGCATCTGTGGAATACCTGAATAGACAATGAATCATCCCAAAATTGAGGCAGCGGACTTTCAGAGCAATTGTAGACTTGGGGTTCACTTTCTGCATCTAATTTGTTTCTGGTTTTATGTTTATCTTAGTTTAGTATTTAGAGCTTATTATCATTAGTAGATATATTTATTAATTTGGTTGCTCTCTTCCTTTCATTATATATATTCTATTTCACTTTTTGTGGGTGTGGATGTGTATGCTTCTCTGTGTGATTTTGCCTGTATAGCTTTGCTTTTACCATTTGTCCTAGGGTTCTGTCTGTCCATTTTTTGTTTTTTTTTCCTATGGTTTTAGTGCTTGTTATCATTGGTGGATTTGTTTTTTGGTTTGGTTGCTCTCTTCTTTCTTTCTTTCTTTTTTCTTAATTACTTTTATTATTTTTAATAATTTTTTATTTTAATAACTTTATTTTATTGTACTGTATTTTTTTTCTGTTTTTCTTTCTTTTTTCTCCCTTTTCTTCTGAGCCGTGTGGCTGACAGGGTCTTGGTGCTCCAGCCGGGTGTCAGGCCTAAGCCTCTGAGGTGGGAAAGGCAAGTTCAGGTCTCCACAAGAGACCTCCCAGCCCCACATAATATCAAACAGTGAAAGCTCTCCCAGAGATCTCCATCTCAAGGCTAAGACCCAGGTCCTCTCAACTACCAGCAAGCTATAGTGCTGGATACCCTATGCCAAACAACTAGCAAAACAGGAACACAACCTCACCCATTAGCAGAGAGGCTGCCTAAAATCATAATAAGTTCACAGACACCCCAAAACACACCACCGGATGCAGTCCTGCCTACCACAAAGACAAGATCCAGTCTCATGCACAAGAACACAGGCACCAGTCCCCTCCACCAAGAAACCTACACAACCCACTGAACCAATATTACCCACTAAAGGCAGACACCAGAAACAACAAGAACTACAAACCTGCAGGCTGCGAAAAGGAGACCCCAAACACAGTCCGTTAATCAAAATGAGATGGCAGAGAAACACACAGCAGATGAAGGAGCAAGGTAGAAACCCACCAGACCAAACGAAAGAAGAGAAAATAAGCACTCTACCTGAAAAAGAATTCAGAGTAATGATAGTAAAGATGATCCAAAATCTTGTAAATAGAATGGATAAAATATGAGAGACATTTAACAAGGACCTAGAAGAACTAAAGAGCAAACAAACAATGATGAACAATACAATAAATGAAATTAAAAATCCTCTTGAAGGAATCAATAGCAGAATAACTGAGGCAAAGAACGGATAAGTGACCTGGAAGATAAAATAGTGGAAATAACTACTGCAGAGCAAAATAAAGAAAAAAGAATGAAAAGAATTGAGGACAGTCTCAGAGACCTCTGGGGCAATATTAAATGCACCAACATTCTAATTATAGGGGTCCCAGAAGCAGAAGAGAAAAAAACGGGACTGAGAAAATACTTGAAGAGATTATAGTTGAAAACTTCCCTAATATAGGAAAGGAAATAGTCAATCAATCCAGGAAGTGCAGAGAGTCCCATACAGGATAAACCTATGGAGAAACATGCCAAGACACATATTAATCAAACTATCAAAAATTAAATACAAAGAAAATATACTAAAAGAAGGAAGGGTGGGCTTCCCTGGTGGTGCAGTGGTTGAGAGTCCACCTGCCAATGCAGGGGACACGGGTTCGTGCCCTGGTATGGGAAGATCCCACATGCCGCGGAGCAGCTGGGCCCGTGAGCCATGGCTGCTGAGCCTGTGCTCTGCAACGGGAGAGACCACAACAGTGAGAGGCCTGTGTACCACACACACACAAAAAAAGCAGCAAGGGAAAAACAACAAATAACATACAAGGTAATCCACATGAGGTTAACAGCTGATCTTTCAGCAGAAACTTTGCAAACCAGAAGGGAGTGGCAGAACATATTTAAAGTGATGAAAAGGAAAATCCTAGAACTAAGATTACTCTACCCAGCAAGAATCTCATTCAGATTCGATGGAGAAATTAAAACCTTTACAGATAAGCAAGAGCTAAGAGAATTCAGCACCACAAAACCAGCTTTACAACAAATGCTAAAGGAACTCCTCTAGGCAGGAAACACAAGAGACGGATAAGACCTACAATAACATATCAAAAACAATTAAGAAAATGGTAATAGGAACATATATATTGATAACTACCTTAAATGTAAATGGATTAAAAGCTCCTACCAAAAGACATAGACTAGCTGAATGAATACAAAAACAAGACCCATATATATGCTGTCTACAAGAGACCCACTTCAGACCTAGTGACACATATAGATTGAAAGTGAGGGGATGGAAACAGATATTTCATGAAAATGGAAATCAAAAGAAAGCTGGAGTAGCAATTTTCAAATCAGACAAAGTAGACTTTAAAATAAAGACTATAACAAGAGACAAAGAAGGACACTACATAATGCTCAAGGGATCAATCCAAGAAGAAGATATAACAATTGTAAATATTTATGCACCCAACATAGGAACACCTCAACACATAAGGCAAATGCTAGCAGCCATAAAAGGTAAATCAACACTAACACAGTAATAGTAGGGGACTTTAACACTTACATCAATGGACAGATCATCCAAAATGAAAATAAATAAAGAAACACAAGTTTTAAATGACACATTAAACAAGATGGACTTAATTGATATTTATTGGACATTCCATCCAAAAACAATAGAATACACTTTTTTCTAAAGTGTTCATGGAACATTCTCCAGGATAGATCATATCTTGGGTCACAAATCAAGCCTTGGTAAATTTAAGAAAATTGAAATCATATCAAGTATCTTTTCCTAGCACAACACTATGAGATTAGATATCAGTTACAGGAAAAAAAATCTCTAAAAAATACAAACACATGGAGGCTAAACAATACAGTACTAAATAACCAAGAGATAACTGAAGAAATCAAAGAGGAAGTCAAAAAATACCTAGAAAGAAATAACAGTGGAAACATGATGACCAAAATCCTATGGGATGCAGCAAAAGCAGTTCTAAGAGGGAAGTTTATAGCAATAAATCCTACCTAAAGAAACAAGGAACATCTCAAACAAACAACCTAACGTTACACCTAAAGCAATTAGAGAAAGAAGAACAAAAAAATTCCAAAGTTAGCTGAAGGAAAGAAATCATGAAAATCAGATCAGAAATAAATGAAAAAGAAATGAAGGAAATGATAGCACAGATCAATAAAACTAAAAGATGGGGCTTCCCTGGTGGCGCAGTGCTTGAGAGTCCGCCTGCCGATGTAGGAGACGCGGGTTCGTGCCCCGTTTCGGGAGGATCCCACATGCCGCGGAGCGGCTGGGCCCGTGAGCCATGGCCACTGAGCCTGCGCATCCGGAGCCTGTGCTCCGCAAATGGGAGAGGCCACAACAGTGAGAGGCCCGCATAATGCAAGAAAGAAAAAAACAAAAACAAAAACTAAAAGATGGTTCTTTGAGAAGATAAAGAAAATTGATAAACCATTAGTAAGACTCATCAAGAAAAAAAGGGAGAAGGCTCAAATCAGTAGACTTAGAAATGAAAAAGGAGAAATAACTGACACTACAGAAATACAAGGGATCATGAGAAAGCCTACAAGAAACTATATGCCAAAAAAGTGGACAACCTGGAAGAAATGGACAAATTCTTAGAAAAGCACAACCTTCCAAGACTGAATCAGGAAGAAATAGAAAATATAAACAGACCAATCACAAGCACTGAAATTGAAATTGTGATTAGATATCTTCCAACAAACAAAAGCCCAGGACCAGATGGATTCACAGGTAAATTCTATCAAACATTTAGAATACAGCTAACACCTTTCCTGCTCAAATTATTCCAAAATATAGCAGAGGGAGGAACATTCTCAAACTCATTCTACGAGGCCACCATCACCCTGATACCAAAACCAGACAAAGATGTCACAAAAAAAGAAAACTACAGGTCAATATCACTGATGAGCACAGATGCAAAAATCCTCAACAAAATACTAGCAAACAGAATCCAGCAGCACATTAAAAGGATCATACACCATGAACAAGTGTGGTTTATCCCAGGAATGCAAGGATTCTTCAATATATGCAAATCAATCAGTGTGACACACCATATTAACAAATTGAAGGATAAAAACCATATGATCATCTCAATAGATGCAGAAAAAGCTTTCAACAAAATTCATTACCCATTTATTATAAAAACGCTCCAGAAAGTAGGAATAGAGGGAACTTACCTCAACATAATAAAGGCCATATATGACAAACCCACAGTCAGCAGCATTCTCAATGGTGAAAAACTGGAACCATTTCCACTACGATCAGGAACAAGACAGGTTGCCCACTCTCACCACTATTATCCAACATAGTTTTGGAAGTTTTAGCCATAGCAATCAGAGAAGAAAAAGAAACAAAAGGAATCCAAATTGGAAAAGAAAAATTAAAACTGTCAGTGTTTGCAGTTGACATGATACTATATATAGAGAATCCTAAAGGTGCTACCAGAAAACTACTAGAGCTAATCAATGAATTTGGTAGAGTAGCAGGATACAAAATTAATGCACAGAAATCTCTGGCATTCCTATACACCAACAATGAAATATCAGAAAGAGAAATTAAGGAAACACTCCCATTTACCACTGCAACAAAAACAATAAAATACCTAGGAATAAACCTACATAAGGAGACAAAAGACCTGTATGCAGAAAACTATAAGACACTGATGAAAGAAATTAAAAATGACACAAACAGATGGAGAGATATACCACGTTCTTGGATTGGGAGAATCAACATTGTGAAAATGACTATACTACCCAAAGCAATCTCCAGATTCAATGCAATCCCTATCAAACTACCAATGGCACTTTTCACAGAACTAGAACAATAAATTTCACAATTTGTATGGAAACACAAAAGACCCTGAATAGCCAAAGCAATCTTGAGAAAGAAAAACATACCTGGAGGAATCAGGCTCCCTGACTTCAGTCTATACTACCAAGCTACAGTAATCAAGACAGTATGGTACTGACACAAAAACAGAAATATAGATCAATGGAACAGAATAGAAAGCCCAGAGATATAAACTCACCCACATATGGTCACCTTTATCTTTAGTAAAGGAGGCAAGAGTATACAATGGAGAAAAGACAGACTCTTCAATAAGTGGTGCTGGGAAAACTGAACAGCTACATGTAAAAGAATGAAGCTAGAACACTCCTTAACACCATACACAAAAATAAACTCAAAATGCATTAAAGACCTAAATGTAAGGCCAGACACTATCAAACTCTTAGAGGAAAACATAGGCAGAACACTCTATGACATAAATCACAGCAAGATCCTTTGTGACCCACCACTTAGAGAAATGGAAATAAAAACAAAAATAAACAAATGAGACCTAATGAAACTTAAAACTTTTGCACAGCAACAGAAACCATAAAGAATATGAAAAGACAACCCTCAGAATGGGAGAAAATATTTGCAAACGAAGCAACATACAAAGGATTCATCTCCAAAATACATAAGCTGCTCATGCAGCTCAATATCAGAAAAACAAACAACCCATTCCAAAAATGGGCAGAAGACCTAAATAGACATTTCTCCAAAGAAAACATACAGATGGCCAATAAATACGTGAAAAGCTACTCAACATTACTAATTATTAGAGAAATGCTAATCAAAACTACAATGGACATCAACAGAAAATCCACAAACAATAAATGCTGGAGAGGGTGTGGAGAAAAGGGAACCCTCTTGCACTATTGGTGGGAATTTAAATTGATACAGACACTATGGAGAACAGTATGGATGTTCCTTAAAAACTAAAAATAGAACTACTACACGACCCTGCAATCCCCCTACTGGGCACGTAGCCTGAGAAAACCATAATTCAAAAAGAGTCATGTACCACAATGTTCAGTGCAGCTCTATTTACAGTAGCCAGGACATGGAAGCAACCTAAGTGTCCATCGACAGATGAACGGATAAAGAAGATGTTGCACATATATACAGTGGAATATTACTCAGCCATAAAAAGAAACGAAAATGAGTTATTTGCAGTGAGGTGGATGGACCTAGAGACTGTCATACAGAGTGAAGTAAGTCAGAAAGAGAAAAACAAATACCGTATGCCAACACATATGTATGGAATCTAAAAAAATGGTTCTGAAGAACCTAAGGGCAGGACTGAATAAAGACACAGATGTAGAGAATGGACTTGAGGACATGGGGAGGGGGAAGGGTAAGCTGGCAAAAAGTGAGAGAGTGGCATGGACATATATACACTACCAAATGTAAAATAGATATCTAGTGGGAAGCAGCTGCATAGCACAGAGAGATTAGCTTGGTGCTTTGTGTCCACCTAGACAGGTGGGATAGGGAGGGTGGGAGGGAGACGCAAGAGGGCAGAGATATGGGGCAATATGTATATGTATAGATGATTCACTTTGTTATACAGCAGAAACTAACACACCATTGTAAAGCAATTATACTCCAATAAAGATGTTTTAAAAAAGATAAAGATAATATATGACCATGCCTTAAAAATAATATATGTATTCTACTAGCTTTGGATGGAATGTTTTATATTCAGCTGTTAAGCCCATTTGGTTTAATGTGTCATTAAGGCCAGTGTTTCCTTATTGATTTTCTGTCTGGATCATGTGTCCATTGATTTACCAATGGGATGTTATAGTCCTTTACTATTACTGTATTACTGTCAGTTTCTACCTTTATGTTTGTTAATATTTGCTTTTTGTATTTAGGTGCTCCTATGTTGGGTGCATATATATTTGCAAGTGTTATATCTTCTCTTTGCAGTGACTCCTTTATCACTATGTAATATCCTTCTTTGTCTCTTGTTACAGTCTTTGTTTTAAAGTTCATTTTGTCTGATATAAGTATTGCTACTACAGCTTTCTTTTCATTTCCATTTGCGTGGAATATCTATTTTCATTCCTTCAATTTCAGTCTGTGTGTGCCTTTAAACCTAAAGTGAGAGTCTTGTAGGTACCACTGTATTTGGGTCTTGTTTTTTCCATTTGGCCACTCTAAGTCTTTGACTGGAGCATTTGGTTCATTTACATTTAAAGTAATTATTGATATGTATGTACTTATCGCCATTTTGTTGTTTTCTGGTTATTTTTGTAGTTCTCTGTTCCTTTCTTCTTCTCTTGCTCTCTTTTCTTGAGATTTGATGACTAGTTTTAGTGTTATGTTTGGATTCATTTCTCTTTTTGTGTGTCTCTTAATAGGTTTTTGGTTACCATGAGGTTAATAGATAACAACATGTGTGTGTGTGTGTGTGTGTGTGTGTGTTGATGATCTCTCAAGTTTAAATGCATTCTAACAACTCTACAATTTTACTCTGCCCTCCCCACATTTTTTATTTTTGATGTCATAGTTTGAATCTTTTAATTTTATATATCCCTTAACTGCTTATTGTAGTTATAGATGATTTTACTACTTTTCTCTTTTAACCTTCCTACTAGCTTTATAAGTTGTTGATCCACGACCTTTACTTTATGTTTACCATTACTGGTAAGGTTTCTCCTTTCATAATTTTATTTCTAGTTATGGCTTTTTCTTTTCTGCTTGAAGAAGTCCCTTTTTAGTTTCTTGTAAGGCCAGTTTGGTAGTAGCAATCTTTTCTAGCTTTTGCTTCTCTGTATAACTCTTTTTTAAAATCCTTTCTTCAATTCTAAATAATAACATTGCCAGGTAGAAGATTCATGGGAGCAGGATTTCTTCCTTTTAAGCACTTTAAATATATCGTGCCACTCCTTTCTGGCCTGCAAAGTTTCTGTTGAAAAGTCATCTGATGTTCTTATGAAAGTTCGCTTGTATGTAACTAGTTCTATTTCTCTTGCTGATTTTAAGATTCTCTATCTTTAGGGCTTCCCTGGTGGCACAATGGTTGAGAATCTGCCTGCCAATGCAGGGGATACAGGTTCGAGCCTTGGTCTGGGAAGATCCCACATGCCACGGAGCAACTGGGCCCGTAAGCCACAACTACTGAGCCTGCGCGTCTGGAGCCTGTGCTCTACAACAAGAGAGGCCGTGACAGTGAGAGGCCCACGCACCATGATGAAGAGTGGCCCCCTCTTGCCACAACTAGAGAAAGCCCTCATCGAGAAATGAAGACCCAATACAGCCAAAAATAAATATACAAATAAATAAATTTTAAAAAAAGATTCTCTATCTTTAACTTTTTGCCATTTTAATTATAATGTGCCTTGGTGAGGACCTCTTTTGGTTCATCTTGTTTAGGACTTGTTTCCTGGACCTGGATGTCTGTTTCCTTCCCCAGTTTAGGGAAGTTTTCAGCAATTATTTCCCTACCCATTTCCCT
>NW_006780322.1:1739815-1767937 GCF_000442215.2 Lipotes vexillifer
ACACATTTCCCTGTCTCTTTTCTCCTTCTGGGACCCCTATAGTACAAAAATATATTAGTATGCTTGATGTTGTCACACAGCTCTTTTAAGTTATACTCATTTTTAAAAGTTCTATTTTCCTTTTTCTGTTCAGACAGGATAATTTCCACCACTCTGTCTTCCAGATTGCTGCCTCCATTCTTCTTTATCATCTAATCTACTGTTGATACCTAGTGTATTTTTCATTTCAATTATTTTATTCTTCATCTCTGATTGGTTCTTTTCTATATTTTCCAGTTTTTTGTTGAAATTCTCATTGTGTTCATCCATTCTTCCCTCAAGTTCAGTGATCCCTTTACAATCATTACATTGAACTCTTTATCAGGTACATTGCTTATGTCCATTTCATTTCATTTAGTTATTTTCTGGGGTTTTGTCTTGTTCTTTCATTGGAAAGATATTTCTCCATTTCCTCATTTTAGTTAAATCTCTATATTTATTTCTATGTATTGGGTAGGTACATTATGTCTCCCGATCTTGGAGTAGTGACCTTACGTATGTACACGTACATAAATAGTCCAGGAGTATGCTCCTCTCTGGCCACCAGAGTTAGATGCTCCAGGACTATGCTTTATGTGAGTTGCATGTGCCCTTCTGTTATGGTGGGACTGACAGCTGTAGGTGTGCTGGTAGATAGGGCTGGCCTCTAGCCCAGTTGGCTGTGAAGCTCTGTGTCATTAGGTTGCTGTAAGCCTGCCGGTGGGTAGGGTATACCCTAGTGCTAATAGTCTAGATGGAGTATTCCAAAATGGTATTTGCCAGTGCTGGTCTCAGCACAATAGAATGGGATTCAAAAAATGGCTGCTGCCAGCATCTCTGTCCCCAGGGGGAGTTCCCACTGCCTGCAGCCTCTCTTGGAGGCTTTCCAAGATCAGCAAGTGGGTCTGACCCAGACACCTTTCAAGCTCCTGCCTCTGCAATGGGACTCAGAGCATGTGAGATTTCGTGCATTCCTTTTAAGAGCAGAGTCTTAGTTTCCTATAGCCTTCTGGCTCTTCCAAACATAAACCCTGCTGGTTTTCAAAGCCAGATGTTGTTTTCCTGGAACCCCGGGCTGGCAAGCCTAATGTGGGGCTTGAACCCCTTGCTCCTTGGGAAGGAACTCTGTGGTTGTGATATGCTTCCAATTTGTGGGTAGCCAACACAGAGGTATGGGTCCTGACTAGGCTGAATCTCCACCCCTCCTATCCATCTTGCTGTTGCTCCTTTTTTATATCTTTTGTTGTGGAAAATCTTATCTGCTAGTCTTCAGATTGTTCTCATAGATAGTTGCTCTGCACGCAGTTGTAATTTTGGTGTGTTCATGAGAAGAGGTGAGTACAGGGACTTTCTACTCCACCATCTTTTTCCTACCCTCTGAATTCACATTCTTTTCAAGTGTTCATGTAATGTGCACCAAGATATACCTATTCTGGGTGATATAATGTCTTAACAAATATAAAAGAATCAAGATCATACAAAGTATGTTGTCTGACAATAATGGAATGTACTAGAAGTCAATAATAGAAGGATAATAGGAAAATATCTGAATTCATGAGCTTTAATGCTTATACTTCTAAATAATACTTGGGTCAAATAAAAAGTCTCAGAGATATCAGAAAATATTTTGAAATGAACAAAAATGAAACTGTAACCTAGCAATTTGTAGAATGCAGCTAAAGCAGTGTTGAGAGGGAAATTCATTATATTATATGCTTATATTGATATTACAAAAGAAAAAAGTTCTCATATCAATAATCTAGTCTTATGAATTTAAGAACAAAAACAAATTAAAGGAAAATAAGCCTAATGTAAGCAGAAATAAAGACATGATAAAGATAAGAGCAGATATCAATGAAATTTACAAAAACAACAAAAATCAGTTGAACCAAAATCTGATTCTTTAAAAAAAAATCAATAAAATTGATAAAGTTAATAAGAATATCAACAAGATTGACAAAGAAAAAAGATAGAAGACAAGTTACTGATATCAGTGATGAAAAGGGTACAACTATAGACCTTACAGTCATCAAAAGGAAAATAAGGAAATAACTCTAAACACATGCATTTAATAACTTTAATGAAATAAAGTCCTTGAAAATCAAAAGCTACCAAAGCTCAACCAAGATTAAATAGGCAATATGAAGATTTCTGTAACTATTACATGAATTGAGTTTTAGTCTAGGACATTCTAGAAAAGAAATCCCTAGGCCCAACTAATTTAGCTAGTGAATTCTACTAAATGTTTAAAGAAGAAATAACACTAATTTTAAACAATCAATTCCAGAAAGTAGAAGAGGCAGAAACACTTTCCAACTTATTTTATGATGTTGGCATTACCATGATACCAAAACTAAAGAAAGAACCCCCTCCCCCCACCCCCCAAAAAAAGAAAACTATAAATTAATATTCTTCATGAACATAGAGGCAAAAAGTCTTTAACAAAGAATTAGCAAATTGAATCCAGAAATGCATAAAAAGAATAATATACCAAGGTCAAACTGGGTTTATCCCAGGGAATTTATATTTGTTCAATATTCGGAAATCAATCAGTGTAATCTACCACATTGACAGTCTAAATAAGAAAAATCATATGATCACATCAATTGATACAAAAAAGCATTTGATAAAATTCAACACCCTTTCATGATAGAACTCTCAGCAAACTAGGATTAGAAGTGAACTTTCTTAACCTAATAAAGGTAATCTACAGAAAACCTACAACTAACATTTCAGTTAATAATGAAAAACTGAATGCTTCCCCCCATGATCAGAGACAAGGCAGGAAGGTTCACTCTCATCACTCGTACCGAATAATCTACTAAAAGTCCTAGCCAGTGCAGTAAAGCAATAAAGATAAATAAAAGCCTTACCAATAGAGAAAGAAGAAATAAAAGTCTCTCTATTCACAGATGACACAGAAAATCTCAAGGAATCCAAAGAAAAACTTCTAGAACTAATAAATGATTTAGCAAGGATGGAGGATACTAAGTAAACACATAATTTATATTTCATATATACTAGCAATAACTAATTGTAAGCTATTGGAACTGAAATTTAAAAAAACACTTACAGTAGTTTAAAAAATAAAACAAATCTTACAACACATGTACAGAATTTGAAAACTACAAAATATTGATGGAAGAAATAAAAATGTTCTAAAAAAAATTGGAAAAACATACTACGTCCACGGATTGGTAGACTTAACAAAGTAAGGATATCAATTTTCTCTAAATTGATTTATAGATTTAATACAATTCCAATCAATATCCCATTCAGATAATTTTGTAGACATAGACAAGCTAGTTCTAAAATTTTTATAAACTTCACACCATATACAAAAATTAACTCAAATGTATCAAAAGTTAAATGTAAGAGCTAAAACTATAAAAACTGTTAGGAAAATACAGGGATAAATTTTTATGACCTTGGATTTGTCAAAGGAGTCTTATATATGACACCACAAACATGAGTAACAAAAGAAAGTATAGATAAATTGGACTGCAACAAAATTAAAAACTTTTGTACATCAAAAGATACTATCAAGAAAGTGAAAAGGCAACCCACAGAATGGGGGAAAATATGTACAACACATATACCTGATAAGGGTCTAGTTTTCAGAATACATAAAAACTCCTACAACTTAATAATAAAAGGACAAATAGCTCAATATAAAAATGGGCAAAGGATCTGAATAGACATTTTCCTAAGGAAGATATACAAATGACCAATTAAACACATGAAAAGGTGCTCAACATCACTAGGTATTAGGGAAACACAAATCAAAACCACAATGAGATTCTACTTCACGTCTACTAGTAAGGCTACAATCAAAAAGTCCTATAATTACAAGTGTGAGCGAGGATGTGGTGAAATTGGATCCCTCACTGACTGCTGGTGGAAATGTAAAATGGTGCAGCCTCTTTGTAAAACATTTTGGCAACTCCTCAATAAATTAAACATAGAGTTACCATATGACCCTGTAAGTCCACTCTTATGTATACACCCAGGAGAAATGAAAACGTATGTTCATAGTAGCATTATTCACAATAGAACAAAGGAGGGAACAAACGAAATGTCCATCAACTGATCCAAACTGATGAATGGATAAACCAAATGTGGTATATCCATGCAATGGTATATTATTCAGTTACCAAAAGAAATGAAGTATTGATACATGCTCCAACATGGATGGACCATGAACACTAAGTGAAAAAACCCAGCCACAAAGGACCACATATTATCGATTTCATCCATATGAAAGTTTAGAACAGCAAAATCTCTAGAGACAGAAAGTAAATTTGTCTAGGTTGCTTAGGGCTGGGATAATAGATAAAAAATAGGGATTTCATTTTGAGGTTATAAAAATGTACTAAAATTGACTGTGGTGATGGTTGCACCTATATGTGAATGTACTAAAACAATTGAATTGTATATGCAAAATGGGTGAATTTAAGTGATAAGGAAATTATATCTCAATAAAGCTGTTAAACATTTATATGGAAAACAAAGGAACTAGAGAATAGCCAGAACAATTTTGAAAAAAAAGAATAAAGTTGGAGGAATCACACTACCTAATTTTAAAATTTACTATAAAAATTTGAAATTTACTAAAGCTACAGAAATCAATAGTGTGAAATGAATGAAGTGGTAGACACATAAATCAATGACACAGTGGAGAGTCTAGAAATCACACACACAAATGTGGCCAATTGCTATTCTTGTGTGTGGTAAAAAATACACATAACATAAAATTTACTATTTAAGTCATTTTAAAGCGTACAGTTTATGGACATTTAATACATTCACAGTGTTATGTAACCATCACTACTGTCTAGTTCCAGAACAATTTAATCACCTCAAAAAGAAACGCTGTTCCCATTAAACAGTCATTCTTCATTCCCCTCTGTCCCCAGGCCCTGTCAATCACTAATCTGATTTCTGTCTTTATGGATTTTCCTATTCTGGATAATTCATATAAATGGAATGATACAATATTTAGCTTTTAGAGTCAGGCTTCTTTTAGTTAACATAATGTTTTCAAGGTTTATCCACCATGTTGGAGCATGTATCAGTACTTCATTCCTTTTGATGACTGAATAATATATTGTCATATGGATATACCACATTTTGTTTATTCATTCATCAGTTAATGGATATTTCCACCTTTTGGCTATTGTGAATAGTGCTGCTATGAACCTTTGTGTACAAGTTTTTGTTTGAACATCTGCTTTCATATCTTTTGGATATATACCTGGAAATGGTATTGCTGTGTCACATGATAATTCTATGTTTAATTTATTGAGGAACTGACAAACTGTTTTACATAGTTGCTGTAACATTGTACACATCCACCATCAGTCAGTGAGGGTTCTAATTTCTCCACATCCTCATCAATACATATTACTTCCCAGTTTTGTTTTGTTTTATTATGGGCACCCTAGTTTGGGACTGAAGTGGAATCTCATTGTGGTTTTGATTTGCTTTTCCCAAATGACTAGTGATGTTGAGCATCTTTCCATGTGTTCATAGGCCATTTGTGTATCTTCCTTAGAGAAATGTCTATTCAGATCCTTTGCCCATTTTTAAATTGGACTGTCTTTTTATTATTGAGTAGTAAAAGTTTTTTTTATGTATCCTGGATACCAGACCCTTATCAGATATATGTTTTGTAAATATTTCCCCTCCTTCCAATTCTGTGGGTTGCCTTTTCACTTTCTGGATAGTGTCCTTTGATACAGAAAAGTTTTAAATTTTGTTGCAGTCCAATTTGTTTTTTGTTCTATTGCTTCTGTTTTGTTGTCATATCTATGAAACCAACATCTTAAAGATTTACAACTATCTTCTAAGAATTCTACAGTTTTAGCTCTTACATTTATATATATTTAGGTTTTTGGTCCATTTTATGCTAATTTTTATATATGGTGTGCGGTTGGTAAATTGATTTTTGACAAAGGTGCAAAAGCACTTCAATGATGAAAGGACAGTCTTTTCAATTAATGGTTTGTAACAACTGGATATTCACATGCAAAATATGAACCTCAACCTATACCCCATACCTTTACCTTAGGAGAGAGAATACCATAGATAAGCTTAAAAAGAAATTTAGAGAGAACACTGGCGTCCAGAGTTGTTTGGAGGTCAAATGGCAAATCAATGGAGAAGGGGTCATTCTCTTCCTTTTTACATAAAACCCAGCAAAGCTTTGTTATCCCAAGGACTGGAAGGTTTGGCAGCACATGGAATATGTATGTTGGCATGGATAATGGGGGCTCATGCTGGACAACAACAGTGACAACTTGACTATTTTTAGAGATGGGCTAATTTCATAGTATACCACGCAAAGTGCTGGTCCAAAGAAGCCCTCTGAAGGTAAGCCCAGGAAAGTACAAATGTGGAGCCCTCGTTAAGTAATAATGACAACCTAATGATACCCAGGAACTGGATGCATTTACTAATCCAATTCATTTTCTTACAATCCTTGAGAAGTATTGAAACAATCCAAAGTTTCTACAATTCTTTTCTCCTGTTGCTCGCCATTGGTATTTAGAGAGAAATGGGAATCCCATTGGGGAATGTCATTTTCTCTGAATTAAGGGAGTTGTAAGGATGGTGCCTGGCAATTGAATGAGAATTATAAATGTCTGACTGTGCATGATGTATCTTGGTCTTTCTTTGACAATAGGAGGCTGAAGTTCTTACCTTTCCTATTACTCATAAATCCCCAAGGCTGAGGGCTCTTGGCCATTCCTCAGAACTGAAGAATGAATTCCAGTTGTAAACAACAGTTGCTGTGATGACAAGATGTTATGGCTTATCTACTTGCTTCTCAAAAGCACACAGAATATGAGGCAACTAAGGTCTTTACATAAGCTTGCTCTTGGTCCAGTTGGGAGTCTCTTTTCTGTTCACTTATCTTCAGGAGAGCAATGTTAAGGGAACCTGGGCTTTGGAGTCAGATAGATACACCCTGTTTCAAACCTCAATCTAGTCAGTGTTTTAGCTGTGTGACAGTGAACAAGTTTCTTAAGCTAACTGAACTTCAGTCTCCTCATGAGTAACAATGTGAATAATAGCACCCATTTCACAGAATTGTTGGGAGGAAATATAGGTGGAAAGATAGAGAAGGTGCTCAGAAAATGTTAATCTCTCTTCTCTTTTCTACTTTAAATGAATGACTGAAATTCTGCTCTTTGATATCTGTAGCAGTTAGGAATTAGCATTGGTGTAACACCCCAAGTAACAGTGACTTAAATTTAAGAGAGAAGTTTATGTCTTTCTCATCTAGTATCTGGAGATAAGCAATCCAGGTGGTCTAGGAACCCCATTGCTCCAGCATCCCCATGGTCCAGGGTGACTCCACATCCATACTCCAGACAGCAAGGTGCTCCTTCCTTCAAGGAAATAAACACTATTGCCTACATCATTTCCCTGCACATCCTAGTGACCAGATCTTGGTCCCATGGCCACCTTAGCTATAAGGAAGGCTGGGAAATGTATTTATTCTGAGCAGCCATATGCCCAGGTGATAATTGAGGGTTCTATTATTGTAGAGGAAAGGGAAATGGGTATTAGGGGACAGCTTACAGCCTCTGTCCAGTGTCTATACACTTTTCTCTTGCTCTTGTCACACAGTTGAAAATTTTAAGCATAAGTTCAAGCTGTGTCAATAATAAGTAAAACCAAAATTAATCTTACACAATTAGAAAATGCATAGACTAAATTATATTAGAAAAACATGTCAACAAGAAATCAGAAAAAGGAGAGTTAAAGACAGAGAGAATGATGAAAGGTCAGTTTCTATTGATGAGAGTTAAAACACATAGGGACTTTTTAACAGTGTGGAGTATTTGTGCTGGACACCTTCTGTGTGGCCCTCTGGACCCACTCTTCATCTCCTTGCTGCTCTGGGGCCCAGGAGACAGACCTGTAGGAGCCACATTTACAGCTCCCATGCCCTTTGCTTGCACCTGGGTTTGGCCAATAGAGAGCATCAGCAGGAGATTGAGGGGAGGTTGGAGGCTGCGACTGGGTGTCCAGAAGCCTTCCTGCAAGGATGCCACAGGTTGTCTCTGTCCCTCCCCTGAGCCCACATTTCCCACAGGGGAGCTTGTTCCATGTGGTGCTCCCTATTTCCAGGTTCCCATATCAGCTCTCACCCTTGCCCCTTCCAGCCTAAGGAAGATAATGGTCCCCTGATGTTTCTAGCCCTAGGGTGCTATACTACCACTTTGGTTTCACTGCACCAGAACCACACCTTTGCATATAGTCTCTTTATTAAACCCTTAGAGTAGGCCATCTCTTTCCTTTTAGAACCCAATCGATGCTTAATGCTTCAAACACTATAGCATCAAAAGGCACAAAGCAAAACCTATCAGAATTGTAGAGAGAGACTTATAAAAGCAAACTTTCTTGAGATATTCTTAACCAACCACTATCCATCTAAACAGTTTAAGCAGTAATGTAAAATTTGCATCTTAGCTAAAAGAATATGTACTATTTTCAAATGCCCGATTTAGAACATTGAACAATATCTCCAATAAATATGGCAAAAAGATAATGTTCTTAAAATATAAAGAGTTTTGAAACAAAGTTATGAAAGGTTAATAAACACATTTAAAATTTTTAACATGGCTGGTAATTAAAATATGCAAATTAAAGCAATGAGGTGTCTTTTTTAGCCTAACAAATTAACGAAGATTGAAAAAAATAGTGATTGCAAGAGTGTGATATGACACTGTTATTCACAGCTGGTGGGAGTATGAACTGATAAAAATTTTCTAGAAAGAAATCTGTCCTCTATGTATCAAGAGCCTTATAAAGATTCATAGTCTTTCAACCAGTAATTCCACTTCTAGAAATTTATTATAAAGAAATAATAAACAATGCAGATGTGTTTATGGATGCATAGCACACATTATTTATAACAGCAAAATAGGAATAGTCTAGATAATTGACAATAGTTGATGGTTACTTTAAGTTATATCTATGGAAAAATACAGAGACATTAAACTAGGGTTTTTTAAAAAAATAAATGAAATAGGACAATAACCCCCAAATAATATTAACTTATCATAAAGGGACATAAAACTGTAGAAACAGTTTGATTCTTAAGTTTAAAATATACATAAAAGTATTGACAGTGTTCATACAAGTAGTGAATTGCAGATAAGTTTTACATCTCTCTCCACTTTTCTTCATGTTCCATTGTTCTACACTGAGCCTGTATTACTTTCATCACACTGTGTATTTTTAAAGGAGAAGCAAAATTGTGAAAGGCCCAAGCTACTTAAGAAGTAAGTCATTTTCACAAACTGTAATGTTTCAGGAGCCCAAGTGATACTGAGGTAGAGCATACCCTTTCCACCTTCTCTGATCCACACCGAGTGCACCATCTTGGAAAGGCGCATTCTTCTCACCCTGGAAGAGATTTGGAGCTATCTTAGTCCAGTTCAAATTGAGTGCTCTAATGTAACAATTCCAGAGCTCTCAGAGTCCCCCCAATTTAACATTGCAGTAGCCCTTTGCACGCCTCCCTCCAGAAGCTGTCTTATCCATCTTCATATTCTCAACACCCATCCCTTGGCAGGTGCAGAAGTTTTGGACTCGGAATAGAGAGACCAGGGTTGTACCTCTGGTTCTGCTAGCAAAAGCTCTGTGAGCTTGAAGAGAACCTTGAACCTATCTGGGTCTCAATTACTTCATCAACAAGAGGAAGGAGTGACTTCGATGGGGTCCAAAATTCCTTCCAGCTCTAACATCTTTTAATTTTCTGATTCTAAATTCTACATCTGTAGGCTGAATCAGTCAGAGCTCTGGTCCTAAACCTGCCTGCCCAGCATTTCCAGGTGTATGTCCCAACATGATCTCAATCTCAAAAACTCTGAAACCAGTCACCATTTCCTCTCACAACATGGTATTTTTTGTTTCTACCAATGTGACCATTGTTCTTCCAGACACCAAGACTCAAATATTTGGAATCATTTTTAACGGCTTACATGCTTTTATCATGTATGTTTAAGTGATCGCCAATTACCACTCTCTCTTCCTTAAAAAACTCTCACAGTCATCCTGGTTTGGGCTCTTACTGCCATTTGTTAAGATTAATCTAGGTCTATCTATCTCAATCTCTATCTCTGTTTTTCATATATATCTACATTGATAGTTGTATCTGTACTTGTGTCTACACCTACATCTACATTTATATCATCTGTATCCCCAGTCTCTGCCTTAAGTTTCAGGCCCATATCTTCAAATATATACTGAAAATGTCTACCTGGCTTTCTCTCAGGCAACCCAAACTCATTATCCTCTCCTCAAATGCCTACTTCTCCTCTTGTGTTACGTGTCTTGAGTGGAGTTGTCACCATGCACTGGATTTCCCAAGCTATAACCTTAGACATAACCTTAACTCCCCCTCTAATCCCATTCGTTCTGTCTCAGAAATGGCTCTCAAACCTTCCCCTACTCCCTTGAACGTGCCTCATCAAATTGCCTTAGGTCAGGCTTTTGTTACCTCTCACTGAACTACTGCAACAGTCTCTTAACAAAATCCCTGATGCAATTCTCAGCCTACCCGATTCTTTACATTGATGTTAGAGAGTTCTTTTCAGGGCACTAAACCCACTTAGTACATCCACGGCTTGGCACCTTTCAAGGTTCACCTTTTTCCTATGGGATCAAATCCAAATGTTTTAACACAGCCTGAAACGACAAAATGATAAGAAGAAGGTGTCCTAAGGTGGGTAGGAGGTGTTCAGAAACTATTTCAAATGGTAAAGCTCCCAAGGGAATTTTCTCATGAACACAGATAAAATAAGAGGTAAACAAAGATGGAGACCTGGTGCATCCAAGGAAAATCAGATTTCATTAAGAACTCAGGCTTGAAAAAAAAACGCAAAATGCTAACTTAAGTATTGGTCTCTAGTGGGATTACCAGGCTTCTATCTGATTTTCTCCTTCTTTCTCCCTCCTACGATGAGGATGCTCAAGGTTGAAGATTGGTCCATGGGACCAGAGGCGTGGTCTGCTTTCTCTCCTGAATTCAGTGATGACTTACTTTCACGGGGATGGCAAGTTGGGTAAACCTGGTGATGCTCCCACTGCTGAGGTGGTCCTCCTGGATCACTGCTGACCTGGGTTCTAGGGCCAACCCCCTCTTCATTGCACACCCTCCCCTTCTTCCCCGGGGCAGGAGTGCTTAGGATTGCCTTTCCTCACATGGCGACAGCTCCAGGATCTGAGACTGGGCTCAGCTGGAGAGGAGAAAGTCACCCAGGGTAGCCAAGGGAGAACTGGCTCAGCCCTGCACTGCGGTCTGGATGAAGTCCACACTGGAAACAAAGGTATCCTTTGCTTAATTTTGTCTTCTGTGTTTATTTTCCCTTTGGGGGAGTCTGGGGAATGCTTGTTGTTGAAAGCCACTTTTGGGAGCCCATATCTGGGCCACTTATGTCTCTCCATATACCCATCAGTACATCATTCTGATACAACTCAAAACCCTCATGATTACTTTGTGTCAGACAAAGCAAGAGGAATAAGGAAGGGATAGGAACACGTTTTCTAGCAGATGGTATCTGGGAACAGATGACAAAGAGAAGACAGGTCAGTCAACTCCTACTGAAAGGAAAAATTGGCTTTCTCTGCCCAAGACAGACATCTTCATTCTCGGAAGTATAGAACAAATGTGGTTAGGAAGGAATGTGAATATAAAAATAGAAGTAGGTGGTAAGAGAGCAATTTATTGCTTTTGAAAAAAATTTAATGGTAAGTTTCTTAACTTTAAAGAACAGTTTGAAACTGAAATGTAGAAAGAAGGAAAGCCACTGCTAGTCCCACAAGCCAGAAATGAACTTTATGATTATTATTAATTTTTTACTGTTTATTCAATCAGTTTATCACCACAAACAAGGAAATAAGCAAACAGATCCGTTACCATCCAAACAATTTTTAAAGGCCTCCACAATAGATCTACATAAAGTAAGCTGTTAAAACAGACCTATACACAGAAGGCTGCCAAACTGATGCAAAGCAAGTTCAAAATAATGATACTAACATACTAAGGAAAAAACTCAAATCTGAAAGCAAGGATCCGGATTATATTATCTCAGAACAGCAAGAGACTCTGTTAATTTTATTTGCCAATTTTATATGAATTTATATGACTATTGTGTACCAAATAATCATGTTTTAGTTATATCTTCATCCAAAGGCATACAACTCCCTATACGCTTAAAGCATATTATCTGCCTTCGACTCATCTTTGAGAAGGATGGATGTGTAGTACAGAGGTTGGCATTGTCACAACTCAGTGGCTTGGTGCCAGAATCTGTAACAACACTGCCTAGCAACTTCCCCATATCACAAATAACACAACAATGTACTGGTGGTTTGAGGAGAGCAAGACAGAATAAAAATTTACATATAATAAATGACATTATAAGGGACAAATATTCATCTATTTAATGTACTATACTAAAGTGCATTAAAGATTTTCATAAGCCAATAAAAATGTAAATGCAATATAACAAATTCTGATGACTAGAAAGCATTTTATTGTCTGATAGTTGTACGTTCTTTTATATACAGTCATCTTTGTGTGTTTTATTTTTTTATTTATTTATTTTTCACACACACATTGTATTTTATTTTTACAAGAGGTAAATAAACTGACACCAAACATTGTAAGTGGATGACAACAACAAAAGCAACAATGATTGCAATTACCAAACACGAAACACTCATACTATGTCATAATATTGACATTCAGTCCAGGAATCCTCCACTGTAACAGCTCCTTTACTTTGCAGTGAAAATTGATTCGTATATTTTTTGCTTCTGAGTCCTTGTGGGATTTTTTTTTAATTCAAACAGAAAGTCACAAAAATTATAATCATCCTCATCAGTTCACTCAGTCCCATGTAATTAATTTTTTTTTCATCTTGATCTTTTGTTAGCACTTTTAGGAATTCATCAGTTTTCCATTAGAGTTCTGAAAATGCTCATTCATTCAGTTCAGCAGTATAGTCAGTTACCAGAAACCTGTACTTGTCAGAGTCTTTTCCATGAATTCCTTGAAGATGAAGCCCTTTTATAGGAACATTTTTGTAAAAGCATCAGAGTACACCCAGAACAGTCTGTAAATGACAAAAGACTTAAAAATGGCCACGGTTAAAGATTTGATGAAAGTTCATAATAATGCAATTGACAAGGAAATTTAGTTATTTCTGATATATACATTTTAAAGTAATAACTAGAATTATGACTTATAACATTATACCAGAACATATAAGATTTTTAGAAATTTCTTGTAATGTCTGAAACATTTATATTAACACATTTCCAAACAAATAACCCAAAGAAAGTTTAGTATTAGTTGTTTTGTTTGTTTGTTTGTTTATACTGCAGGTTCTTATTAGTCATCAATTTTATACACATCAGTGTATACATGTCGACCCCAATCACCCATTCAGCACACCACCATCCCCACCCCACCACGGTTTTCCCTCTTGGTGTCCATACGTTTGTTCTCTACATCTGTGTCTCAACTTCTGCCCTGCAAACCGGTTCATCTGTACCATTTTTTTAGGTTCCACATATATGCGTTAATATACGATATTTTTTTTCTCTTTCTGGCTTACTTCACTCTGTATGACAGTCTCTAGATCCATCCACGTCTCAACAAATGACTCAAATTCATTCCTTTTTATGGCTGAGTAATATTCCATTGTATATATGTACCACAACTTCTTTATCCATTTGTCTGTCGATGGGCATTTAAGTTGCTTCCATGACCTGGCTATTGTAAATAGTGCTTCAGTGAACATTGGCGTGCATGTGCCTTTTTGAATTATGGTTTTCTCTGGGTATGTGCCCAGAGTGGGATTGCTGGATCATATGGTAATTCTATTATTAGTTTCTTAAGGAACCTCCATACTGTCCTCCATAGTGGCTGTATCACTTTAAATTCCCACCAACAGTGAAAGAGGGTTACCTTTTCTCCACACCCTCTCCAGCATTTGTTGTTTGTAGATTTTCTGATGATGCCCATCCTAACTGGTGTGAGGTGATACCTCATTGTAGTTTTGATTTGCATTTCTCTAATAATTAGTGATGTTGAGCAGCTTTTCATGTGCTTCTTGGCCATCTGTATGTCTTCTATCGAGAAAGAAGGTCTTCTGCCCATTTTTGGATTGGGTTGTTTGTTTCTTTAATATTGAGATGCATGAGCTGTTTATATATTTTGGAGATTAATCCTTTGCCCATTGATTCATTTGCAAATATTTTCTCCAATTCAGAGGGTTGTCTTTTTGTGTTGTTTATGGTTTCCTTGGCTGTGCAAAATCTTTGAAGTTTCATTAGGTCCCATTTGTTTATTTTTGGTTTTATTTCCATTACTCTAGGAGGTGGAACAAAAAAGATCTTGCTGTGATTTATGTCAAACAGTGTTCTTCCAATGTTTTCCTTTAAGAGTTTTATAGTATCCGGTCTTACACTTAGGTCTTGAATCCATTTTGAGTTTGTTTTTGTGTATGGTGTTAGGGAGTGTTCTAATTTCATTCTTTTACATGTAGCTGTCCCGTTTTCCCAGCACCACTTATTGAAGAGACTGTCTTTTCTCCATTGCATATCTTTGCCTACTTTGTCATAGATTAGCTGACCATAGGTGCGTGGGTTTATCTCTGGGCTTTCTATCTTGTTCCATTGATCTATGTTTCTGTTCTTGTGCCAGTACCATATTGTTTTGATTACTGTAGCTTTGTAGTATAGTCTGAAGTCAGGGAGTCTGATTCCTCCAGCTCCAATTTTTTCCCTCAAGACTGCTTTGGCTATTTGGGGTCTTTTGTGTCTCCATACAAATTTTAAGATGATTTGTTCTAGTTCCGTAAAAAAATGCCATTGGTCATTTGATAGGGATTGCATTGAATCTGTAGATTGCTTTGGGTAGTATAGTCATTTTCACAATGTTGATTCTTCCAATCCAAGAACATGGTATATCTTTCCATCTGTTGGTATCATCTTTAATTTCTTTCATCAGTGTCTTATAGTTTTCTGCATACGGGTCATTTGCCTCCCTACGTAGGTTTATTCCTAGGTATTTTATTCTTTTTGTTGCAATGGTAAATGGGAGTGTTTCCATAATTTCTCTTTCAGATTTTTCATCATTAGTGTATAGGAATGCAAGAGATTTCTGTGCATTAATTTTATACCCTGCAACTTTACCAAATTCATTGATTAGCTCTAGTAGTTTTCTGGTGGCATTTTTAGGATTCTCTATGTATAGTATCATGTCATCTGCAAACAGTGACAGTTTTACTTCTTCTTTTCCAATTTGTATTCCTTTTATTTCTTTTTCTTTTCTTACTGACGTGGCTAGGACTTCCAAAACTATGTTGAATAATAGTGGTGAGAGTGGACATCCTTGTCTTGTTCCTGATCTTAGAGGAAATGCTTTCAGTTTTTCACCATTGAGAATGATGTTTGCTGTGGGCATGTCATATATGGCCTTTATTATGTTGAGGTAAGTTCCCTCTATGCCCACTTTCTGGAGAGTTTTTATCATAAATCGGTGTTGAATTTTGTCAAAAGCTTTTTCTGCATCCATTGAGATGATCATATGGTTTTTATTCTTCAATTATTCTTCAATTTGTTAATATGGTGTATCACATTGACTGATTTGCCTATATTGAAGAATACTTGCATCCCTGGATAAATCCCACTTGATCACGGTGTATGATCCTTTTAATGTGTTGTTGGATTCTGTGGGCTAGTACTTTATTCAGGATTTTTGCATCATCAATGATATTGGTCTGTAATTTTCTTTTTTTGTGACATCTTTGTCTGGTTTTGGTATCAGGGTGATGGTGCCTTCATAGAATGAGTTTGGGAGTGTTCCTTCCTCTGCAATTTTTTGGGAGAGTTTGAGAAGGATGGGTGTTAGCTCTTCTCTAGATGTTTGATAGAATTCACCTATGAATCCATCTGGTCCTGGACTTTTGTTTGTTGGAATATTTTGTTTTTGTTTTGTTTTTTTTGTTTTTTGGGGTTTTTTTTTTGTGATACGCAGGCCTCTCACTGCTGCGGCCTCTCCCATTGCGGAGCACAGGCTCCGGACGCGCAGGCTCAGCGGCCATGGCTCACGGGCCCAGCCGCTCCGCGGCATGTGGGATCCTCCCGGACTGGGGCACGAACCCGCGTCCCCTGCATCGGCAGGTGGACTCCCAACCCCTGCACCACCAGGGAAGCCCCGTTGGAATATTTTTAATCACAGTTTCAATTTCATTACTTGTGATTGGTCTGTTCATATTTTCTGTTTCTTCCTGGTTCAGTCTTGGAAGGTTATACCTTTCTAAGAATTTGTCCATTTCTTCCAGGTTGTCCATTTTATTGGCATAGAGTTGCTTGTAGTAGTCTTTTAGGATGTTCTGTATTTCTGCAGTGTCTGTTGTAACTTCTTCTTTTTCATTTCTAATTTTATTGATTTGAGTCCTCTCTTTTTCTTGATGAGTCTGGCTAATGGTTTGTCAATTTTGTTTATCTTCTCAAAGAACCAGCTTTTAGTTTTATTGATCTTTGCTATTGTTTTCTTTGTTTCTATTTCATTTATTTCTGATCTGATCTTTATGATTTCTTTCCTTCTGCTAACTTTGGGTTTTGTTTGTTCTTCTTTCTCTAGTTCCTCTAGGTGTAAGGTTAGATTGCTTACTTAAGATTTTTCTTGTTTCTTGAGGTAGGCTTGTAAAGCTATAAACTTCCCTCTTAGAACTGCTTTTGCTACATCCCATAGGTTTTGGATCATTGTGTTTTCATTGTCATTTGTCTCTAGATATTTTTTGATTTCCTCTTTGATTTCTTCCGTGATCTCTTGGTTTTTTAGTAACGTATTGTTTAGCCTCCATGTGTTTGTGTTTTTTACGTTTTTTCCCCTGTATTCATTTCTAATATCATAGCATTGTGGTCAGAAAAGATGCTTGATATGATTTCACTTTTCTTAAATTTACTGAGGCTTGATTTGTGACCCAGGATGTGATCTATCCTGGAGAATGTTCCGTGAGCACTTGAGAAGAAAGTGTAATCTGCTGTTTTTGGATGGAATGTCCTATAAATATCAATTAAATCTATCTGGTCTATTGTGTCATTTAAAGCTTCTGTTTCCTTATTTATTTTCATTTTGGATGATCTGTCCATCGGTGTGAGATGTTAAAGTCCCCCACTATTATTTTGTTACTGTCGATTTCCTCTTTTATAGCTGTTAGCAGTTGCCTTATGTATTGAGGTGCTCCTATGTTGGGTGCATATATATTTATAATTGTTCTATCTTCTTCTTGAATTGATCCCTTGATCATTGTGTAGTGTCCTTCTTTGTCTCTTGTAACATTCTGTATTTTAAAGTCTATTTTATCTGATATGAGTATAGATAATCCAGCTTTCTTTTGATTTCCATTTGCATGGAATATCTTTTTTCATCCCTTCACTTTCACTCTGTATGTGTCCCTAAGTCTGAAGTGGGTCTCTTGTAGACAGCATATAGATGGGTCTTGTTTTTGTATCCATTCAGCAAACCTGTGTCTTTTGGTTGGAGCATTTAATCCATTCACGTTTAAGGTAATTATAGATATGTATGTTCCTATGACCATTTTCTTAACTGTTTTGGGTTTGTTTTTGTAGGTCCTGTTCGTCTCTTGTGTTTCCCACTTAGAGAAGTTCCTTTAGCATTTTTTTGTAGAGATGGTTTGGTTGTGCTGAATTCTCTTAGCTTTTGCTTGTCTGTAAAGTTTTTGATTTCTCCATCAAATCTGAATGAGATCCTTGCCGGGTAATCTTGGTTGTAGGTTCTTCCCTTTCATCTCTTTAAGTATATCATGCCACTCCCTTCTGGCTTGTAGAGTTTCTGCTGAGAAATCACCTGTTAACCTTATGGGAGTTCCCTTGTATGTTATTTTTCATTTTTCCCTTGCTGCTTTCAATAATTTTTCTTTGTCTTTAATTTTTGCCAATTTGATTACTATGTGTTTTGGCGTGTTTCTCCTTGGGTTTATCCTGTATGGGACTCGCTGCACTTCTTATAGTTGGGTGGCTATTTCCTTTCCCATGTTAGGGAATTTATCGACTATAATCTCTTCAAATATTTTCTCGGGTCCTTTCTCTCTCTCTTCTCTTTCTGTGACCCCTATAATGTGAATGTGGTTGCATTTATTGTTGTCCCAGAGGTCTCTTAGGCTGTCTTCATTTCTTTTCATTCTTTTTTCTTTATTCTGTTCCAAAGCAGTGAATTCCACCATTCTGTCTTCGAGTTCACTTATCCGTTCTTCTGCTTCAGTTATTCTGCTATTGATTCCTTCTAGTGTAGTTTTCATGTATTGTTCATCTCTGTTTGTTTGTTCTTTAATTCTTCTAGGTATTTGTTAAACATTTATTGCTTCTTTTCGATCTTTGCCTCCATTCTTTTTCCAAGGTTCTGGATCATCCTCACTATCATTATTCTGAATTCTTTTTCTGGAAGGTTGCTTATCTCCACTTCATTTAGTTGTTTTTCTGGGGTTTTATCTTTCTCTTTCATCTGGTACATAGCCTTCTGCCTTTGCATCTTGTCTATCTTTCTGTGAATGTGGTTTTTTTCCACAGGCTGCAGGATTGTAGTTCTTCTTGCTTCTGCTGTCTGCCCTCTGGTGGATGAGGCTGTCTAAGAGGCTTGAGGGGAGGGACTGGTGGTGGGTAGAGCTGACTGTTGCTCTGGTGGGCAGAGCTCAGTAAAACTTTAATCCACTTGACAGTTGATGGGTGGGGCTGGATTCCCTCCCTTTTGGCTGTTTGGCCTGAGGCAACCCAACACTGGAGCCTACCTGGGCTCTTTGGTGGGGCTAATGACAGACTCTGGGAGGGCTCACACCAAGTAGTACTTTCCAGAACTTCTGCTGTCAGTTTCCTTGTCCCCATAGTGAGCCACAACCTCCCCCCCACCCCGCCTCTGCAGGAGACCCTCCAACACTAGCAGGTAGGTCTGGTTCAGTCTCCCCTGGGGTCACTGCTCCTTCCCCTGGGTCCTGATGCATACACTACTTTGTGTGTGCCGTCCAAAAGTGGAGTCTCTGTTTCCCCCCATCCTGTCAAAGTCCTGCAATCAATTCCCACTTGGCTTGAAAGTCTGATTCTCTAGGAAGTCCTCCTCCCGTTGCCGGACCCCCAGGTTGGGAAGCCTGACGTGGGGCTCAGAACCTTCACTCCAGTGGGTGGACTTTTGTGGTATAAGTGTTCTCCAGTCTGTAAGTCACCCACCCACCAGTTATGTGATTTGATTTTACTGTGATTGCGCCCCTCCTACCATCTCATTGTGGCTTCTCCTTTTTGATTGTCCAGCAGCCAGTTGTGATTCTGGTGTTCTCGCAAGAGGAAGTGAGAGCATGTCCTTCTACTCCGCCATCTTGGTTCCTCCCCAGAAATGAACTTTATTAACAATTATTCACAAGCTCCTCCCATACCCACACTTTTACTTCAACTGTGCATACATTTTTCTTCTGCTTATTTTACAAACTGCAGTCTTCATATACACAAAATTTTGTATTCTTTTTACAGGGACATTACAGAGTAGTCATCTTTATGTTTTATTGCACAGCTCTTGTAAATGTTAGTTTGACAAATACTCATCAAATACTTGCAGTGCCCAGGTATGGGCCGGTCATAATGATGCCTCTTCCCTCATGGCATTCATGGTTGAGTGAGGCCACGGCACGAGGACGTCAAACCTGCAGATGCCTGAGTATGAGATAAGGGCAAAGAGAGGAAAATACAGGATCTGGGGAGAGCACATACGAGGAGCCCAGATGTCTGTGGGGCAGGTGTCACAGAAGCTTCCTGGAGGAAGGGTGAGATTTGGCCAGGAAAAGAAGGTGAGGGAAAAAGTGTGTCCAGGGGTCTGGGAGAGAGCGAGAGCACGAGAGGGTGGAGGAAGTTTGATCTATGGAGCATGTGGAGAGCTGGGGTGTAAGCACAGGATGGGGGCAGGTTCCAGAAGAGGGAGAAGCAAGAGAGGGGGCCTGTTGCGGGAGTGGAGGCAAGATGGGCCCTGTCAGCTTTGCCCAGGAGTCTGAACACTGTCTGGAAGGCAGTGGGGAGCAGAAAGCCCTTTCAGAAAGGGAGTGACAGGTTAGGGCTGCATTGTAGAAAGACTGCTTAGGCTGTACCGTGACGTACACACTGGGACGAGATGAGAGCCCAGTCAGGGAGATGGTCTAGGACACGCGGCAGTACTCCGGGTGAGAGCCGATGGATCTCTGAACCCGTCTTCTCTCCTTCCAGCCCTGCTCTCCACCAGGTGTAGAGGAAACAGCCTTCCACAGGCTTCTCCACTGACTTTCTTTGGGACCCACTCCTGGCTGGCTTCAGGGGGCTCTTTGGTGACTTTCTTCTGATCTTCCCCTTTAGGACTTCTGCTTTCCTAGCTTTCCCACATTTGTAGTGTCTTATGCCTATAATATATCCCCCATTTCTTAATGCTCACAGCATCTCTGCTTCCTGACCTAACCCTCACAGACACCGCCCGCTTGGCCCCCAATCATGCCGACCCATGACTCTGTTGGCACTTCTCCTGCATGGAGTGGCCTTGTCTCCTTGTACAGTGTTTGTCTCTGCTACACCGTGAAGCCCCCAAGAGCCGGGTCTTGATCTGTTTTGCTCCTGAGAACAGTTCCTGGTCCATGGTAGGTGAGCAGTCTGTTTGAGTGAGTGAGTGTATAGGTGCAAAGCTCAGGGGAGAGCTCTGGGCTGTACATGGAGGTTCTAGTCACCGAGGCCATGCCAGTAAATGAGATCATCCCGGGGAGAGTGTGGCGTGAGAAAGGAAGAGGAGGAAAGTCAAAACCAGAATTCTAAAAAAGGGCCCATGATGGAGAACGAGAAGATGCAGCCAGAGGTAAGAGTCAGTTCAGGGGTGCTGTGCCGAGACAGGCAGGGGAAAGAGCATGGTGAGCTGGGGAGGTGGGGCCACGTGCTGCTGAAATTGGATTTAGCAATAAGGAAGGCTTTGGCTGCTTGGAGAGAGAAGTTTCAGGAAAGTGGTGGGGACAGAAGCGGTACTACTATGGATTGAGGAGAGAGTAAGGGTGAGGAAGGAAAGCCAGCAAGCGTGTGTACTTCCAGGAAGTCGGCTGTGAACAGAAGAAGGGAGTGAGGGTGGCAGCTGGTGCTGTGTAGCTTTAACATGGCAGATGCTTGACCATCATAAATGCCGATGGGCGGGGCGGGGGGGCGGGTGATAGAGAGCAAGAGATTAAATCATGGAGGGGGCACAGGGGTGCTAATTGCAAGAGGGATGTCCCTGAGGAGGCAGGAGGAGACATCTGTGTGGCTCTCACTGGGGATGGAGCCCAGATGGGGCAGAGGCTTGGAGCAGACAGCTCCCCCCATGTTAACTCGAGGGGAGGACCAAGGGAGCCCTGTACATCTGGGGATAGGAGATCCAGGGATTTCCATTTCCGCTGCTTCCCCTCACGGGGAGGTGGGAGCCAAGGGCGTCTGTTCCACGGGCTGGGCTGTGGAGGGATAAATGATTTTGGCTCCCATCCCATTAGTACACTGAATTCTTACTAAGGAGGGCACCTCCTGGGGCCAGAATGCCACTGGTCCCTCAACTAGGCTCTGAAAGTGTTAATTCCCATCTGGAGTCTTTGACTAAGAAGAGTTTCCCCTTCTTTAGGAAAACACCATTTCTTAAGCTCTTCTGAGCCTACTCCCCACACTTCCTCTGGGGGCAGCCGAGGGCCCGGCCTGCCCTCCCGCCCAGTGCAGTCCCCGAAGAGGACAGTATTCTCACAGGTGGGCCCTGTTCTAAGGAGCCCCCTTATAAGAAGACTCCACCTCTTTAAACTGGGGCCAATAAAAGAATTTGCTGAGAGGGTCTTTGAAGTAATGACCTCCCTAGTTAGTGCCTTGAAACATATTTTCACATATTGGAGGAGAGATTATGCGCTGGGGGACCCAAGAGCTGTGGGAGGGCAAAGACCCCGAGGGTGGCAGAGCCTGGCTGCTGTCCAGAGGCCCCAGCAGGCGAGCCGAGGCTGCTGCTCGGGGAAGGCCCTGCGGCCTGGGGAGTCAGCTGCACAGAATTCTAAGCCCAGCTCCTGGGCAAAGCGAGATTCACCTGGATTAGACCTGTTTATTCTCCACAAACCCAGCCCAGCCGGGCTCTGTGTGGGGCCCAGGCCAGCTAAAGCTGTGTGTTGTGGCCCCTTTCCCTGTGTCCCATAAGAATGAGCAGGGTGTGGGCAGAGGACGGTGAGGGGGTGAGGGTAGGAGTGTAGAGAGGAGAGAGAGGGGAGATGGGCCCAGTGGGAGGCTGACCCATGTGGTCGTAAGCATCTTTAGCATGATTTTAAAAATTGTCTCATTTTCCCATCCATTCATTCATTCCCCAAATCTTTATTGAGCACCTACTATATGCCAGGCTTATTGCTGCGTGAGATAGGCTTGGTCCCGGCCCCACGGAGCTTACATTCTGTGGGAGAGACAGACCATAAACAAATAGGTGTGCCAATGTGTAATGAGGGACTGTGAAAGAGATACAGAGAGGAGGTCTCATAAATGTGAGTCATGAGAGCATATAACAGGGACCCTGAAGGGTGGAGAGTGCAGTGGCTGGGGTTCTGGGGGAGCCATTATTGAGCTGGGACCTGCCGCCTAAGTGGGCATTCACCAGGGTTGTGTAGGATTTGAAGCCGAGGGAACAGCATGTGAAAAGGCCCTCAGGAGCCAGAAGTGGGCTCTTCTAGGAAGCAGAAGACCTTCAGGATAGTGGGACACAGAGATGGCGTGTGGGGTGTGGAGGGGGATGAGATTAGGGAGGTTGGCAGGGGTCAGATCACACAGGGCCTTGTGGGTGGCAGGAAAGGGTTTGGATTTTATTCTGGGCATGAATTGGAAGCTCTTGGCTGCCATGTAGTGGACGGCAGAGGTTTGGTGTGGAGGCCTCCTTGCAGGCAATGATGTGGCCCTTCTGATCAGGAAATAGAAACAGAAGTCCACACCACCACTCCCAGCCTCCCTTTCCATTGGATTTCTCTCCACCCAGGAATGTCCCCAGGGAACAGCTAGAAACAGAGGGACACCCAGTTTCTCCCTGCTCTGGACTCTCAGGCTTCCCCCGCAGGATCGTGCCATTGCCTGCAGGAGGACGCCAGGTGTGGTGAAGGGCCGTCCTCCTCTGGTCTTAAGGATGTACAGACTGACGTGGGAGCAGGCGGGAGCTCTGCAGCTCCCACGGGGCATTCAAGATGTTAGAAATGCTTCACCCAGAGGCCTCAAGTGCCTCCCACCTGCATCTTTGGTGAATCCTTATTGTGAACCAGATGCTGTAGGAGGGAAAAAAGCAGACAAGATTGTGTGTGTGTGTGTGTGTGTGTGTGTGTGTGTGTGTGTGAGAAAAGAGGCTCAGAAATGCAATGTGATTTCTTTGGAGTCCTCTCAGCAGATTGGCCCACATCAACATTAGGAATCTTGTATGGTGCTGGAATGCAGGGTGAATTGATGGGGTGCGGGGTGAAGAGATAGGGGGCAGGGCCAGCAGTTCCGAGGCTGCTGTGGTCTAGGAGGGAAATAGTCAGGTATGATTATGGGGCAGGCAGCAAGGTTGGGGAGGAGTAGAGGCTGGGGCGCTGCCAGCAGAGGCCCCAGCGGGACTTGTTGAGAGATGAGCTGTGTGTGTGTGCTTGTGCATGTGTGTGTGCATGGGTGGTGATGCTGGTGTGAATCTCAAAGGGTTCACAGCCCACTTCCAGCTCCTGAGGACCTTTTCACATGCTGTTCCCTTGGCTTCAAATACTCTACCACCCTGGTGAATGCCCACTTAGGAGTCAGGTCCCAGCTCAAAGATGGCCAGCGACACTCTCAGATGACTGTGGCATTTGGTACAGGTTGGGGTGCAGGGTGTGGATCACTTTGGCCAGGCCCACGCTGAGGTGCTGAGCAGACACTCAGCTCAGGAAGCCAAGTGGAGAATTGGAGAGTTAAGCCTGGAACCCAAAACGGAGGAGCTCTGAGGTTAACTAGCTTCCGGTATGAATTCATCACCAATTAACAGATTATTCTATAAGCAAAATGCTGCCTCTATGAATTCCCACACTTCCCGGTCAAACCCTGCCACCCCAGTTGTTGAATTCTGACTTGTCATCCCGGAGGTCAACCCCACCCTTGACTATCAGTAATGACAACATTAGTTCATCCTTCATTCTCTACACCTCTACCTCCTCTTCCAACTCTGGGTGGAAACATACAGGGAAACTCACCTCTCAATTCCCATCTGACTTGACTTATCTCCTGAGCTTCCCTAAGGTTCCATTGCAACCCCAAGGCAAATGGCGTGGCTCAGTCATTTGAGTTCTCACTGACATTTTTGCTCATGTGTTTGGCCCGTCCTGGTGCTCCAGCTGGGATGTCCACCCTTCTCCTGGCTTATCTCAGCTTTCCCAGGGGGGCAGCCAACAATTCTTGTAGGTTGAAAACCACAAGGCTATGTGAACCCTGCCCACTTCCCAAGCCCCGTCCCTAGTTTCACCCCCTCCAGGGACTCTCCCATGATTACGCTTCAGCCAGCTCCCCCTACAAGGCCAGCAAGGTGCCAACTCTGTATTATATGGATTGCTTGGATTGCATGTGGCATTTGCCCAGCAAGCTAGAACTTGGTCCTCTTCTGCCTGTTTTTGCTGCTCCCTGCTCATTTCGTGCAGGTGGACTGTGCTAATCTGACTAGCCTGGAAATCCGGCCTCTGGGGAAGCAACAGGTTCACTGTGAAATCTCAGTAGTGTCACACGATGCAAGTTTATTTCTTACTGATGCTGATGCTCTGTGTCCCTTGTGGACCACTGAGAGGCTCTGCTCCTTTCTCACTTGAGGATCTGGGCTGATAGTGACCTGAAATCTTGGAGCTTCACCACCTGGTATTGTCCAGTAGAACTTTCTGCAAGGATGGGGATGTCCTGGATGTGCTGTGCAATGCCATCTCTGCCCACCACATGTGACTATCAAGACCTTGAAATGTGGCTAGTGTGACAAAGAAACAGAATTTGAAATTTCACTTAATTATAACTGATTTAAATTGCCACATGTGGTTAGTTGCTACCACGTTTGGCAGTGCAGATCTGGACTATGAGGTCTCCGTGTTCACCTCCAAGGTGTCAGGAGGAAAGAGTACGTGGAGGATCGTGCCTGCCCTTCTATGCTCAGCCAAGAATTCATCATTGGTCAGAGCTGGACTCCAGGCCCACCTGACTGCAAGTCTTCTAGAAAATGTGGGGGACCCCATGAATATTCAGAGAGCAAGAAATAGCTTTGCCATAGAGCTCTTCTAAGTGCAGTTGAAACTGCCCGAGGCTAAGATTCATGCAACTTTGTGGGTAGGGGAGCAGATTGAGGTGGTCTGGATGGAGGAGGAAGGGCAGGGGTGGACTGAGATAGTGCAGAGGGGTTGTAGCTTAGAGATGTAGAGACAGGCCCAGAGAAGGCAAGGAGTACACACAGCCAGGCTGGAGTCTCGAAGTCCTGGCTCAGGGAAGAGGGAAGGGGGAAGGCGTGATGCTCTACCTGCCCTTGGGGAACAGCAGCCCTGGCTGAGAAGCATCTATCTAGCCTTCCATTCTGTGTCCCTAGGAAGGGAAGAGCTCAGAGCTGCCAAAGGCCTGTTCTCAAAGCCCTTGGATGGAAAGGGCCCCACAGGGCTTTCAGTTTTCAAATGGCCTTGGCTCTCTCCCCCTGAGGTGATTCACTGAGCTGCCTGCTGAGAGATGAACAGATGAACAGCAGGGCAAGAGCCCAGCATGAGGTCATCTGGGCCACACTTCCCGCCTGACCCCGGCCCTGGGGCCAAGTTCAGGGAGTTTCCCAAGGCCAGTGAGGAAGGGGGTCATGCCCTGACTACTGCGGAGCTCCAGCCACTGTGAAGGGGATGGAGGTGGGCGGGGTAGGTGCTGTTGGGGTCAGGGCCCAAGAGCCGCGAAATGGATCTCAGCTTGGGTAGAAAGCTGAGACCCAGAGAGAGGCCCCAAGACGCTCAGGAAGTCAGCAGTGGAAGGCCCTTTGCACCGCACATGAAGGAGCCCCAGAAGCAGTGCTGCCCAGATTTCATCCTCACCGTCTCCAGGTTAGTGCCTATTCCAGCTGTTTCTATTTTTCCTAGAGACCCACACAACCCAGGCTCTGTCCACTTCTGTTTTAATTCTTTGCTGCTGTTGGAACCCATTTCTTTTCCTCTCATCCCCCACAGGAGAGATGGCAAAGCTCCAGATGGCAGAGAAAGACCAATGTGAGCAAAGGAAGTGGAGCCAGGGAAGTTAGCCTCTGCTTCCACTGACCAGGTGGACACAAATCCGTATTTTCCAAAAAAATAACTACAGTTGGAGAAATTCTTCACTTTACAAACTACTGCTCATTTTAGAGCAGACTTTACCATAGGTTTCCATTAAGCCAAAGAGTTCCTGGTGTATTTCGTATGGAATTTGATTCACAAACCATCTAATTTCATCAGCCAAATGCTATTAACAATTACCATCTATAAGGCACCAAAGGTTTTTAAAAGTATGGCACGTCATCAAAGTCAGGCCTGCCTGTGGGTTCCTCAAGCTTCAGGGAACCCCAAATCAATTTGGACTATGCCGGCCTCCAATCTGTCCAGATTGGGAGAATTTAACCCCCATTTCATAAAGGGAAAATGGATATTGGAGTAAAGAATTAGAGCCAAGACCAGGGAAACTGTCAGGCTTCTACTGTGCAGCGGAGGGAGTGCTGGGAAGCTGGTCCTTGCAGAGCTTCTCCTTGCCCACATCCTCCCACCTATTCCCAGGGGTCCTGCGGGCTGGGGGCTGCCTAACCAAGTGATTAGCTCCCACTGTGCCAGAGGCCAGTGTGCATTCCAGAAGCAAACTCTCTTCCCCTCTTTCTAAATGCTGTTCAGAAAGCCCAAACCTCAGCCCAATCTGACCTGCCCTCTGCTGGTTCGTGGCAGACGGTATTTTCCAGAGAGTTCCAAATATCTCTGATCCACCTGTTCTACAGCGTGACCATACCATGCCCCCATGGAGGGTGGAGTCTAATTCCCCTTGTCTTGTTTCTTATTTCTTCCCCCTTGATTGCTTGAACAATAGAGCACAGTGGAAGTGACGCTTCTGAGCCTGGGTCAGAGAAGGTGATGCATTTTCTGTAACTTGGGGCTCATGGAAGAAATCCAGACACCTTGAGCCCGACCACCATTGCTATGGTGCCTTCTCCACAGGCAAGCCACGTGGAGAGGCCACATGCAGGTGCTCTGGCCAGCGGTCATGGCCCAGGTGCTGGACTTGTGACTGAGTAGCGTTCAGATGATTCCAGTCTGCAGCCGTAGAGCCACTCCCAGCCTTGGGTTCTACCCAGCTGAACCCCAGACAGCGTGGAGCAGAGACTAACCATCCCAACCAGGCCTTTCCAATTCCCAGCCCACAGAGTCTGCGAGCATAATAAATGGTTGTTTTGAGCTGCAAAGTTACGGGGTCATTTGCTCCATGGCCATAATAACCGAATGATACTTTGTTCTCTTCTGTAGCACTCGGTGCAATGGTAATTAATGAACCCACTATCAGGCGATTCCTTCTTGACTGTCTTTCCCATTCAACTCTGAGTTCCAGGAAGACAAGGGATGCTGTCAGGCCCATCACTGTACTCCTCTGGAGTTGGCCACAGAGACATTCAGTGAATATTTAATGGATGACTGATCTTAACACTGTCCTCAGACTGACCCCTAAACCTGACCTCAGAATGACTCTGGCCCTGAATTCAGACTGACTTTAATCCTGGCCACAGACCAACCCCTAATTCTGGCATCGAAGACCTAACCTTGGCAACAGATTGAGCACAGCCTCTCGCTCTGGTGCCTGACCACTAAGCCCAGCTTCAGACTGACCCCTAAACTTGACCTCAGAATGACCCCTGGCCTCGCCATGGCCCAGATGGGCCGGCCCCAGCCTGGGTCTCCTGGCTCGCCTTTCCCAGCGTCCCACCTCTATGTTCCTGCCTCATGGCCCTCCTTTCAGTCGCTCCCTTGGGTGTCAGCACCCCAGCATACACTTGGCCCTGCCAGGAACACTCTT
>NW_006780322.1:1768062-1786153 GCF_000442215.2 Lipotes vexillifer
TTCCCTGCTAACTCTGCTCATTCTTTCAATCTTGCCTAAATGTCACTTCCTTTAGGATCAGCTAATTTAAATGAGACCCTTATACATAGAATTAAGTAGACTGCATGTGGCCCAATGGCCGGGGGTGGTAGAGATGTATGTGGTATTTGTTCCATCTATTAAATATTTATACATTAAAAAATAGAAAATAAAAAAATAAATGAGACCCCTTTATAAATGCTGTTAGCAACCTCACACTTTATAACTATACGTGTGTTTGCTATCTGCTTGATGTCTTTCTGTTCCTAGAGACTGGACTCCTTCTGTGAGTACAGGGACCACATTTGTTTTACTCACCACTCCATACACAGTATACCCAGCGGGGGGCCTGGCACCTACAAGGGGGCTCCTGATCAATTGTGAGATGACTGAATGAACCAATGACTGGGTATCCCATCTTCCAGGAAGCCATCCCTGTGGCCCTCCCGGCCCTGGTGGGGCTCCTGGTCTTTCCTGCTCTCTCCCCAGACCCCATGAACAACCAGGTGGGAGCACTCAGCCAGGAGCTGGGTGATTTTCGTGCCTTCCTGTCTCTCCCACCAGTGTGTGGCCTCCTCCAGCCCCAGGCCCAGCTTCTCCCTTTGGCAGCTCCAGCACGCACAGTCCCGGGTAGCTCAATAACTGTTGGTTGAACTGTTGAACTAAACCAATCCTTCTCTCCAGCCTCCTTTCTGGCCTCAGCTCTCGACTGATTCATGTGAGGGGCCATCAGGAGCAGCGCTTCAAACAGAGAAGAAACAAACGAAGAAGCCGAGAAATCGGCAGTAGGAGACAGGCAGAGACATCCATCTCCTCCTGCCCTCTGTCCTCATCGCCATCCCCCTGAGGGCTGCAGGCAGTCAAAAGTTCAGGCTCCACGTTTTCTGGAAGAGGGAGGGAAATCTGTGTGGGGGGGATAAAAAAAGTCCCCAAACCCAAATCACGCACACAGAACAACAAGCCATAAAACAGAACACCACTGGGAGAAGATGGGGTCACATGGTGGGAATCTGGATTGCAGGGGGGGGGGGGGGGGGGGCACTTGAGAAAACGCAGCCCGCTCAATGGGAACCAGATGGCCTGCGGGTTCTTAAATAGAATCCAAGACTTGCAGCGCTGGCGGGAGCCGGGCCGGGGGGCTTTCCCCTTGGCCCCTTCGTGGGCAGAGGGGACATGGAGAAAGAGGGAGATGGTGGCAGGGCCCGAGGCTGCGACAGAGCTGCATCTAGACCCTGGCTCCTGGCTCCGGGTCAGGGCTCCACTCACCCTGCCACGCTGTCTCCCAGCCTTTTGCCAGGATCTCCAAATTAGAAGCATATCGAGAAGCAATATTATTTCCCCCTTTTCTGGTCTTTCTTCGAATTCCTTCTCTTTGCAGTATAATTTTAGAGGTGCCAGGAAGTCCTCCTTGTTCCAGTATCCCTGTTCCCGCCCCCACCCCATCAACAGAACACACGACAAGACCTGTGACGGACCCTGGGGGGCAGGGGCTCTACAGCTCTCTGCTCATGAAATCTTCCCAACGCCTGCAAGGGAGGTGTCGGTCTCTTAGTTCTGCAGGATGGGAGGGAGGATGGGGTCAGATATGTCTTTTTGCCTTTTATTGACCACTTAAGATTTAGTATCTTAACCAGAGATCCTTGTGGCAAAAAAAGGCAAAAATAAAGCTGTCCCTGCAGAAGCCATTGTGTGAAGACACGAAAGTGGCCTTGCATTCCCTTTCCTCCCTGACCTCTCCTCCCAGGGCAAAGGTATCGCTGGTCTCTTTCCCCCTGAGAAACAGACTCTAGCAATAACCTCCGCGGGGCGCTGCATGTGGTCCTGTGCCCCGAACAGCTCCAGGGGCACCATTTAATGATATGAATGACAGCGCCGGTCCCCTGCTGAGCCTTCCTGATGCCCACCCAGGCAGGAGGCAGGACCTCAGGCCTCCTCGGGGCATGGTGAGGAATCCCTGATCCTCTGGGAACTCAGAGAAGTCTGTGTCTCCTAATAGGAGGGATAAAAAATTAGGCATCCACTTAGACATTTGACATCTTTCCCCTCTGGGTTGCCCTGGGGCTGGAAACTCTTCCTTTTTAATCCTTCCAGGGGTGAGAGTGTCACTAACAACCAGTCACTCAGTCGTCCAACCAGTGGTGGCCAGCACCTTGCAGTGTGCTCCTGAATTGTAAACGAGCTGCAGACACGGGGAGGGTGTCCTGACAGAGGAAGAGCCAGAGGAGAAAGGCCAGGAGGGGAAAGGGCTGGAATACATGGGGGCTGATGTGGCCGTAGCACAGGGAGCGGGGAGGAGGGCAGCAGGAGAATCAGGAGGTGTGAGCTTGAAGCAGGGACCGACCCCAGAAGGGTCTGGAAGGCCGTGGCCAGGAGTCTGGTTTCTATTTGTAGCGTGGTGGGGAAACCTTTGAAAGGCTGTAAGCAGGGAAGTGGCATGACTGCCACTTTTGCCACATCACTCTGGCTGGAGTGGATTAGAGGGAACAGAAGTGGAGTGGAGCGTCAGAGAGGAGACTATTTCAGGGGTCCAGGAAGGGCACTGTCAGTTAGATGGAAGGAAGTGGATGGATTTGAATATAGGTTGGAGAAAGACTCCTGGAGTTCTTGTGGGATTGGATGTGGGTGTGAGGGGCGAGCAGGGTCCTAACTTTGGAGCCTGTATAAGCAGCGTAGCTGGAGGGGTCATTCGCCGGGACAGGAAGTTTGCCTCCTTCCCTAACCCCCCGTCCCTGACTGCTGCAACCCGTGACTCCAGCAAGTGAGTCACACGTGCTGTGGCCTCTCTCTGCTCCCTTCCTTGCAAAACAGATGGCGAGAGAAGGAAGAAGGCCAAGCCTCCGCGGCTGCGACTGTACTTTCCACTTTTAGCTCAGCAGTTGGGAGCCCATGGCCTTGCCATTCCTTGCCTCCCACTCCTGGTTCTCCCAGCTCTGCTCTAAATCAAATTCGCCTCAGAGTTATTTGCCGAGCACCTGCTGTGGTTCAGCCACATAAAGGCACTGTGGGCTAAATAGGAGAAGAAGCACATGGGGTCCAGCCATTATGGCGTGGGGACAGCCAGGGGCAGGGGCAGAGAAGGGTCCGAACAGCCAGGGAGGCCTTCCTGGAGGAGGCAGATGTTTGGCTTGGCGTGAGGGATGGCTACAAGCTGGGTGGCAGAGAGACCAGGAGGGGAATCCCCATGAAATTACTTTCATGGGAGGAAAATAGAGTCCTAGAAAGCTGTGGACGCTTACTTGATGTCAAACAGTGGGAACTGGAGGAAGAGTCAGCAGTTCGGATGAGCCCCTGAGGCAGGGAAAGGCCAGCACCAGCTGCATGGCTTTCTCTCTCCCTCTGTCTCTCTGTCTGTCTCTCTGTCTGTCTCTCTCACACACATGCACGCATGCACGCACATACCCACATGCATACTTCCAGGAGGCCACTCCTGACCTCTCACCTCCGGCTTATTTCTCCCCCCTCCCTGACGGGGTGGAAAGAAAGAAGGAGACGGGCCATCATTTGTCCACTTCCCTGTCTCACCTTCCCAGACCACCCCCAGAGAGCCAGCTAAGAGGCTTTTGAAGACAGCCATTTGCTGACCTTCTGTTCTGAACTTCCCCACATGGCAGGTCAGCTTGTCCATGCCTCTAGAAAGCTCCAGAGGTTCTCAAGGTGTGGACCCCAGATCAGCAGCAGCAGCATCAACCTGGGAACTTGTTAGAAACGAACATTCTCGGGCCCTACCCCAGACCTGCTGAATCAGAAACTCTGAGGGTGGGGCCTCAGAATCTGTGTTCACAAGTCCTCCCCCGGGGAATCGGGGGCATGCTCAAGTTTAAGAACCTCGCTGCCCTGGGACGAAACTTTCCCAGAAAGCAGAGATGTTTCTCTTCTGCTGCCGCCCCGAGAGGAAGCTCCCACTCGGCCCCTCCAGGGTCTAACCCTGCTCCTCCCCAGAAGTCGTTTCCGCCCATATGGACTCTTTAGCTCTCCAAGTTTACGGCCCACTCCCACCCGACCAGGGGCTGTGGGAGTGAAGCCCAGGTGGCTGCATCTGCCGCCTTCTCACCCTCCCACCCCTCCCAGCCTGTTCTGCCACATTAATGCAGTGTCCTCAGAGAAGCCAGAGTCATCCATGGAGAACATTCTAGGCAGCAGAATAAGTGGGTTGGCTTGTGAAAAGGGAAGGGGGGTACCCCAATGGCCCTGCTCCAGTTCAATTTACCTGGCTCCCACTTCTTCCCCAGAACACTCTCCCACGCAGAGGGCCAACACCAAGCCATTGGCATGCTGCTTGGCTCCTGTAGATTAAAGATGAAAGGCTGGTGTGCGTTGCAGACAAAATCATTTGTCTGCTGGCTGCTTCCTGGGATGCGACAGTTTCATTGCCCCTAGGGAGCTCATATGACAATGTGACCTCCAACCAGGGGCCCCTGTTTTCTTTAAAACTACAAGCAGGAATCACCCACTGAAGAGTTACTCCTTCACGGAGCTCCTGTTTGGTGGGGCTCTTGGCTGAGCCCTGCAGGAGGCACTGGCTGGGGGTGGGGGTCTTTGCTGCTGTACTGGGCATGGCCAGAGAGAAGGGGGCACGAGCCAAGCAGGCAGAGAAGGCTGTGTGGGTGAGCACGCACGGTCCAGCCAGCCCCTGTTGGCAGAAGGGAGAACTGGGCGGTCTAGCCCAAGCTCCATTACCAATAGACTGAGTGGCACTGGGGGAGTCAGCTTCTTCGGGCCTCAGTTTACCTGACAGACAAATGGGAACAATATTAGCTCTGTCCCCACCCCCCTCAGGACCGTCATGATATCCAAATGAGCTAGCGTCTAAAATGGCCTTGAAAATATTGATACATAAAGCAAGGCATCGTATTCACAACAAGGTCATTGCCTCTTCCATGCAGGCTAAGACTGCGGCTTTCCCATGTTTTATATTCCCCAGGGCACCTGATCCCACCTGTGGCAGGTGGTCAATCAGTACTTGTTGAATGGATGAAATAGAAGACACGGTCCCTGTCTCCATGGAATTGAAGATCTAGCTGGTGGACGGTGGTGGGGATGAGAGACACACAGTGGAAGAAAGTTAAGCAGAGTAGAGAGGCCCGGGTTAGCTCTGACATGTCTAATTTAGAATTTGTTGACGCTTTCGCAGGGCCAGAGAGGAATTGGACCCTGCTGATTGGAACGTGCGCTGAGCAAACTCCTAGTGGGAACGAGATAATAATAACAGAAGCTCCCAGGCCTCCGGGTGCGCGGGTTGTGTTCCAGATGGCAGAGGGAGCTCTGTGCCCTTCGGCAACACCCAGTTGCAAGGGAGCAGTTAGCAGGCCAATCACAAGTGAACTCTGACCTCATCTCTGAAGGAGCCACCACCTTTCCTTGACCATGTTTTGTTAATGGCCGTTCAGGGTGACTTCATGTATTTAAGGAACATAAAATTTTATTTTGTTAGGACTAGACCATTACTGGCCTCCCTCTGCCTCCTCCCAAGCATCTCAGATCCATTCACAGTTTTCAGATAGACTTGGTGACAAGGAGCCTGCAACCCATTCTATCTCATCTTCCCTGGAGGAGGCGACATGGGCTCTCTTGGCAGCAATCAGGGGGGCTCGTGGGCCTGGCAGAGAGCTCTTGTCTCTTGGGACTTGAGCCAGCCACTGGCCCTTTCTGGGCTACAGTTGCCCCAATAAAATGAGGAGGTTGCATCAAATGAACCTCGAGGTAGGTGCCTGCTGCGTTGGACTCCCTAGCTCTTGGCTGAGGATTGTCCAGCCCTGGAGCAGTGTGAGAACACAATGGCTCCTCTCCTGGCCACTGCATCCTCCTGCCTGGTGCTCTGGCCGGGAGGCGATGTGGGCTCCATGGGCTAGAGGCGGAGGTGGCCCAGGTTGTTTTGTCCATCCTTCTCGGTCCGAGATGCTTGGGCCAGGCTCCTAGTGGAAAGGGCCTCAGACGGGAGGAGTGTCCAGTTAAGCCCTACCAACAGGGGTGGGAGGGAGCACAGGTAAACTCATGAGCACTCCTGTGGCAGCGGGAAGGTGAGAGCTCAGGTCCCTGCTGGAGAGAGGGGGCCGTGGGTGTTGTGGAGATGGGTAAAGGTAAAGGGATGGGGTGTGAAGGCTTTCAGCTCTAGGGAGAGGGGCTCAGTCTTAACTGGTAAGAGGGAGTCATGGCTGGCTGTGATCGAGGTCCTGTGCACTGGTCTGCAGCCACTCCAGTGAGACAGGCTAGAGCCCACAGGCTCTAGGTGGGAGACCTGGGGGACCGGCTGGCTGCAGAGGTTCAGCCCCGAGGGCCGTGGGGCAGACAGTGGACTAGCAGAGCTGGAAATCCTTCTAAGGTCAGAAGTGCTAACTAGGGGCAGTGAGAGGGGCCCTGGAGAGACCCCTCTGCCCATAAATATCTCAGATAATAGAGATTCAGTAACCCCTGACCCCAGCCCGAGTCCCACAAGGCATCTACATCTCTACAGAATCCTCACACAGCCTTCAACACTGTCGTTATTATCCTCATCTTGTGAATGAAAAACCCCAAACTGGGGGAACTAACAACATAGCTGGAGGTCACAGGCTGGGAAGGGGCTGAGGCCGGTTTTGGAACCCTGCCTGTCTGACTCCAGAGCCCCTGCTCTATCCATAGTACTAACCCCCACCCCCATGCCTGCAATGGCTGCCACCTCCAGGCCCAGAGCTCGCATGGAGATCGGGCTCCTAGGGAAGGTGCAGGCACCCGCTGGGCACAGGGTCTTGTCTCACACCCCAGCCCTGGAGGGCAGCTGGGCCTGATCGGTGGAGGGGGTGGGTGTGGTCCTGGCGGACTCCACTGTGGAGTTTCTGGGTCTAAGTGGCAGGGGAAGGCTGGGTGACATCCTGCCCTAAACACACCCCGTGCTTTCTGCCCAGAAAGCCCTTATTCAGATGCTTTTTTTTCGCCAGTACTGCCACTTCCTGGCTGAGCTTCCGGTCAAGTCTCCTCACATATCTTCACACCTCCATTTCCTCATCAATAAACTGGGGCTAATAACAGTATAGCGTGGTTGTGAGCGAATAAATGGAACAATATAGGCTGAAGTAAGTGGACTGCTTTATTCGGGAAGCCTTATCTGCAGACTTCTTCCCATTTCCCCTTGTTCACTTGTTACGCACTCCACTCATCTTTCAAAGCCCAGTGTAAATGCCTCTCATCCCTCTTGGCAGAATCTGTTTCCCTGATTTCTGTCCTGCTAGAAGCTTGGTAACAGCTTTATTGCATGATCTATCGTGGTCTGGCTGTAATCAGTTGATATGTCTGTCCTTCCAGACAGTGAGCCCCCGAGGGCAGGGGCTGTACTCACCTCATTTGTTTGCTCCTCCCTGGCTCAGGAGGGCGCAGCTGTCAGGACAGCTCTCAGCAGTCCTCAGACACATGCCCTCTGGCCATACCCACTCGGGCTCCCTCCTTCTCTCAAAGGAGAGGCCTCTGGTCTCAACACTCGGCTTCCTTAAGACCTCCTCATCTCTCAGCCTCCACCACCTGCTTCCTGACTCCCAGGCCACCTGTGACCCCAACTGCTATTCTTTATTTTACTGACTCTTTCAGTGCCTGATAATGCAGAGTCCACCGCCTTTACCTAGAAACGAATTTCTCCTTTTGGCAGTGTCATTATTTTCCTAGGTTTTTCCTTGTTCCGGCCGGTCTTTTTCTCTATCCTTCATAACAAAGATGGATATTCATAACACTTCAAAGTGATTCCAACTCAAGGCAGTTCTGAGAAAGGTCGCCCTCCATGGACCTTCCACATGGTTGTCCTTCTACCATGTCTGCATGTGCTTCTGCTTTTCTGCTGTCAAATTAACAGATCTAGATGAGCTGACAGCAAATGCAATCACACTGAGCCATCAACATAGAGTGAAAGACAATGTTAATGTGTTCATATCCACAGAATGGCAGAGACGCTAATGCGTTCTCCAAACCTCACTTCCTCTGCCTCCTGGACCAGGCATCTCCCACCTCCCTTGCAGGGACTAAATTATGGCCAACGGAATAAGAGCAGAAGTGATAGATGGCACTCCAGGCCTGGCCCTGAGAACCTCCCCTACAATATTCCATCCTGGCTGGATATGGAGAGTCCAGCAGAGAGCTCTGGAACTATGGAGTTGACAGATTCCAGGTCCCTGAATCACAATAGGAGAGTCACCCAATCAGCAATACTTGCATTGGATTGCTACAGTGGAGAGAAACAAACTCTAATTTATGTTAAGCCATTTCAACCTGGGTTACCCTACCCTGATTACTACAACCCCAAGAGTACTTATGCAGCTTACACAGATATTTATATCAAGAATGTAAGTATAAATAGCTAAGGAAATCAAGATGGGGGCAAAACAGATTAGGGAGGTAAGATGAAGTTGAGGGTAAAAAGAAGTTGACAAGGTCTAGAGGTCTAGAGACAAAGGCTCTGAGCAGGTAGCTTCCAAGTACGTTAACTCCAAGGCCAATGCATGTATGAAAAGATGCTCCTGAGTAATTAGGGAAATGCGGTTTAAAGAAAGAATGACATAATCACTCCTCCTTCGAGGAAATACAAAATTCCTCATCTTGGCAAAAACTAAACATTGTGATGATACCCAGTGTTGGTGAAGAGAGGGAGAAACAGCAACTCTGGGTCTCTTGATGGGCATGTTAATAACTCCAGCCTCCTTAGATAATAATTTGACAATATCTAGTAAAGTTGAAGATGAGCACCTCTATAGAAACTCTCACACATGCACAACTGATACAGAAGGGATGCTAATTTGCCTCTGAGCTTCCTACCAGCCAATGCAAAGAGGAGCAGATGATTAATTACAAGATTCTCAATGCCCATATAATAATAAAAGGCTCTGGATTTTTGGCCATGAAGTTGGAGAAAATTTTCTCCTCAGAATTGCTCCTGGGAGCAATGTGTACTTTAATAAACAAGATCTTGTGCAACCTTCCCATAATAAATAGTAAATTGCATACAACTTACTAAGTTTCAAAGCAATATACAGTAATATGAAACTTAATATTGATTATAGGAATGGAATTCAAGCTGAGGCCCAAAAGACAATTCAGTAACAGCCGTTATAGGAGAGTTCAAAGCCATGTGGTCCAAGTATGAGCTCTCCTGTAGCTTAGGATAGCCTGGCTTCATTCAAGAATAAGATACTTAATATCACCAGGAACCCTCCCTCCCTGCCCCCATGATGACTATTTCTCCAAAGCAAGCTTTTGAATAGAGCTGAGTAACAGAGAGTTCAGGTTACAATATCAGGCAAGCAACCAGAGTGAAAATATCCTCTACTATTGATTTAAGACATGACTATGAGCTTTGTTGATGACATAAGCAAGAAAATGGCTGTCATTTCATGAAAATGAAGGAGTCCTCACTGGGAACAGTATCTAGATAGATAGGCCCCAAATCCAGAGGTGTGTAGAGGGGGTATAGGTAAATAAGGGAAAATGATATCAAGAAATCACTTAACTGCAAGCTATGGCTGGTTCTTGATCACAAACTTTTGATAGGAGCTTCCTTGTGGCCTAAAGGAAAATGGACAGCGACAGTACGCAGTTCTATCTTGTGTTGCTTGTCTGTGGGAGTTCATTGACATTTGCTCTGAAAGGTCCAGGTCATGGTCCAAGTGCCTAGTTTTGTGGTTCATGAGCAAAGCTGGGAGCCCCTGGAGGAGTGAGTACTTGCCTTCTCCCTTAGCCCAGTCTTTCTGGTGATCATGGCAAAAGCTGCACACCTGAACCAAATGTTTGGTTCCGAGCAAGGAGGGGCCTCGAAATCAGTCCTCCTTTATCCCATTTCGCAAAGGGACTCTCTCTGCCAGGTGGTTACTCCTGGGACTCCCAGTGTAGTAGGGTGGTCATAGAGGTTCTCAGGACATACCTGAGCCTTACTAAAACCACACAATTGGCCCCAAAGTGATTCCTGTCTAGGAGTTAAAGGCCAGGACTGTGGGACCCAAACTGGGAACAGGATGCATGGTTTTCAACTATTGCCCGGGTTGGGTAGAATAGTGTGACGGGCATCAATGAGGGGATCATTGTCATCCCAGATTTGAAGCTTACAGAAGAGGATCTTCCACCTCTTGCTAAGCTTGAAAGCAGCTGGCTGATAGGTCTGATACTTAGAGCAGAGGAGCTGCCCCTTCAGTGGCGACCCAAGACCCTGCTTTGGGTTCAGCCTTTGTTACCTACCCAGGAAACGGAATAGACAGTTTGCAGGAATTTGGACCTGCAGCTTAGGGCAAAAGTTTAAGAGCTCTGGGAGCAAAGAGACCCTTCAGTTGCATTCCTCAGCTCTAGGAGGCCATCTTTAATCAATGACGTCGCCAGGTGAAAAGGATGATTTGGGGCTCCACCCAGATGCCTTTTGCGGTTCTTTGTGCCCATCCCCCAGCTCTTGTGAGCTTCACTCCTAAGAGTTTGCACCTTTGAAGGCTACTGTTGGGTCACTAGATCCACTTCACCTAGACTCCTGGAGATCTAGAAATGCTGAGTTTCTATCTCCCTGGGGCAGACTGAAGCGACTCCCTAATTGCTGGAGGAATATGGCAGCCCAGTTTCCTTATCTCTGTGGGGAGAAACTCCGTGATGTAATTTATGCCCCAGAGCTCCTTGCAGGATCAGGTAGAGCCTGGGACTTCACCTGAAATCACACTGTTACTGAGCGTCTCCCCATCTCTGTCCTGCTTCCCCCACTTCCTTTGTTGGTTTCTCCTGGGAACATTTCCTTGATGAATCACTTGTACGTGAATCTGCATCTCAGGTTCCGCTCCCGGGAGACAGCAGGTCCACTAAGGGGGCTTTCTGGGGCCTGATGCAGAATGCAGGAGGAGACCTGGGCCTGCACTGACTTGTCCCCTGATACCTCATTCCTCTCACTCTGCCTGGGTCAAGGGCAGCAGGGTCCTGGGGTCTCTATTCACTGTCAGCCTTTCATGATGCAGCCAAGGACCTCCTCCAAGACCTGTGACAACTGGCTGGATGTCGAGGCTTTTGAGAAATGTGTTGCTCATCAAGTGACTGAGATGCAGTGCATTCTGACCTCCTCCACCTTGCTCCTCCGGGGCTGCCCTTGTAGGCTTGCCAGGGGACTTCTGGCTTCCCAGAGAACCTCGTAAAACAAGAATTTTATAGCCAGAGCCTCTGCTGTCCAGATCAGGGAAGTCAGACAGACATCAAGCAGCCCCACTGGTGCTGTGTGGCCACAGGGAAAGCACCACCAAGAGACGCGGCAGTGACTATGCGTCCACCCCTCAGACCTCAGGGTGGTCCCAACCCTCCCAATGTCTTCACAACTGCCTGACTGAACCTGTCCAGGTTCCCCAGAGTTTATCTGAGGCCACCTATGTGCAGAGGGAGTTTGCGGGTAGACAGGCTCCCTTTTGGAACACTCTAGAACGCCCACGTCACAGATATGGCAGTTGCATCATCAAAGACACCAGCCCTTTGGCTGAACTGCGAGCCCATTTCCCATCAACGTGTGTGATGGGCTGTGTTGAGCAATAATGTGTCAGTTGGATCAGATGGCCCCCTTCAGTCACGATGACTTTCCCAGAGGTGTGGCCCATGGAGAGGCAGTCTTCGAAGACAGCTTGCCTGCAGATGGGGCCCAGCCTGGGCCTATTTGCCAGTGTTCCTGGCATCCAGGTCACTTCCAATTAGCACGGCAATCAGTAGTGGGCTGGATGGGGAAGCTGGGACCCCGTGCCAGAGGAGCCTCCCCTGAGTCGCAACAAAGGAACACAGATGGTGAAAGTGGTCCTGTAGGGCTCAGTCAGGTGCCTGATATTCTCCAGGGGCAAGGCAGCCGGCCTCCAGCAGGTCACCTTGTCAGCCGTTTGCCGGTAAAAGCCAAAAATCCAGGGTTCTTACAAAGAGCATCAGCTTGGAAAGAAGGGCCTGGGGCTCCACATGGAGCTCCTCCCACATTCTAACCCCACCCACTCCCTGCCCTTCCACCAGCTGGGCACAGCCCTCCATCTCACATCCAGAAGCACCTTCCCTCCCATCTCAGAGGAAAAGTGTCTAGCATGCTCTCCAGGGCTGCAGAGGGCTTCTGCTCTGAGAACCAGCCCTCTGGTGACTTCTCTGAGACCATGTCCCAGCACTTAGTTTTGTGATCCCATGTCGGTTATTGCTCAGCCTGTGATGTTAATCCCATCCTCAGAGTGACACATAGGACTGGCCCGCTCCACCTGCCGCTGAGGTCTGGCCTCTGCTCTGTCCCCTCATGCCACAAAGGCCATCCATGTCCTCTGCAACCAGAGACGGAGGCGTCTCAGTTGTCAGTGTGGTGTTCTCTCTCAGCCTAGGAGGCTGTTGGTCGTGCCCCCCTTCTTGACACCACCTTCGCTGTCCCCCCTCTCCCTGGCCATGCCTTCTCCAGTCTTTTGCAGGCCCTTCGTCCTCTGCCCGTGGCCTGGGCCCCTCTCTCCTCACTCTTCTCACTCTCCCTGGACAGGTGTGGCAGGGCTGTTGCCTGGCGCCAGTGACCATCTCTGTGCCGGTGACCCCTGGTGCCCCTTCCTGATGGTGTCCCTACTGGACATCTCCCTGGGAATGTGGCAAAGTCTCGGCCAGCTCACTTGCCCCAAACTAAACCCATCTTATCCCCACTTTCCCCCAAACCTGCTCTTTCTTACTAAACTCATCACGTTTTGCACCCACCTGCTTCTCTTCCCCCAGCACTCCCCATCACAGCCAACAGCATCACCGGCTATGTAGGCGCTCGCGCCAGAACCCGGAACACCACCCCACTCCTTGCCCTTTCACTCCTTGGCCCTGCATGGGGCCCTGTTGGGTTTCTCTACACGTGACTTGTTAGTTCTGTCTCTTGTCTCTGTGGCCAGGGCCTAGGCTCTGCTCAGACCTCATCATCTCCTTCCAGTTCCCTGCTGGAGTGCTTTTGCCTTTGGAGTGCCAGGAACAGGAGGGAGAATGAGGGCAGGGCTGGGGATGGGCCACAAGCCTAGCTCCTTGCCAGGAGGATCTGAAGCCATATGGCTGGACCTAGGTTAAAGTCTGTCAAGAGTGACGGGAGCCTTCCCTTGTTGGCTGTGTGTGTCCAGAAGCCTCTCACCCAGGCAGACTCAGTCCTGGGGGCATCTTCACTCCACGGCCACGCAAAGCTCCATCTGTAGAGACTTGTCTGGTGGGTGGAGGAGGGGGTGGAAGTGCCCCAGGTGTGACCTCATCTGGATGCACACTGCCTGCACTGCGCTCCAGCAGCCCCTGTGCCTCCCCACGGCGTGGAAAGCTCTGCTCTGCCCGCCCCAGGACAGCAGCCCCTCAGCAGCACAGCCCCCTCCCCAGATCATTGTCTCCTAGCCCAGTCACTCTGGAGTCTCCAAATTAATTGTTTTAAAAATCCTGAACCACTCTGACCCAAACACCACATATCCGACTTGGGAAAAATCATCTTCTGCACCCTCACTCCCAAATGAGGAAAAGTGGGACCTCAGGCATGTAACGAGACCCCCTGGACCCTCAGAGGGGCTGCCTGTGGTGGTTTATTTCGGGGAAACTGCCTTGCTCCCCCCAAACCCTCTGACTTGGTGCAAAGGCAGGGCACTCCCAGGAATTCTTCATTTCTGTGGGTCAGATGCTGCTACAGGCTGAGAAGTCCCATAGGTTTATCAGCAGCTATGACTAGCTCTGCGGAGAAAATGGACCGTGGCCTGAGGGGTGTGTGTGTGTCAAGGGGAGGCATGGAAAGGCAGGGTGAGCACCCCTGGGGACCTGCAGGCTGAGGGGAGTGCCGTGTGGACACATCGGGGCCCCTGGGAAGTTGGGGTGCTGGAGAGAATCCCTGGGCCTGGCTGGCTTTGGGAACCCAGCGTGGTGGCCTGGGGGAGGGGTGGAGGCCGGTGGGAGAGAGGCTTTCAGACTTTCAGGGAACGTAAATTTTACCCCCGGCTACTTTCTCTGGGATTTATTTCTCGGTGAACTTGAGACTTTGCCTAATTACGTTTGGGTCTCTTTCAAAGCACATAAATTGCATCCAGTTCTTCTGCCTCCTTCTTAGGAATAAATTGTCCCTGTGCAAGGAGGGGTCTGGGGGAGAGAGTGAGACTTTATTAATTCGACACAGAACTCTGTTCCCCTGCCCTCCCCTCTGCCCCCTGTTGAATAATAAAATAATGAAGATTTGACTTGGACCAGGATGTGTGGATAAATATATTGGTGACATGAATGGGAATGGATTTACTACATAAACAGGAGACTTCATCAATTTAAACCTGGCCTCCTTTCAATGGGCATAAATTACATTTTCTTTTCCTACCAGTTGCTGTTGTGTTTTGTTTTTTTTTTAAGAAACTGGATTTATCGGAATTGAGATTTCAGTAATTTATTTCATGAAGCCTCATGCTTCCTCTTTCTGCCCAACTCATTAAAGACAGGTTTTCTTCCAGCCACCCTTCTCGGGTCTCCCCCACCTCAGGCCCGGAGCAGCTCTGCGGCCTGCTGGGACTTCGTGGTGAGCGGTGGCCTGCAGTGTGGGCTGTCTCGTTGGGCCTTGAGAGACGTTCATGCTTCTACTCCCTCTAGAGCCATTCAGTCCACCTTACGAAGGTTGCTGCAACAGGGCGTCCAGCCCAGAAGCAGGAGAAGGTCCCTTTCCAGGCCCCGAGGAAGGCCTAGGATGACCTCGGCTTGTCCTAGGATGGGTCAGCAGGCAATGGCAGAGAGATTGTGCCAACAGGATTGCTGGAAGAGGTTTGGGTGTGCTTGGCAAGGAGTCCCAGGTGAGGTGGGGTGGGAGGGGCGCACAGAGTGCTAGAAGCTTCCATCAAAGACCAGTGGCAGAATGCTCATGGCACAAGAATTGATTTCAGGGTCCAATTTATATAGACTCCCTTCGTTCCCCTCTTTCTCCTTCTGCTGCTGCTTTCTCTTAGCAAAATGGGGGTTCAGAGCAGCAATAACCAAAATGTTTGGTTGGAGCAGGAAAGATAGCTTGAAACTGTCTGATAGTAGACCATGTGGCCTTTGGAGTCTGACTTGGCTTTTTCTGTATCTTTGCTGGCATGTCAAGGTTACTTCCAGCCTGGGAATTGCACGTATGGAGCCTCCTATCTGCCTTGCCCCAGGAATCTCCCCTCCAACTTAGTGCTGAAAGTCTTGAATATTCTCATTGACTTAAAGTGCTAAGAAACTCACTATGTTGACACTCCTCAGATATACGGATGGCAAAGAAGTGTGGCTGCCATCTTATTTAGAGAACCTAAAGACAATGACTAACTCAGGGGGGTGACTTATGGGGGGCGTTCGGGGCACTGCAAGAACCAGCCAGCGAGAGATTCCTGTTCACTGACCCTTCCTGACCCTAGAGTCCCCCGTGGCAACGGGAAGGACGCCGACTCGGCAACGCTGGCCCGGTGGGGGCTTAGGGAGGAGGGGAGCGGAACGGAAGACACCACCGCCACCCAAACCCTCACTCCCATCTCCCGACCCACCCTCTTCCGCAGCCCCTGGATGGGCAGGGGGGCCAGTGGCGGCTCTGCAAGCTGTCATTCACCAGGCCTGCTGTCTGGTGCAGGTGTTTCTAATAAGGGCTCCTTCAGGCTTGCTTCATCCAGGAGGATGTTTACAAGAAGGTTTGATGAGAAATTGTCTCCAAATGCTGTCTTGTAAGCAAGACCTTGAGAAGGGATGGGGGTTAGTGCCTCAGGCTGGAAGCAAGCAGGGCTCCTGGAATGGGGCCTGGCCAGTGTGCCCCCCACCCCAGGCCTCTTGGCCAGGACTGGCAGGCTGGGGCCTGGGCAGGTCTGGGCCCACTGCCAAGGGTGCTGTGTGGCATGGGGGTTGGGTTTCAATAAACAAAAGCAATAATGTTGGAAGAGCCTGTACCCTAAACAGAGACTGGGGCATCCCAATATTTCTACCCAAGCCCTAAGACCTTTTCTCTGATCCTGTGATCTTTCTTCAGCCCCTCCTCCTGCCCCAGGTTGGGGGCAGGCAATCACAGGTTTTATTACCATCAGAATGAACAATCCACACATCATTAAGGAGTATATTTTTGGAGAAGCCCAGAGAAGGAGGGAAGGTATGCTGTATCCAAGCCTTCACACACAGAATCTTCTAGTGTGATTAAACCCTCTGGGAGGAAGGTAGGGGATGTGCAGCAGAGGTGGCAAACTTTTTCTGCAAGGGCTGGAGAGTAAATATTTTTGGCTTTGGACCCCATATTGTTTCTGCTGCAACTACTCAAGTCTGTCACCATTGGGTGAAGGCAGCCGTAGCCAACAGGTAATTGAGAGGACATGGCTGGATCTGATCCAACTGTAGTAGGTTGCTGACCCCTGACGTATAGGATCAAATGAGTCCCAGGGAGGTGAAGTGATCAGCTGAGATCACACAGCTTGTGGGCAAGTGAGCAGGACAGTCACCCAGGCTCCTGACCCCTCGCCCAGCAGGCTGCACAGACTGCCGTGACCCAACTTGGTGTAGTGCCTGAGATGGTTCCCTGGAGACCCGAACTTGGCGTAAGGGAATTATAGCTCATGGAAGAGGTCAGTATGCTCAATGTTGGAGTGGAATTTGAGACTTGGTCAAGTTAAACGTACAAATAATAGGAGGAATGTAGCTGCTGGTCTCAGTGTTCCTGGGTAAGAACTGCTGGTATCTTCCCTGGGTCATGGAGCTAGGCCATAAGGAGAACATCAAGGTCCCAGGTCTAGGCGCTGCTGCCCACAGGAGTCTGGAGATGGTACTCGCTCTCTGAGTACCACCTCTGTGTGTGCTGCTTATGTAGGGTCATAGGCTCCACGGGGCCAGGTTGTATTAGAGAATAGGGTACAGTTGAACTTGGGTGGTCTCTGTGAAGATGGAATTTCAGGTCCCTTCAGGTGTGAGGTTGAAGGGCAGAGAGGGAGGCTGGGCTGGCAGTGTTCTGTGGTGGGTTGGTGTGTATACAGGATTTGAAGGCCCCGTGAGGCTGGAGGTTCAGTGCGGTTGGGATAACCAGTGAATAGTGAACAGTGGGTAGGCTTGGGGCTGCTATCAGAGTGCCCTCTGTCTTTGTGGAGGGCAGTGAGGTTTGGCACGGGGTGTTCAGCTCCCAGTCAGGTTGGGGGTTAGTGTAGTGTTTGGCTCTGGGGTCAGCATGTCTTTGCTGGCTTGGGCTGGTGGTAAGAGCACGGAGGGAGTGTGAGAGTCAGTGTATGCTTGGGACATGGTCACTTTGAGGTTAAGTCAAAGTCACTCTTTGTTGGGACTGAGAGTGAGGTTAAGTTCTGTGGTTAAGGATAAGGCCTTGTTTGGGGGTCAGAGTGCCTGGTTTTGGGGTAGCTGGGACTCAGGTCTTTGGTTGAGGTTCATGGCTGGAACTGAGGTCATTGGTTGAAGATCATGAGGTTAATGAGTGTTCAGCTTGGGGCATCTATGCCGGTGGCTCTAACTGGATGGTGGGCATCCATGTGGGGCTTGAGATGGGAGTGACAGGCAGTTATTGGGACTGGGGGTCAGCTTGTGGTTGGAAAGCTGGCTCTGTGTCTTGTCGAGTTGAGAGGGTTAGTGCATGTGCTGTTTGGGACTGGGGAGCTGGTGTGTATTAGGGATTGCAGCACCATGTGTAGGACTGAGTTCAGAGATAAATGTGTGGCTGGGCTACATATTCCAGTGTGGTTGTGTCTGTGGGTCAGTGTGTACGGAAGGGATGGAACCGAGGCATCCATGTGTGGTTGGCATTAGGGGCTCAGCATAGTTTGGGGTCAGTTGTGGTTGAGGATTCAAGATATAGCTGGCCTTGCAGTGTGTGGGTCTTTGCAAGTTGTGTTATCAGATTGGAGGAGCAAGGTGCAGGCAGGTTTGGGTGGTCAGTGGGGGTTGGGAACCGGTTGGGCATTTTGAGGTTCAGTTGGAGAAGTCAGGATGTGGAGGAAACTGGAGGTGGGGATGGATGAGTGGTCTCCGGGGAAGACTCCCAGAGGAAGGGAACCCAGTAAGCAGAGGTCCCAAGGCTGCGTTGGCATCAGCTGGTGACTGGAGCAGTGGGTTCCACATGAAGTGGGGTTTAGAGGTCAGCTGGTCAGCATGTGATGATGAGGGTGAGAAAGAGTCATAGGAGCTGGTGGAAAGA
>NW_006780322.1:1786163-1803812 GCF_000442215.2 Lipotes vexillifer
AGTCAGTGCCTTGTTTGGGGTGGAGAGTTCTGGGTGTGGACTTTTGAAACTGGGCTTCTTAGAGCATGCAGAAACCAGGGGATATACTGGGGTCAAGTTTACTTGAATATTTGGGCAAAAACACTGTCATAGGGCTTCCCTGGTGGCGCAGTGGTTGAGAGTCCGCCTGCCAATGCAGGGGACGCGGGTTCGTGCCCCGGTCCGGGAAGATCCCACATGCCGCGGAGCGGCTGGGCCCGTGAGCCATGGCCGCTGAGCCTGCGCGTCCGGAGCCTGTGCTCCACAACGGGAGAGGCCACAGCAGTGAGGGCCCGCGTACCGCAAAAAAAAAAAAGCAAAAAAAAAACCACTGTCATAAATTCTACTGTTGCCCATACCCCCTTGGTACTCACCATTCCTTATATGCTGATTGCTTTTGGCACCTGCAACTCTGCCCGGGCGCATGGTCTGGCTGTGCAGGCAGGTTTCTTCCTCACCATGCAGGTGCCCTCAGTGACAGCCCAACACTCATGACGGGCAGGAAATGGTGGAGAAATAACCCAGCTTTGGGTCCTCAGCAGGACTAAGTCCCTTTCCTAAAGAGTCCCTTGCTCATTAATCCCCCCTGTACGGGCTCCCTTCCCTGCCCTGGCTCGTGGCTTACGTGCCCACTCGCCTATGGTGCTTCCTGGGATCACGGCCCAAGTAAACAACTTGCCCTCATATCCTTGTCTTGGGTTTGCTTCTGGGGAGCCCAACCTAAGAGAAACATTTATATAATAAAGCTAACGAGGATATATTATAGAGCATGAATTCCACATGGTTTTTCAAGATAAAGCAAAACCATGATAGGGAGTGCATGCTCCTGACATTGGGGGCCCCTCTCTCACCTCACCAATAGGGACTCTAATCTGGGAAACTGGCTGGAAACCAGAGGGCAAGGGGGGGCACGATGCAGTCCCTAGAGGCCAGCCTCCTGGGCACAGACAACGCAGAGAAGGGTGGGGCGGGAATTTGGGTGGGGGCTGGAAAGTACTGAGTAGAGCGGTGCCCTTGAGTTTGGGGGTGGGGGTCGGCATGTGGCTGGGGTACAGTAAGGGTGCTGGTGAGATTCCTCTTCTGTTTCTTCTATTATAGGGTCCGTGGCGGACTGCGGTAGCTCAGCTTAATGATCAGTTACGTTGGGGTGGTCTGTGTCCTGATGACTTTGTGGGAATCGATATGGAGTTGCTGTGGGGTGACCAGTTTTGAGTATTATATGCTGAGTGGACAATCAAAGCACGCTCAGCATCGGGGGGATCAGCAAGTTACTTAAGTCAGGAGCTGACAATTGTCATGAATTTTGATGGTGAAATTTGGGAGTACAGGGAGTCATTGGATTTGGGGGTCAATGTTTGAAGCAGTCAGGGTAGAGATCTAGATTTATCCAAGGGGTCTGTGAGCACGGCTGCCAATCATATAGCACTTTTGTGTGGGTTTTTAAAATGCCCCACTCTGAATAAAGACACAGACCTACTAGAGCATGGACTTGAGGATATGGGGAGGGGGAAGGGTAAGCTGGGACAAAGTGAGAGAGTGGCATGGACATATATACACTACCAAACGTAAGGTAGATAGCTAGTGGGAAGCAGCCGCATAGCACAGGGAGATCAGCTCCGTGCTTTGTGACCACCTGGAGGGGTGGGATAGGGAGGGTGGGAGGGAGGGAGACACAAGAGGGAAGAGATTTGGGAACATATGTATATGTATAACTGATTCACTTTGTTATGAAGCAGAAACGAACACACCATTGTAAAGCAATTATACTCCAATAAAGATGTTAAAAAAAATAAAAATGCCCCACTCTGGGCAGATGTAGCCCTGCCCCAGGGGACAGGTGTGGTGAACAGAATGCGGGTGGATTTCAGCCCTCAATTCTGTCTGCGTGGGTGCCTCCGGGCAGTGACCAACCTGCGAGATTCCACACATCAGCCTTAGGGTTGGTTGGGGTCTCTGAGCTGGGGATCCCCACTGACCCCAGCACCCTCCACCCCCTCCTCAGCGTCTCCTCCAGCTGTCCTGATCTTCCAGACGAGGCTGAGCAGGTTTCTGCAGCGTGAGCCCCTGCACCCTGTGAGGCTTGGGAGCTGGCTTCCTGGAGTGAGGGTCAGGGTCAGAGTTCGAGTCCTGGCTACGTCGTATATGTGTCAGAATGAGCAATGCCTTTTTAGGTCACATATACTTTGGACTTCAACACTGCTTTATGTAGGCTGTAAAATTAATAGGTGGGAACGAGATTTATGGGCCCCACTGGGCTGTTCTTTGCTTGTTAGGTTAAACACACTGATTTCCTGGTACAAAAGTGCTTGTTAAAATAATCTCCCCTAGCATGTTCAGAGGGGACATATCTGTCTTGTTTGGGGGAGGTGGGGAGAAGACCGCGGCGCCCCATCCCTGCCTCCCGCATGGCCCACCTGTCATGGCCTCCCCCAGCCCCAGCTGTGTGTGTGATGGAATGAATGATGATGTTTCTGGGTGGGGGCGGGCATGGGAAGGAATGTGCCTCTGTGCAGATAACGCCAGAGACAGACGTGCACTCCCATCACCCCACCACCACCCTGAAGAGCTCTAGTCTTTGTTCCTGCCACTGCTTGAGAAGGAAGGCTAGACGCACGGGCCATGGTGTTGTTGGAGCGGGCAGAGGATGCCCGCTTCTGAAGATTCGAATGTCAGAAACGGAAGCAGAGAGGAGAGGCGGGCCCTGCTGCCTGAGCACCTCTCCACTTCTTCCAGCTGAAGCAGCCTCAGGTGGCACCGTGCTCGCGGGCATATGGGGCTCGATGCTGCAGCTCTGCCCGCTGTCCCGCATCTCCTACAACGCCCCGGGGTGGGCCTCCTCTGAATGCCTCAACTACCCCAGGGAATGGAGACTGTCTTAGCATCTCCTGCCCTGATGGGGTATCCCTCTCCCCCTGGGGGTATGATGGTGGGGTCACAGGTAGAGTGGATCATGCAGAGTATGTAGGGGATTTCTGACAGGTCCAGGTTGCTGACAGATGTGCAAGGCAGAGCTGGGAGGTGGGCCTGGGTGGGGCTTGAGTGGGCCTGATCCAGGTGAGGGCAAGACAGTGCTGTGCGACGCTGTGGGACGCATCTGTGGTGCAGAAGAAGGGCCCAGGCTGAGCCAACACAAGACTGGTGTTTGACCCTTAGGGGGCCCACAAGGTGCTTGTGGAACAGTGGCCTGCTGACCGGAACACTCTCAGTCCGCCAGTTCCTTGTTAGAGTCTGGCTCACTGTGAGACCCTCTGAAGATCACATTTCCCAACCCTGGCATCATGGAACAGAGGGGCGCTCCCTGAGTTCTTTTCCCGCTGGGAATCTCATCCTCCTGTCGGTCAACTGCTCCACCTGGGAAACTCATCTCATGGCCCCTACTCTGGACTCCCCTTGCCTTTCATGTTTACATTATGCCTGATTCTTCTCCCATTTGACCCTATGGGGTCTGTATTACACCTAATTATAGACAGATAAAAAAAACTGAAGGCCTGAGACATCTGTCAACTACCAAGGCCACCCCCCAGTGAACAGAGGAGCTGGGCATGAGCCAGGTCTGAGGACTTGGTCAATGCCCGGCCCCTTAGCTGCTGCCCACCTCCATCATCCCAGGGCATCAGAGAGCTCCCAGAGCGGGATACCGTCTGGACCACTTTTGGGTCTCTAGCCCCCAACACAATACTTAATGCATGATGGAAATTCAGGATAAGCTGTGGACTGAGGCACGATATTACATCTGTACAGAGTTTAAGTCTGGATCTGGAGTTAGGACACCTGGCTAAGAATCTCGGTTCCAGTTCTTCCTGGCTCTGTGGCTTTAAACAAGTTACTAAACTCTTCTCACGTGTAAAGTGAGGCTAATGATAGTACTCACCTCGTTGAATTGTTGTGAAGTTTCAGTGAATGCTCTGTATAAAACATTTATGACAAGGCCTGGCACATAGTAAGAGCTCAGTAATTCCTCTTTCTATCATGGTCCTCACTTGTCACCTTCTTGTTCTGAAATACTGCCACCTGCTGGTAGGCTTCTGGTGCAACCACCATGTACCATCAGTGCCCAGAGCAGCTGAGCGCCCCACTGGCAGCGCCCTGGATTCCTCCATTTGGACCATCCCCCTCCCCTCCACAGTAAGCCCTGCTCCTCTTCTTCTTGCAGATGCTGCGTAACAGCACCTCCTTCTGGGAGCTTCCTTGATTATCAACCCTGCACACTGGGGAGCATACAGCCATCTCCAGCTTTCCCCCTCAGTCTACCCATCCTCTTATTCCTTTGGTTGCATGCATTTTAGAGCCAGGCAGATGCGGATTTTGACCCTGGTGTCGACACCTAGTAGCTGGTGACATGGAGTAAATGACTGAAACTCTCTGAGCTTCATGATTAAAGGACCCCCCCGCCACCATAAAGGGTTACTACTGTCACTATTCATCTTCTACCCCCTTGTCTCATTCAGCCCCTGGTGTCCCCCCTCAGGGCACCACGTGCCTCCTGGTTCCCAATTGCATATACCCTTGTGGCAGGTTCTGAAGACTTTCCCCTGCCGGTAGCCAAAGGGGAAAGGGAGCAACGTGCACACAGAGAAGGAGGTTATTGTAACGGTTACAGCCCATCGTGAGGGTGACACAAAAGGACCTGGTCCCCACTCTCTCGGTTCTGTTCTCACTCCCACGTGTTTCATCGTAGGTCTTGCTTGGAGGGGGCCCAGCCTTCATTGTGTCTCCTGACCACACCCCCATGCTCTCCCAAAGCAGCAAGCCAGAGGACCTTGGCTTACTGCAAATCCTTCTGGAGGGGATCTGTAAACATGGGGGTTGGACCACAAAGTTCTCTGAGGTCTCTCCTAGCTCTGGCATGCGTTGTGTTTGAGACAACCATTTTTGGCTGAATGACTCCCAAGTGTCTGCTTGGGAGAACTTGCCTTTGTACGAGTAATTGACACTGAGTACCACCCACATTGACCCAAAAGGAACCTGCTGGGCCTGAAGGTGGTAAGTAGGTGCTCTCCTCTTGATGGAAGACAGTCTCTTTGTTCAAATCCAATACATGCAGGTATGAGGCTGAGAAATAATGGGAGAGACAGGCTGGGGCAACAAGGCACATTGCTTCTTCCTCATCACTTACTCTGAGATGGGCACAGTGCCCACTGTGATGGACGCCCCACGCAGGGCCCTTTGCCCCAAAATGTGCTTTCTGCACCTGGAATCTCACTATCTGTGTCCTTCCTTTGGGTTCTCTACAGGCTCTTCTCAAACCCAGCCTTACCCCAGAAAGGACGACATATTTGGTGCCCCTCCCCAGGCCATGTGAGTTCCCCAGTCCCTTGCAGGCAGCCTGAGAGCTCCCAAAGAAATGGAAGGTGGTGGGGAAGGGCTCCAAGGGGGCCAGGCTGGGGAGTGCCATTCAGACAGCCCTGGTCACGGTGGTGCAGAGCCTGCTCACAGGCCTGGTGGATTAGAAGCGGTGTTTGGTGAGCCCATAACCAGCCCGCAGTGGCGGGAGCTCTGCTCAGAATTTGTAGACCATCCAGTGGTCTCTTTCAAAACAGGATTTTGATGAGTTAAGTGTAAATGAATCAGAAACACATGGGTTGGATTTCCCTCCAAATGCAATGGGGTTTGAATACAGCTCAGGGAGGGAAGGGTGGGGGGTGGGGGGTGTCTGGGGAAGAAAGACGTGGCTTAATCAGACAGGTCCTTTCTTTTTCAGTTAACATTTGCCACCACTGCCCCAGGGCTCCCTGGCCTCCACCGTCTCCCCTACTCCACCCCCAGGAGTGGGAGGCCTGGACCTTTGCTGCCCGTGCTCAGCGTAAGATCCAGGGCCAGCCCTGCCGGCGTCAGACTCAGGGAGAGCTGGATGCTCCTAGCCTCCCTCCGGCGGCCATCCAGGATGCCTGGCAGAAGCAGCTGGAAGACTTTTCTCTGGAGACTATGCTTTGCTGCTCATCCTAGACTTCTGAGGTGGGTGACCCGGGCGGGAGGGCAGAGCCAGGGAGTGTGCAAGGCCCTCATCAGGGTAGCCCCCTGGGACTCACAGGGACTAGACCCCTTCTTACAATGTGGTGTCTCATGAGGAGGCAACTTCTCAGGCAAGACTGTGTCTTCATCTATTTAAGTCACATGTATTCTTTTACTTTTTTTTATAAACATCACTTTTTTGGTGTAAATCTTAAAAGCACAGAAAAGCAAAATGAAATAAAAGCTACCTGTAACTCCACCCAGAGGTGACTTTGTTAACATTTTGGTACAGCTGCTTCCAGGCCCATATTGTATGTTTTTTTAAAAAATACAGATTCAGAGTCATGCAGGATGGAGACAGTAAAGTGTACTGGTTAGAATTGGGGTCTAGACTAGACTACCTGGTTTCAAATCCAAACTCCACGATTTGCTGCATGTTGTATCACTTTTCCTAAACTTCAGGTCCCGCATCTCAAATTGATAACAACAACAATGACAACAATAATAATATGGTAGTTGCCAGGATTGAGTGGGATAGCGTACATAAAGCATTTCGAGGAGTCCCAGTGCATAGTAGCCACTCAATAGTTGTTAGCTATTAGTGTTTCTATTTTGTATCCTGTCTTTTCCTCTTATATGTATGACATCAACATCTTCATATGTCATTAATATTCTCTATGACATGATTGAATGGCTGTATTCTTGTCATATGTTATTTGGCCAACCTTCTCCTTTAAACATCTGTTATAAATAACACTGTGATGAACATCCTTCTGCATTCTAAGAGAGCACAAGCTTGAGTCTTATTTGTTCTCACACAAGTTTATTTTTGCATAAGTTAATTTGCATGAAGAAAATTAACTTGGAGAATATTTATGCTTATGAACTTGGAGGAGATATTGGAGATTTCTAATCCCTATAGTTTTGCCTTTTCTAGAATGTCAAATAAATAGAATCTTATTGTACGCATTGTTTTGTGTCTGGCTTCTTTCATTTTGCATAATGCGTTTAAGATTCATTCATGTTGTTGCATATATCAATACTGCATTTCTTTCTATTGCCATGTAGTATTCCATTATATGGGTATAACATAATTTAATTATCTATTTATTAGTTGATAAACTTTTGGATTATTTCCAATTTGGGCCTATTATTATTATTTTTTAGATTTTATGGAAGTATAGTTGATTTACAATGTTGTGTTAATTTCTCCTGTACAGCAAAGTGACTCATACATATATATATATATATGTATGTATTCTTTTTCATATTCTTTTCCATTATGGTTTATCACAGGATATTGAATATAGTTTCCTGTGCTATACAGTAGGACCTTGCTGTTTATCCATCCTATATATAATAGTAGGCCTCTGCTAATCCCAAACTCCAATTCCTTTCCTCCCCTACTCCCCGCCCCTTGGCAACCACAAGTCTCTTCTCTATATCTGTGAGTCTGTTTTTGTTTTGTAGCTATGTTGATTTGCATTGTATTTTAGATTCCACATATAAGTGATATCATATGGTATTTGTCTTTCTCTTTCTGACTTACTTTGCTTAATATGATAATCTCTAGGTTCATCCATGTTGCTGCAAATGACAATATTTCATTCTTTTTGATGGCTGAGTAATATTCCATTGCATGTGTGTTTGCGTGGGTGTGTGTAAATATCACATCTTCTTTATCCATTCATCTCTCAATGGACATTTAGGTTGTTTCCATGTCTTGGCTATCATAAATAGTGCTGCAATGAACATTGGGGTGCATGTGTCTTTTCAAAGTATTGTTTTCTCTGGATATATATTCAGGAGTGGGATTGCTGGATCATATGGCAACTCTAGTTTTAGTGTTCTGAGGAACCTCCATACTGTTTTCCATAGTGGCTGCACCAATTTATATTCCCACCAATAGTGTAAGAAGGTTCCAATTTGACCTATTATAAATAAAGCTCCTAAAAATTTACATTGCAGTCATTGGAATTCTTCTTGGGTAAATTCCTAGGAGTAGAATTTCTGAGTCATGTATAATAGTAAATGTATCTTTAACTTTATAAGAAACTGCCAAACGTTTTTCTCAGAGGCTGTATTATTCTGCATATCCACCAGCAATGGTTGAGACTTCTGATTAATTATATTCCTCAGCAGCACTTGGAATTATCAGTTTTTAAAATTTTAGCCATTCTAATAGGAATGTAGTGGAATCATATTGTGCTTTTAATTTACATTTTCCTAGCCATTAATAATGTTGAGCCTCTTTTCATGTGTTTATTTGCTATCCATATATGTTCTTTGGTTAAGAGTTTAAATCATTTGTACATTTTTAATTGGGTTAATTGTTTCCCTATTATTAAATTGTAAGGATTCCTTATATATTATAGATACAAATTCTTTATTGTGTATGTGTTTTGCAAATATTTTCTAACAATCTGTGTCCTGGTTTTCATTTCCCAAACTGTGCCTTTTGAAGAGCAGAACTTTTTAATTTCATAAAGTCTAACTTATTGATTTTTTTCTTTTATGAATTGTGCTTTTTAGGTTATAGTTTAAAAACTTTGCTCAACCCAAAGTTACAAAGATTTCCTCCAAAGTTTTTTTCCAGAAGTTTTACAGTTTTAGAATTTACATTTAGATCTATGATACATTTTGAGTTAATTTTTATATGGAGTGAGTTATGGATTGAAGTCCGTTATTTTGCATGTGTATGTCTAATTGTTTCAGCACCATTTGTTAAAAAGACTATCCTTTTTCTAATGAATTGTTTTTAATCCTTTGTTAAAAATCAGTTAACCATATTTGTGAGGGTGTGTTTCTTGACTCTATTCTGTTCTGTTGATCTTAGTGTCTATCTTTTCACCAATACAACTATCTTGATTACTGTAGCTTTATATTAAGATTTGAAATCAGATAGTATGAGTTTTTCAACTTTCTTTTTCAAAATTATTTTGGCTATTGTAGTTCCTTTGCTTTTACATATAGAGGCATGTAAAAGTTATGTTTACATTATATTGTAGTCTAAGTTATGTGTACACTATACTGTCGTATGCAATAGCATTATGTCTAAAAAAACAATGTGCATACCTTGATTTTAAAATACTTTGCTGCTAAAAAATGTTCATCATCATCTGAGCTTTCAGCAAGTCATTATCTTTTTGCTGGTGGAGGGTCTTGCCTCAGTGTTGACGATGTTGACGGCTGCTGACTGATCAGGGTGGTGGTTGCTGAAGGTTGGGGTGGCTGTGGCAATTTCTTTGTGTGTGAGTGTGTGTGTGTATGTGTGTGTGGCAATTTCTTCAAATAAGACAATAATGAAGTTTGTCACATCAATTAACTCTTCCTTTCATGAACAATTTCTCTGTAGTATGCATTGCTGTCTGATAGTGTTTTACCCACAGTAGAACTTCTTTCAAAATTAGAGTCAATCTTCTCAAAACTGCCATTGCTTTATCAATCAACTAAGTCTATGTAATATTCTAAATCCTTTGCTGTCATTTCAAGTCTTCAGAGCGTCTTCACCAGGAGTAGATTTCCTCTCAAGAAACCACTTTCTTTGCTCATTGTTAAGAAGCAACTCCTCATCCATGAAAAGTTTTATCATGCTATTATAACAATTCAGTCACATCTTCAGGCTCCACTTCTAATTCTAGTTCTCTTGCTATTTCTACCACATCCACAGTTGCTTCCTCCACAGAAGTTTTGAACCCCTCAAAGTCACCTGTGAATGCTGGAATCAACTTCTTCCAAACTCCTGTTAATGTTGGTATTTTCATCTTGTCCCATGAATCACAGATGTTCTTAATGACATCTAGAATGGTGAACACTTTCCAGAAGGCTTTCAATTTACTTTGCCCAGATCCATCCAAGGAATCACTATCTATGGCAGCTAGAGCCTTATGAAATGTATTTCTTAAATAATAAGGCTTGAAAGTCAAAATTATTCCTTGATCTATGGACTGCAAAATGGATGTAGTGTTAGCAGGGGTAAAAAGATTAATCTCTTGTACATCTCAATCAGATCTCTTGGGTGGCCGGGTACATTATTAATGAACAGTAATATTTTGAAAGGGATCTTTTTTTCTGACCAGTAGGTCTCAACAGTGGGCTTAAAATATCCAGTAAACCATGTTGTAAACAGATTTTCTATCATCCAGGCTTTGTTGTTCTATTTCTAGAACACAGACAGAGTAGATTAGCAAAATTCTTAAGGGCCATGGGATTTTCCAAATGGTAAATGAGCATTGGCTTCAACTTAAGATCACCAGCTGCATTAACCCCCAACAAGAGTGTCAGTCTGTCCTTTGAAGCTTTGAAGCTAGGCATTTACTTCTCTGTAGGTATGAAAGTCCTACCTGGCCTCTTCTTCCAATACAAGGATGTTTCGTCTACATTGAAAATCTGTTGTTTAGTGTACCACCTTCGTTAATTATCTTAGCTGGATATTCTGGATAACTTGCTGCAGCTTCTACACCAGCACTTACTGCTTCCCCTTGCACTTTTATATTATGGTGATGTTTTCTTTCTTTAAACCTCATGAACCAACCTCTGCTAGTTTCAAACTTTTCTTCTGCAGCTTCCTCACTTCTCTCAGTCTTCACAGAATTGAAGAGAGTTAGGGCCTTCTCTGGATTAGGCTGTGGACTAAGGGAATGTTGTAGCTGGTTCGATCTTCTATCCAGACACTAAAATTTTGTCCATATCAGCAATAAATCTGTCTCACTTTCTTATTATTCATGTGCTCACTGGAGGAGCACTTTTAGTTTCCCGTAGGAACTTTTCCTTTGCATTCACAACTTGGCTAACTGTTTGGTGGAAGAGGTCTAGCTTTTGGCCTATCTCAGCTTTTGACATGCGTTCCTCACTAAGCTTAATAATTTCTAGCTTTGATTTAAAGTGAGAGACATGTGATTCTTCCCTTCACTTGAACACTAAGAGACCATTGTAGGGTTATCAATTGACCTAATCTCAATATTGTTGTGTCTCAGAAGATAAGGGAGGTTCAGGAGAGGGAGAGAGATGGGGGAACAGAAAATTGGTGCAGCAGTAAGAACACATACAACATTTATCGATTAAGTTCACTGTCTTGTATGGGTGTGGTTCATGGCACCCCAAAACAATTATAATAGTGACAGTAAAGATCACTGATTACAGATCACCATAACAAATACAATCATAATGGAAACGTTTGAAATATTGCAAGAATTACCAAAATGCAACAGAGACACTAAGTGAGCAAATACTATTGGAAAAATGGCACTGATACACCTGCTCAGTGCAGGTGTATCAGTGCCACAAACATGCAATTGGTTAAAAAAATACAATATCTGCAAAGCACAATAAAGCAAAGTGTAATTGAACAAGGTATGCCTGTAAATTTTAGGGTTAGCTTGCCAATTTCTACCAAAAACTTACTGGGATTTCATTGAAACTATAAATACAGGGAACAAGTCCTCCCCACCCCAGTATTTCTATTTGATTTTTTAAAATCATTTTCATCTCTATGTTTAAATTCCCCATCTGTTTAAGCATGCTTTTTCCACTAGATCCTTTAATGAATTAATCAGTTATTTTAAGGTTCCTATTTGATCATTCCAAAATCTGGGTCATCTCTTGGTCTGGTCCTATTGACTGCCTTATCTCTTAATTTTTGATAGCTTTTTAAAATGTATCTTGTAATTTTTTGTTGAATGTTTGACATGGTGTGTAGTAAAATAGCAGAGACCGAGATAAATAGTACTTTTGCCCTGAAATGGACACGACTCTTTTTCTCTGAGACCATTTGTGTGTGTCTCTGTGTGTGTGTGTGTGTGTGTGTGTGTGTGTGTCAGGGGAAGTTGCTGAGTTAATCTAGTCAATATTTGAACTGGGTTTGAGTATTGTTGTTGCTATAGTTATCTTCACAATATCACATCTTGCAAATTTCTCTAGCAATGGGTCACTGTTAATTGTGCAACCACCCCTTTCTTCTGCCCTCTGCCAAAAGGAAATAGTTTGTGTGTTCCATTTCTCCTCAAATGGGCTTTCTACTCTTTGAAATCTAGTTCATGTGGTAGCCTGTGACCTCAGCTCTCTGATGGGTTCAGGCAAACTGATAATTCTCTAGATTATCTGGCTTTTTGTAAACCATTTTTATGAGGGGAAACTGTTCCGTTGTGATGTTCTGAATCTTAAGAGAAAGCAGATTTTTCTTGCCTTTTCATGCCTATCTAGATGATCATTGTGTTTTCTCCTTTTGCCTAAGGATGCAGTAAATTATTTTAATGTAATTCCTATTAAATCATATCTACATTATTTTAATAATGCCCATTGCCTCATGTTATATTATTCTTTTACTGTAGTACTAGATTTGATTTTCTAGTGTTGTTAAGTAATTTAGTTTTGTTAGTTTATTTCTTGTGTTTTTGTATCATGATTATCTACATTTATAAAATCAGCTGTGATCTTTTATGTCTTTTTCTATTCTCTGTCAAAGTTTATGTAGCATTTAAATCCTCAATTCCATGAACATTTGAGTGATAAAACATTCAGGTCATTGCACCATTTTTGGAGGTAGTTCTATATCAACCTTCTCAATTTGTTCTTTAATTATTGGTCTTTTAAGTCTTTATATTTCTTTAATTCCTTGTAGCAATTTGTATTTCCCAAGAAAATAATTTATCTTATTGAATGCTTTAAGTGTAGACTTGACTGAGTTTGTAACCCTTGGATTAGCATGAGAAGGAAAGAGAGCCTAGAACGAGGCTCTAGGAGCACCAATATTCAAGATCAGGGGAGGAAGAAGTATTAGAAAGGAGTGTAAGAAGGAACATCCTGAGAAAGAGGGAAGAACAGAAGGCCTGGAAACAAAGGAAGAGAAATTCCTCAAGATTGACAGTAATCAAGCTGCGTTCTTATTTCTTTGCCATGTTACATAGCAGAAGAAATTAAAAGCAACCTATCCAGAATTTTTAAAGGAAAAGTTGAGATTCAAGAATTCTATAAGCAAGCTAAGGTGCCATTAGTGTATTAAGGCAATAGAAATAAATTCTCAGTTATATGCATATTAAGGAAAAATACCACACATCTATATTTTCCAGAAAAAAACCTACTTCAAAAGATAAACCAGCTAACAAGGAGATAAAACAAGAGTTCACAAATGGGTAAGTCATGATATAAAAGAAAATGGTGATAATTGAAGTAATGTGGACACAAAACAGTCTAAATTATTGTCATTATTGTTTTGAAGCAGATTGCTTTCTTAGTTGTATTTTTTAAATATAAAAATGTAAAAACAATAATGACAATGATAAAACTGAGGTAAAAATATCAAATCATTTTGACAAAAATTGAGAGGAGGTATTTAGGGGAAGTCTGACATAAACATATACCAGTTCTTTATCTTTCATAAGGTCACCTTAATAGATATTCTTTTTAAATATACATTTTTGGGGGGTATAGTTTACTATGGTAAAACACACACATTTTATGTATATGGACAAATGAGTTTTGTCAAATATATACAACAATGTGACCACCACTGTAGAAAAGTTATAGGACATTTTATTTGTCCTAGAAGGTCTACTTGTGGCCCTTCCCAGTTAATCACTGCCTTCCACCCCACCATGACCTCAGGAAACCATTAATTTGTTTTCTATCTCTCTAGATTAATTTTCCTAGAGTTTAATATGAATGGAATCATGTAGTATGTACTCTTTTACACCTGGCTTCTTTTCTTCAGTATAATTAATAAGCTTTGACATCAAATATTGTAAGTTCTCCAACTTTGTTCTATTTTTTCAAAATCATTTTATCTATCCTACTTCCTTAACATTTTCATGTAAATTTTAGAATCAGCTTGTGAACTTCTATTTTAAAAGGCTACTGGAATTTTGACGGAATTTCCTGTTGAATCTATAGATTGATTTAGGTAAAATATGCATCTTAATGATCTTGAGTTTTCCAATACATGAATATGGTCTGTCTTTATCCACTTACTTATATTTTCTTTAATTTTTCTTACAGTGTTTTATATATTTTAATTTTATGTCTACATGCTTCAGTTTTTTATGGTAATGTAAATGGTATTTTTTAAACATCTTTATTGGAGTGTAATTGCTTTACAATGGTGTGTTAGTTTCTGCTGTATAACAAAGTGAATCAGCTCTATGTATACATACATCCCCATATCCCCTCCCTCCTGCGTCTCCCTCCCACCCTCCTCATCCCACCCCTCTAGGTGGTCACAAAGAGCCGAGCTGATCTCCCTGTGCTATGCGGCTGCTTCCCACTAGCTATCGATTTTACATTTGGTAGTGTATATATATCCATGCCACTCTCTCACTTCATCTCAGCTTACCCTTCCCACTCCCTGTGTCCTCAAGTCCATTCTCTACATCTGCATCATTTTTCCTGTCCTGCCCATAGTTTCTTCAAAACCTTTTTTTTTTTTCTTGATTCCATATATATGTGTTAGCATCTGGTATTTGTTTTTCTCTTTCTGACTTACTTCACTCTGTATGACAGTCTCTATGTCCATCCACCTCACTGCAAATAACTCAATTTCATTGCTTTTTTTTTTGTGGTACACGGGCCTCTCACTGTTGTGGCCTGTCCCGTTGTGGGGCACAGGCTCTGGATGCGCAGGCTCAGCGGCCACAGCTCACGGGCCTAGCCGCTCCGCAGCATGTGGGATCTTCCTGGACCAGGGCACGAACCTGTGTCCCCTGCATCGGCCAGCGGACTCTCAGCAACTGCGCCACCAGGGAAGTCCTCGTTTCTTTTTATGGCTGAGTAATATTCCACTGTATATATGTGTCACATCTTCTTTATCCATTTATCTGTCGATGGACACTTAGATTGCTCCCATGTCCTGGCTATTGTAAATAGTGCTACAATGAACATTGTAGTACATGTACCTTTTTGAATTATGGTTTTCTCAGGGTATATGCCCAGTAGTGGGATTGCTGGGTCATATGGTAGTTCTATTTTTAGTTTTTTAAGGGACCTCCATACTGTTCTCCATAGTGGCTGAACCAATTCACATTCCCACCAGCAGTGCAAGAGTGTTCCCTTTTCTCCACACCCTCTCCAGCATTTATTGTTTGTAGATTTTTTGATGATGGCCATTCTGACCGGTCTGAGGTGATATCTCATTGTACGTTTGATTTGCATTTCTCTAATGATTAGTGATGTTGAGCATCCTTTCATGTGCTTGTTGGCAATCTGTATATCTTCTTTGGAGAAATGTCTATTTAGATCTTCCACCCATTTTTGGATTGGGTTGCTTGTTTTTTTGATATTCAGCTGCATGAGCTGCTTGTATATTTTGGTGATTAATGCTTTGTCAGTTGCTTCATTTACAAATATTTTCTCCCATTCTGAGGGTTGTCTTTTCATCTTGTTTATAGTTTCCTTTGCTGTGCAAAACCTTTTAAGTTTCATTAGGTCCTATTTGTTTATTTTTGTTTTTATTTCCATTTATCTAGGAGGTGGGTCAAAAAGGTTCTTGCTATGATTTATGTGTTAGAGTGTTCTGCCTATGTTTTCCTCTAAGAGTTTTATAGTGTCTGGCCTTACATTTAGGTCTTTAATCCATTTGGAGCTTATTTTTGTGTGTGGTTAAAGGAGTGTTTTAATTTCATTCTTTTACATGTAGCTGTCCAGTTCTCCCAGCACCACTTATTGAAGAGGCTGTCTTTTCTCCATTGTATATTCTTGCCTCCTTTATCAAAGATAAGGTGACCATATGTGAGTGGGTTTATCTCTGGGCTTTCTATCCTGTTCCATTGATCTATATTTCTGTTTTTGTGCCAGTACCATACTGTCTTGATTATTGTAGCTTTGTAACATAGACTGAAGTCAGGGAGCCTGATTCCTCCAGGTATGTTTTTCTTTCTCAAGATTGCTTTGGCTATTCGGGGTCATTTGTGTTTCTATACAAATTGTGAAATTTTTTGTTGTAGTTCTGTGAAAAATGCCATTGGTAATTTGATAGTGATTGCATTGAATCTGGAGATTGCTTTGGGTAGTATAGTCATTTTCACAATGTTGATTCTTCCAATCCAAGAACATGGCATATCACTCCATCTGTTTGTATCATCTTTAATTTCTTTTCTTTTCTTTTTTTTTTTTCTGTATGCAGGTCTCTCACTGTTGTGGCCTCTCCCATTGCAGAGCACAGGCTCCAGATGCGCAACCTCAGCGGCCGTGGCTCACAGGCCCAGCCGCTCCACACATGTGGGATCTTCCTGGACCAGGGCATGAACCCATGTCCCCTGAATCGGCAGGCGGACTCTCAACCACTGCACCACCAGGGAAGCCCTCATCTTTAATTTCTTTCATTAGTGTCTTATAGCTTTCTTCACACAGGTCTTTTGTCTCCTTAGATAGTTTATTCCTAGGTATTTTATTCTTTTTGTTGCAATGGTAAATGGGAGTGTTTCCTTAATATCTCTTTATGATTTTTCATTGTTGGTGTATAGGAATGCCAGATATTTCTGTGCTTTAATTTTAGATCCTGCTACTCTACCAAATTCATTGATTAGCTCTAGGAGTTTTCTGGTAGCATCCTTAGGATCCTCTATGTATAGTATCATGTCATCTGCAAACAGTGACAGTTTTACTTCTTCTTTTCTGATTTGGATTCCTTTTGTTTCTTTTTCTTCTCTGATTGCTATGGCTAAAACTTCCATAACTATGTTGAATAATAATGGTGAGAGTGGGCAACCTTGTCTTGTTCCTGATCTTAGTGGAAATGGTTTCAGTTTTTCACCATTGAGAATGATAGTGGTTGTGGGTTTGTCATATTTGGCCTTAATTATGTTGAGGTAAGTTCCTTCTATGCCTACTTTTTGCAGGGTTTTTATCATAAATAGGTGTTGAATTTTGTCAAAAGCTTTATCTGCATCTATTGAGATGATTATATGGTTTTTATCCTTCAGTTTGTTAATATGGTGTATCACATTGATTGATTTCTGTATATTGAAGAATCCTTGCACTCCTGGGATAAACCCCACTTGATCATGGTATATAATCCTTTTAATGTGCTGCTGGATTCTGTTTGCTAGTATTTTGTTGAGGATATTTGCATCTATGTTCATCAGTGATATTGGCCTGTAGTTTTCTTTTTTTGTGACATCTTTGTCTGGTTTTGGTGGCCTTGTAGAATGAGTTTGGGAGTTTTCCTCCCTCTGCTATATTTTGGAAGAGTTTGAGAAGGCTAGGTGTTAACTCTTCTCTAAATGTTTGATAGAATTCGCCTGTGAAACCATCTGGTCCTGGACTTTTTTTAAAAATATTCTTTAATTTAATTAATTAATTTATTTTTAACATCTTTATTGGAGTATAATTGCTTTACAATGGTGTGTTAGTCTCTGCTTTATAACAAAGTGAATCAGTTATACATATACATATGTCCCCATATCTCTTCCCTCTTGCATCTCCCTCCCTTCCACCGTCCCTATTCCACCCCTCTAGGTGGTCACAAAGCACTGAGCTGATCTCCCTGTGCTATGCGGCTGCTTCCCACTAGCTATCTATTTTACGTTTGTTAGTGTATATATATCCATGCCACTCTCTCACTTTGTCCCAGCTTACCCTTCCCCTTCCCCGTTTCCTCAAGTCTGTTCTCTAGTAGGTCTGTGTCTTTATTCCCGTTTTGCCCCTAGGTTCTTCATGACCCTATTTTTTTTTTTTTTTTTTTTTTTTTTT
>NW_006780322.1:1803822-1815485 GCF_000442215.2 Lipotes vexillifer
TTTTTTTCTTAGATTCCATATATATGTGTTAGCTTACGGTATTTGTTTTTCTCTTTCTAACTTACTTCACTCTGTATGACAGACTCTAGGTCCATCCACCTCACTACAAATAACTCAATTTCGTTTCTTTTTATGGCTGAGTAATATTCCATTGTATATATGTGCCACATCTTCTCTTTTTTTTTAACATCTTTGTTAGAGTATAATTGCTTTACAATGGTGTGTCAGTTTCTGCTTTATAACTAAGTGAATCAGTTATACATATACATATGACCCCATATGTCTTCCCTCTTGCATCTCCCTTCCTCCCACCCTCCCTATGTCATCCCTCTAGCTGGTGACAAAGCACCAAGCTCATCTCCCTGTGCTATGCGGCTGCTTCCCACTACCTATCTACTTTATGTTTGGTAGTGTATATATGTCCATGCCACTCTCTCATTTTGTCCCAGCTTACCCTTCCCCCTCCCCGTATCCTCAAGTCCATTCTCTAGTAGATCTGTAGCTTTTTTCCTGTCTTACCCCCAGGCTCTTCTGACCATTTTCTTTTTTTTTGTTTTTTAGATTCCATATATATGAGTTAGCATACGGTATTTGTTTTTCTCTCTCTGACTTACTTCACTCTGTATGACAGTCTCTAGGTCCATCCATCTGGCTACAAATAACTCAGTCTCATTCATTTTTATGGCTGAGTAATATTCCATTGTATATATGTACCATATCTTCTTTCTCCATTCATCTGTTGATGGACACTTAGGTTGCTTCCATGTCCTGGCTATTGTTAATAGAGTTGCAATGAACATTTTGGTACATGGCTCTTTTTGCATTATGGTTTTCTTTTGTTTGTTGGAAGATTTCTAATCACAATTTCAATTTCAGTGCTTGTGATTGGTCTGTTTATATTTTCTATTTCTTCCTGTTTCAGTCTCTGAAGGTTGTGCTTTTCTAAGAATTTGTCCATTTCTTCCAGGTTGTCCATTTTCTTGGCATAGAGTTGCTTGTAGTAGTCTCTTAGGATCCTTTTTATTTCTGTGGTGTCGGTTGTAGTTTCTCCTTTTTCATTTTTAATTTTATCGATTTGAGTCTTCTCTCTTTTTTTCTTGATGAGTATGGCTAATGGTTTATCAATTTTGTTTATCTTCTCAAAGAACCATCTTTTAGTTTTATGGATCTTTGCTATTGTTTCCTTCATTTCTTTTTCATTTATTTCTGATCTGATCTTTATGATTTCTTTCCTTCTGCTAACTTTGGGGTTTTCTTGTTCTTCTTTCTCTAATTGCTTTTGGTTTAAGGTTAGGTTGTTTATTTGAGATGTTTCTTGTTTCTTGAGATAGGATTGTATTGCTATAAACTTCCCTCTTGGAACTGCTTTTGCTGCATCCCATAGGTTTTGGGTCATCGTGTTTTCATTGTCATTTGTTTCTACGTATTTTTTAATTTCCTCTTTGATCTTCAGTGATCTCTTGGTTATTAAGTAGTGTATTGTTTATCTCCATGTGTTTGTATTTTTCATGGATCTTTCCCTGTAACTGATATCTAGACTCATAGCATTGTGGTCAGAAAAGATACTTGTTATGATTTCAGTTTTCTTAAATTTACCAAGGCTTGATTTGTGACCCAAGATATGATCTATACTGGAGAATGTTCCATGAGCACTTGAGAAGAAAGTGTATTCTGTTGTTTTGGGGTGGAATGTCCTATAATTATCAATTAAGTCCATCTTGTTTAATGTATCATTTAAAACTTGTGTTTCCTTATTTATCTTCATTTTGGATGATCTGTCTATTGGTGAAAGTGGGGTGTTAAAGTCCCCTACTATGATTGTATTACTGCCGAATTCCCCTTTTATGGTTGTTAGCATTTGCCTTATGTATTGAGGTGCTCCTATGTTGGGTGCAGAAGTATCTACAATTGTTATATTTTGTCTGATATGGGAATTTCTATGCCAGCTTTCTTTTGATTTCCATTTGCATGGAATATCTTTTCCATCCCCTCACTTTCAGTCCGTATGTGTCCCTAGGTCTGAAGTGGGTCTCTTGTAGACAGCATATGTATAGGTCTTGTTTTTGTATCCATTCAGGCAGTCTAGGTCTTTTGGTTGGAGCATTTAATCCATTTACATTTAAGGTAGTTATTGATATGTATGTTCCTGTTACCAATTTCTTAATTGTTTTGGGTTTGTTATTGTAGGTCTTTTCCTTCTCTTGTGTTTCCTGCCTAGAGGAGTTCCTTTAGCATTTGTTGTAAAGCTGGTTTGGTGGTGCTGAAATCTCTTAGCTTTTGCTTGCCTGTAAAGGTTTTAATTTCCCCATCAAATCTGAATGAGATCCTTGCTGGGTAGAGTAATCTTGGTTGTAGGTTTTTCCCTTTCAGCACTTTAAATATGTCCTGTCACTCCCTTCTAGCTTGCAGAGCTTCTGCTGAAAGATCAGCTGTTAACCTTATGGGGATTCCCTTGTATGTTATTTGTTGCTTTTCCCTTGCTGCTTTTAATATTGTTTCCTTGTATTTAATTTTTGATAGTTTGACTAATATGTGTCTTAGCTTTCTCCTTGGATTTCTCCTTGGATTTATTCTGTATGGGACTCTCTATGCTTCCTGGACTTGATTGACTATTTCCTTTCCCATATCAGGGAAGTTTTCAACTATAGTCTCTTCAAATGTTTTCTGAGTCCTTTTTTTTTTTTCTCTTCTTCTTCTGGGACCCTGATAATTTGATTATTGGTGCGTTTAAGGTTGTCCCAGAGGTCTCTGAGACTTTCCTCAATTCGTTTCATTTTTTTTTTTTTTTTTTTTTTTTTTTGTGCTCTGTGGTAGTTATTTCCACTATTTTATCTTCCAGGTTATCCATTCTTCTGCCTCAGTTATTCTGCTATTGTTCTTTATAGAGAATTTTTAATTTCATTTATTGTGTTGTTCATCACTGTTTGTTTGCTATTTAGCTCTTCTAGGTTGTTGTTAAACATTTCTTGTATTTTCTCCATTTTATTTCCAAGATTTTGGATCATCTTTACTATCATTACTCTGAATTCTTTTTCATGTAGACTGCCTATTTCCTCTTCATTTGTTTGGTCTGGTGGGTTTTTATCTTACTCCCTCATCTGCTGCATATTTCTCTGTCTTCTCATTTTGCTTAATTTTCTGTGTTTGGGGTCTTCTTTTCACAGGATACAGGTTCGTACTTCCTGTCGTTTTTGGTGTCTACCTCCAGTGGCTAAGGTTGGTTCAGTGGGTTGTGTAGGCTTCCTGGTAGAGGGGACTGGTGTCTGCGTTCTGGTGGATGAGGCTGGATCTTGTCTTTCTGGTGGGCAGTACTGCATCTGGTGGTGTCTTTTCATGTGTCTGTGACCTTATCATGATTTTAGGCAGCCCCTCTATTCTAATGGGTGGGGCTGTATTTCTGTCTTCCTAGTTGTTTGGCATAGGGTGTCCAGCACTGTTGCTTGTTGGTTGTTGAATGGAGCTGGGTCTTAGCATTGAGATGGAGATCTCTAGGAGAGGTTTCACCATTTGATATTACTTGGGGCCCAGAGGTCTCTGGTGGACCTATGTCCTGAGCTTGTCTCTTCCACCTCAGTGGCTCAGGCCTGACACCTCACCGGAGCACCAAGACCCTGTCAGTCACTTGGCTCAGATGAAAAGGGAGAAAAGAAAGAAAGAAAGAAAAAATAAATTAAACAGTTATTAAAATAAAAAATTTAAAAATATTATTAAAAATAAAAAAGTAATTAAAAAAAGAAAGAAGAGAGCAACCACCAATGATAACAAACGTGAAAACTATACTTAAAAAAAAAAAAGAAAAACAGACACACAGAATCCTAGGAAAAATGGTAAAAACAAAGCTATACAGGCAAAATCACACCAAAAGGCGTGCACATACACACTCAGAAAAAGAGAAAAAGGAAAAAAAATATATATATATATAAAATGGAAGAGAGCAACCAAATCAATAAACAAATCTACCAGTGATAATAAGCTCTAAATACTAAACTAAAATAAACCTAAAACCAGAAACAGATTAGATGTAGAAAGCTAACCCTAAGTCTACAGCTGCTCCCAAAGGCCACCACCTCAGTTTTGTGATGATTTGTTGTCTATTCAGGTATTCCACAGATGCAGGCTACATCAAGTTGATTGTGGAGATTTAATAGACTGCTCCTGAGGCTGCTGGGAGAAATTTCCCTTTCTCTTCTTTGTTCTCACAGCTCCTGGGCCTCAGCTTTGGATTTGGCCCCACTTCTGCATGTAGGTCGCCTGAGGGCATCTGTTCCCTGCCCAGACAGGACCGGGTTAAAATAGCAGCTGATTAGGGGGCTCTGGCTCACTCAGGCCAGGGGGAGGGAGGGGTACATGTGGATAGTGATCTGTGCTTGCAAACAGGATTCTTGGTGGCTGCAGTAGCAGCCTTAAAGTCTCATGCCCATCTCTGGTGTCTGCGCTGATAGCCACAGCTCATGCCTATCTCTGGAGCTCGTTTAGGCAGTGCTCTGAATCCCCTCTCCTTGTGCACCCTGAAACAATGGTCTCTTGCCTCTTAGGCAGTTCCAGACTTTTCCCCAGACCCCCTCCCAGATAGCTGTGGTGCACTAGCCCCCTTCAGGCTGTGTTCACGCACCCAACCCCAGTCCTCTCCCTGGGATCTGACCTCTGAAGCCTGAGCCTCAGCTCCCAGCCCCCACCCACCCTGGTGGGTGAGTAGATAAGCTTCTCAGGCTGGTGAGTGCTGGTCGGCACTGATCCTCTGGGTGGGAATCTCTCCGCTTTGCCCTTGCATCCCTATTGCTGCGCTCTCCTTTGTGGCTCCAAAGCTTCCCCACCCCACCAACCCTCGTCTCCACCAGTGAAGGGGTTTCCTAGTGTGTAGAAACTTTTCCTCCTTCACAGCTCCCTCACCGAGGTGCAGGTCCTGTCCCTGTTCTTTTATCTCTGTTTTTTCTTTTTTCTTTTGCTCTACCCAGGTACGTGAGGTGTTTCTTGCCTTTTTAGAAGTCTGAGGTCTTCTGCCAGCATTCAGTAGGTGTTCTGTAGGAGTTGTTCCACATGTAGATGTATTTCTGATGTATTTGTGGGGAGGAAGGTGATATCTACATCTTACTCCTCAGCCATTTTGAATGTCCCTCTAAGTGGTATTTTTAAACGTTTAATTTCTAGTCATTCCTTGCTAGTGTATAAAAATAAAATGTGTATTTGTTTATTGACATTTTTTTCTGTAATATTTGTAAATTTATTCATTTCAGTAGGATTTTTGTAGATTGATTCCTGATTTTATGAACCTAAACATGTCATCTGTAAATAGAGTTTAACTAATTCTTGTCAAAATTATATCCCTTTGTTTCTTTTTCTTGCCTTATTGTACTTGCTAGGATTTCTAGCAAAATGTTAAATATAAGGGGTGAAATTGAATATCTTTGCATTGTTTCCCATGTTAGGTGGCAAGTATTGTCATTGCTAAGTGTTATGTAAGGTATAGGGTTTTTTTGGTTTCAGGTTCACAGCAAAATTAAGAGGAACATAAAGAGATGTCATGTACCACTTACACCTCTCACATGTGCAGTCCATGCCATTATAAACACCTCCTATGAGAATGGTACATTTGTTACAACTGATCAACCTACACTGACCCGTCATAATTACCTAAAGTCCATAGTTTACATTAGGATTCACTCTTGGTGGTTTACATTAGAGAGGTTTGGACAAATGCATAATAACATATATTCATCATTGTACTATAATACAGAATATTTTCACTGCCCTAAAAATCCTCTGTGCTCTGCCTATTCATCCCCCCAACCTATGGCAACCACTGACTCTTTTAGTGTCTCCATAGTTTTGCTATTTCCATTTCCATAATGTTATGTAGTTGGAATCATACAGTGTGTTGCATTTTCAGATTAGCTAATTTCATTTAGTAATATGCATTTACGCTTTCTAGATGTCTTTCATGGCTTGATAGCTTATTTCTTTAGCGCTGTATATTGTTCCATTGTCTAGGGATACCACAGTTTGTTTATCCATTCACCTAGGGAAGGACATCTTGTTTACTTCCAAGTTTTCACAATTATGAATAAAGCTTCTATAAACATTCATGTGCAGGGTTTTCTGTGTAAGGTTTCAGCTCATCGGAGTAAATACCAAGGAGTGCAATTTCTGTGTTGTATGAGAGTATATTTAATTTTGTAAGAAACTGCTAAGCTATCTTTCAAAGTGGCTATACCATTTTGAATTCCCATCATAAATAAATAAGAGTTCCTGTTGCTCCACATCTTAACCAGCATTTGATGTTGTCAATGTTCTGACTTTTGGCCTTTGTAATAGGTGTGTAGTGGTATCTCATTGCTTTAATATGCATTTACCTGGTGACATATGATATGAAGCATCTTTTCATGTGCTTATTTTCTATCTGTGTATCTTCTTTTGTGAGGTGTTTGTTAAGGTCTTTGGCCCATTTTTTAATCGGGTTGTTTGTTTTCTTATTGTTTTAAGAATTCTTTGTGTGTTTTGTATAATAGTTCTTTATAAAATGTACCTTTTACAAATAATTTCTCCCAGTCTGTGGCTTGTCTTTTCATTCTCTTTTTCACAAAGAAGACATTTTTAATTTTAATGAAGCCCAGCTTATCAGTTATTTGTTTTGTGAATTGTGCCTTTGGTGTTGTATGTAAAGAGTGTTATACCTAATGTCATCTAGGTTTCTCCCTTGTTATTTTCTAGGAGTTTTATAGTTTTGTTTTATGCTTATATTTATAATCCATTTTGATTCAATTTTTGTGAAGGATTTAAGATCTGTGTCTAGATTCTTTTTTCATGTGGATGCCCAGTTTTTCCAGCACCATTTGTCGAAAAGACTATCTTTAACCCATTGCATTGCCTTTTCTTCTGTGTCAAAGATCAGTTGACTATGTAAGTTGGGGTCTATTTCTGGACTCTCTATTCTGTTTCATTCATTTGTCTATTCGTCTGCCAATACCACATGTCTTGATTACTGTAGCTTTATAGTAAGTCTTCATGCAGTATCATCAGTCCTCCAATTTTGTTCTCCAATATTGTGTTGGCTGTTCTGGGTATTTTGTCTATCCATATAAACTTTAGAAGTAGTCTGTTGCTATCCACAAAGTAACTTCCTGGGATTTTGACTGAGATTGCATTGAATCTATAGATCAAGTTGGAAAGAACAGACATCTTGACAATATTAAGTCTTCCTATCCATGAACATTGAATATCTCTCTATTTATGTAGTTTTAAAATTTTGTTCATCAGAGTTTTGCTGTTTTCCTCATATGGATCTTATACATATTTTGCTAGATTTATATCCAAACATTTAAGTTTTTGGATTGTTAATATAAATAGTAATGTGTTTTTAATTTCAAATTTCACTTGTTCATTGCTGGTATATAGGAAAGCAATGGACTTTTGTACGTTAATCTTGTATTCTACAACCTTGTTATAATCACTTACTAGTTCCACAATTTTTTGTTGTTGTTGATTCCTTCAGACTTTCTCTATAGACTATCATGTCATCTGTGAACAAACAGTTATATTTCTGTCTTCTCAATCTGTATGCTCTTCCCCACCCTTTTCTTATCTTTTTGCATTATCTAGTACTTTCAGTATGATGCTGAAAAGGAGTGGTGAGTGGGGCATTCTTGCCTTGTGCCTGATCCCAATGTGAAACCTTCCACTTTCTCACCATTAAGTATAATGCTAGATGTAGGTTTTTTGTTTGTTTGTTTTTTGTAGATATTCTTTATCAAGTTGAGGAAGTTCCCCTCTATTTCTAGCTTACTGAGAGTTTTTATCATGAATGGTGTTGAATTTTGTCAAATGCTTTTCCTGCATCTGTTAATATGATCATGTGATTTTTCTTTTTTAGTCTGTTGATGTGATAGATTACATAATTGAGTTTTGAAAGCTGAACCAGCCTTTCATACCTACATAAATCCCACTTGGTCGAGGTGTACCATTCTTTTTATATATTGTTGAATTTTATTTACTAAAATTTTTTTGAGAAATTTTGCACTATGCTCTTGAGAGATATTGGCCTGTAATAATCTCCTTCTCCTCCTCCTCCTTCTTCTTCTTATGTCTTTGTCTGGTTTTGGTATTAGGGTAATTCTGGCCTCATTGAATGAGTTCTGAAATAATTCTTCTGCCTCTATCCTCTGAAAGACATTGTAGAGAATAGGTATAATTTCCTCCTTAAAATGTGTAGTAGAATTCACCAATGAACCCATTTATACATAGTGCTTTGTTTTGAAAAGTTATTAATTATTGATTCAATTTCTTTAGTTTATATAGACATACTTAGATTGTCTATTTCTTCTTGAGTGAGTTTTGGTAAATTGTGTCTGTCCAGGAATTGGTACATTTATCTAGGTTATCAAATTTTGGACATAGAATTATTCATAGATTCCTTTATTATATTTTTAATGTCTATAGGATGTGTAGTGATGTCATTTTTTCATTTCCAATTTTAATAATTGTGTCCTCTCTACTTTTTCCTTAATTAGCCTGGCCAGAGACTTACTGATTTTATTGATCTTTTCAAAGAACCAGCTTTTGGTTTTCTTTATTTTCTCTATTGATGTCATGTTTTAATTTCATTGATTCCTGCTCTAAATGTTAATATTTCTTTTCTTCTGCTTACTTTTGATTTAGTTTGTTCTTCTTTTTTCTATTTTGCTAAGGTGGAAACTTAGATTATTTATTTTAGATCTTTCTTCTTTCCTAATATATATTTAATGTTATAAGTATTCCTCTAAATGTACTGCTTTCACTGCATTCCAAAAAATTTGATAACTAGTGTTTTCATTTTCATTTAGTTCAAAATATTTTTAAATTTCACTTGAGATTTCTCCTTTTACCCATGTGTTATTTAGAAGTATGTATTCCCATGTATTCCCAAAATACCCCATGTATTTTGGGGTTTTCTAATTATCTTTATTTTATTAATTGCTAGTTTAATTTAATTGTGGTCTGAGAGCAGCCATTGTATAACTTCTAACCTTTTAAATATGTTAAGATGTGTCTTATGGCCAAAAACGTGGTCTATCTTGGTGAATGTTCCATAAACTCTTAAAAAGAATGCTTATTCCTCATTGATGTATGTCCTTACTATAATTTCAATTAGTTCACGTTGCTCAATAGTGATGTTCAACTTTCCTATATACTTCCTGACTTTCTGTCTACTTGGTTTTTTTTAATTGAGGAATAATTGACAAGTATAATTGTATGTATTTAAAGTGTACTATGTGATGATTTGATACACACATGCATTATGAAATGATTGCCAGTATCAAATTAATTAACACTTCCATCACCTCACATATTTAACTCTTTTTGTTTGTGTAATGAAAGTACTTAATATCTACTCTCAGTAACTTTCAAGTATATGATACTATATTATTAACTATAGTCACCATGATATACATTAGATCCTCAGAACTTATTCTTCTTATAATTAAAAATGTGTGCCCTTTAATTTACCCACTTCATTTCTCCCTACCTCAGGCCTTGGCAACAATCATTCTATTTTGTTTCTATAAAATTGACTTTTGTATAGAAGATTCCACATATAAATGATACCACACAGTGTTTGTTTTATCTGTCTAACTTATTTCACTTGACATAATGCCCTCCACATTAATCCATGTTGTTACAAATGGCAGGATTTCCCTTCTTCTTTATGGCTTAATTATATATTGATTCCATATCTTGGCTATTGTGAATAATGTTGCAGTGGACATGGGGATGTAGATATCTCTTTGAGATACTGATTTCAATTCCTTTGGATATATACCCAGGAGTGGGATTGCTGGATCATATGGTAGTTCAATTTTTATTTTTTTTGAGGAACGGCCATATTGTTTTCCATAATGATTGTACCAATTTACATTCCCACCAACAATGTATGAGTTCCCGTTTTTCCACATCCTTACAAACATTTGTTATTTCTTATTTTTTAGAAAATAGCCATTTTAACATGTGTAAGGTGTTATCTCATTGTGATTTTGATTTGCGTTTCCCTCATGATTAGTTATGTTGAGCAGCCTTTCATATACCTCTTTGTCATTCGTATGTCTTCTTTGGAAAAATGTCTATTTAGCTTATTTTCCTATTTTTAAGTTGGATTATTTGCTTTTTGCTATTGTGTCTTATGAGTTCTTTATATATTTCAGATATTAACCATTTACCAGGTATATGGCTCATGAATATTTTCTCCCAATCCGTATGTTATCTTTTCAATTTATTGATTGTTTCCTTTGCTGTGCAGAAGCTTTGTAGTTTGATGTAGTTCCACTTGTTTGTTCTAGCTTTTGTTGCTTGTGCTTATGGTGTTTTATGCAAAAAATCACTGCCAAGTCCAATGTCAAGGTTCTTTTCCTTATGTTTTCTTCTCAGAGTTTTATGGTTTCAGGACTTACATTGAAGTCTTTTATCCATTTCAAGTTAATTTTTCTGAGTGATGTATGTTAGGTGTCCAGTTAGTCTTTTGCATTTGGATATCCAACTTTCCCAGCACCATTTATTGCAGACACTATCCTTTCTCCATATGTGTTTTTGATGTCCTTGCCAAAAATTAGTTGACTGTATATATGTGGGCTTATGACTGGGCTCTCTATTCTGTTCCACTCGTCTATGTGCTTATTTGTATGCCAGTACCATACTGTTTTGATAACTAGCTTTGTAATACAGCTTGAAATCAGGAAGTGTGATGCTTCCAGCTTTGTTATTCTTTCTCAGTATTGCCTCAGCTATTTGGGGTCTTTCGTAGTTCCATACCAATTATAGGATAGTTTTTAACTATTTCTGTGAAAAATGTCATTGGAATTTTGATAGCTATTGCACTGAATCTGTAGATTGCTTTTGGTAATACGGACATTTTCACAATATTAATTCTTCCAATCCGAGAACATGGTACATTGTTCCATTTATTTGTATTGTCTTCAGTCTCTTTCATCAATGTCTTATAGTTTTCAGTGTACTTCTTGATTAACTTTATTCTTAAGTATTTTATTGTTTTTGATGCTATTGTAAGATTGCTTTATTGCTTTATCTCTTTCAAATAGTCTGTTGTTGGTGTATAGAAACACAACTGATTCCTGTAGTTGATTTTGTATCCTCCAAACTTGAAAACTTTTTTATTGAATATATTAGATCTAACAGTTTTTCGTGGTGTCTTTACAATTTTCTGTATATAAGAATGTGTCACCTGCAAACAGAGATAATTTTACTTATTCCTGTCCAAGTTAGATCCCTTTTATTCCTTATTCTTGCCTAATTGCTCTGGCTAGAACTTCTAGTACTGTTGACTAGAAATGGTCAATGTGGGCATTCTTGAATTATTCCTGATCTTAGAGGAAAGACTTAACTTTTCACTATTTAGTATGATGTTAGCTGTGGCCTTGTTATATATGGCCTTTATTATATTGAGGAACATTTCTTTTTTTTTTTTAACATCTTTATTGGGGTATAATTGCTTTACAATGGTGTGTTAGTTTCTGCTTTATAACAGAGTGAATCAGTTATACATATACATATGTTCCCATATCTCTTCCCTCTTTGTCTCCCTCCCTCCCAACCTCCCTATCCCACCCCTCCAGTCGTTCTCAAGACTGCTTTGGCTATTCGGGGTCTTTTGTGTTTCCATACAAATTGTGAAATTTTTT
>NW_006780322.1:1822801-1839067 GCF_000442215.2 Lipotes vexillifer
GGGAATCTCTCCGCTTTGCCCTCCGCACCCCTGTTGCTGTGCTCTCCTCCGCGGCTCCGAAGCTCCCCGCTCCGCCTCACGCAATCTCCGCCCGCGAAGGGGCTTCCTAGTGTGTGGAGACCTTTCCTCCTTCACAGCTCCCTCCCACTGGTGCAGGTGCCGTCCCTATTCTATTGTCTCTGTTTTTAATTAATTTTTTCTTTTGCCCTACCCAGATACGTGGGGAGTTTCTTGCCTTTTGGGAGGTCTGAGGTCTTCTGCCAGCATTCAGTAGGTGTTCTGTAGGAGTTGTTCCACATGTAGATGTATTTCTGGTGTATTTGTGGGGAGGAAGGTGATCTCCGCGTCTTACTCCTCCGCCATCTTTCCACCGCCCCCGAACATTTCTTATATACCTAATTTGTTCAGAGTTTTTATCATGAAAAGGTGTTGAATTTTGTCAAGTGCTTTTTCTGCATCTATTGAAATGATCACGTTATTTTAATTCATTTCTTATATACCTAATTTGTTCAGAGTTTTTATCATGAAAAGGTGTTGAATTTTGTCAAGTGCTTTTTCTGCATCTATTGAAATGATCACGTTATTTTAATTCGTCATTCCGTTAATGCGGTGTGTCACATTTATTGACTTGCATTATGTTAAACCACCCTTGCATGTCAGGGATGAATCCCACTTGATCATGGTGTATGATCCTTTCACTATGCTCTTGAATTTGGTTTGCTAGCATTTTGTTGGGAATTTTGCATCTGTATTCATCAGGGATATTGGCCTGTAATTTTATTTTCTTGTAGTATCCTTCTGGCTTTAGTATCAGGGTAATGCAGGCCTCATAAAATGAGTGTGCAAGTATTCCTTCCTCCTCAGTATTTTGGAAGAGTTTGAGAAGGATTAGTATTAATTATTCTTTAAATGTTTGGTAGAATTCACCTGTGAAGTCACCTGGTCCTGAGCTTTTATTTGTTGGGAGTTTTTTCATTACTCATTAAATTTCCTTGCTCATTATTGATCTATTCAGTTTTTCTATTATCTCAAGCTTACATCTTTGTAAGTTGTGTTTTTCTAGGAATTTATCCACTTTCTGTAAGTTTTCTAATTTGTTGACATATAATTTTTCTTACTAGTTTCTTATCATTCTTTGTATTTCTGTAGTATCAGTTGTAATGTCTCCTCTTTCATTTATAATGTTATTAATCGGAGTCATCTTTCTTTTTTTTCCTTAGTCTGGCTAAAGGTTTGTCAGTTTTGTTTATCTTTTTTAAAAAAAAAACAGCTTAGTCTTTTGTTGATCTTTTCCATTGTCATTCTAGTTCTAATTTATTAATTTCTGCTCTAATCTTTACTATTTCCTTTCCTCTTCTAACTTTCAGCTTAGTTTTTTCTTCCTTTTTTAATTTCTTGAGATGTAAATTTAGTTTGTAAGTTTAAGATCTTACTTTTTCTTAATTAAACATTTGTTGGTGCAAACTTTCCTCTTGGAACTACTTTTGCTGTATCCCCCAAATTTTGTCATATTGTGTTTCCATTTTTGTTTTTCTCAAGATATTTTAAATTTTCTCTTTTGATTTCTTCTTTGACCCATTGGTTGTTCAAAAGTGTGTTGTGAAATTTCCAGATATTCGTGAATTTTCCTCCTGTTACTGATTTCTAGTTTTATACCATTGTGTTTAGAATAGATACCTGATATGATTTCAATATTTTAAAATTTGTTGAAACTTGTTTTGTGACTTAATATATGATTTATCCTGGAGTATGTTTCACGTGGGTTTGAGAAGAGAGTATTCTGCTGCTGTTGGTTGGAATGTTCTGTATATGTCCATTTGGTATAAAGTTTAGCTCAAATACATTATTTTCTTGTTGATTTTTTGTCTGGATAATCTATCTGAAGTGGGGTATTGAAGTCCCCTAATATTATTTCATTGCTGTCTACTTTTGTCTTTAGATCCATTAATAACTTTTTAATAATTTTCTGGGAAATTCTTTTTCTCTCTTTCATTTCTGAAGGACAACTTTTCTGGATAAAGTATACTTGGTGGACAGTTTTTTTCTTGGTCACTTTGAATATACCATCCCACACTCTCCTGGCCTGCAACATTTCTGCTGAGAAATTTGCTGATAGCCTTATTGGAATTTCCTTGTATGTGATGGGTCTTTTTTCTCTTGTTGCTTTCAAATTTCTCTTTGTCTTTGATTTTTGAGACCTTGATTATAATGCGTCTCAGTGAAGATCTCTTTGGGTTAAACTCATTGGGAATCTTTGACCTTCATGTCCCTTGAGGACCATATCTCTTCCCAGATTTAGGAAGTTTTTAGCCATTATTTATTTAAATAAGCTTTCTGTCCCTATCTCTCTTAGCCTTCTGTGACTCCAACAATGCATATATTGTTTTGTTTGATGGTACCTCATAATTCATATATGTTTTCTTTACTCTTTTTAATTCTAAATTATTTTTTCTCTGACTAGATAATATCAAGAGATCTGTCTTCGAGTTCACAGATTATTTCTTTTGCTTGGTTGAGCTTGTTGTTGAAGCTCTCTATTGTGTTCTTCATTTCATTCATTGTATTTTTCAGCACCAGAACTTGCTTGTTTTTTTTTATGATTTCTATCTCATTGTTGAACTTCTCATTTTATTCAGGCTCAGAGCAGGAGTGGCTGGGGTAGTAATAGTGGGACAAAGCAAGGGGCTGGGGGTGGGGCACAGAGAAACAGCAGTTTCATTTCCATATATGATGAGGTGTTGTAGCATCCTGATCCTCAAGAGCAGGGCACAGAACCAACTGGGACCCCTGGAGGCAGGTCTCACCTCAGCGACAGCCCTGGTCCCTGGGAAGAGATTCAGTGACAGGAACTCTGAGCAGCTTCATCAGCTGGGATCGGTGTTGGCAAAGACAGTAGAAGGACTCAGTACCAAAGGCTGCAAATGTCCACAAGGTGAGACTGGCTGGGATTTCCCCCTCTTCTTTCCCCCATGGAGCGAAATGCCTCTAAGGGTATCCCTCTTGGCTGCGAGCAGCTCTGAAATATTAGACGCGGTAATGTGGGTACAATGATTGCTATATTTTCTATGTGACTATCCTCAATTTTTGAGCTCTGCAGGGTTTTTCCTGATGTTTCTTTGTAGTACAGAGCTTTCCCTGAGATATTTTCATCAGTTTGTACTTGTTTCCTTATTGGTTTTATGGGAGCAGATGAGCATTGGGACTCTTTGCCCGCCATCTTGCTGATGTCACCCTCTTTATTCTTTCAGTTACTGAGAAAGGCATGTTCAAAATTATAATTAGTTATGGATTACTCTATTTTTCCATTCATCACTGTCAGATTTGGCTTCATTTATTTTGATGCTGTGTTATTGGTCACCAGAACATTTAGGATTATCAAATCTTTTTGATGAATTAGCTTTTCATCATTATGAAATATCCTTTTTTATGTCTGATAATATTACTTGTTATTGAGTTAACCTTGTTATTAAAATAGCTAATCCAGCTTTCTTATGATTAATGTATGTATGGCATATATCTTTGCATTCATTTACTTTTCATGTATTGGTAAATTTATATATATATTTTTCACATCTTTATTGGAGTATAAATGCTTTCCAATGTTGTATTAGTTTCTACTGTACAACAAAGTGAATCAGCTATATGTATACATATATCCCCATATCCCCTTCCTCTTGAGCCTCCCTTCCACCCTCCCTATCCCATCCCTCTAGGTCATCACAAAGCATCAAGTTGATCTCCTTGTGTTATGCAGCAACTTCCCACTAGTCATCCATTTTACATTTGATAGTGTATATATGTCAATGCTACTCTGTCACTTCATCCCAGCTTCCCCTTACTGCCCTGTGCCCTCAAGTCCATTCTCTATGTCTGCGTCTTTATTCCTGCTCTGCCACTAAGTTCGTCAGTACTGCTTTTTAAAATTCCATATATATGAGTTAACATACAGTATTTGTTTTTCTCTTTCTAACTTACTTCACTCTGTATGACAGATTCTAGGTCCATCCACCTCACTACAAATAACTCAATTTTGTTCGTTTTTATGTCTGAATAATATTCCATTGTATATATATATATATCTTTTTTATCCATTCATCTGTTGATGGGCATTTAGGTTGTTCCCATATCCTGGCTATTGTAAAGAGTGCTGCAATGAATATTGTGGTACATGTATCTTTTTGAATTATGGTTTTCTCAGGGTATATGCCCAGGAATGGGATTGCTGGGTCATATGGTAGTTCTATTTTTAGTTTATTAAGGAACCTCCATACTGTTCTCCATAGTGGTGGTATCAATTCACATTCCCACCAACAGTGCCAGAAGGTGCCCTTTTCTCCACACTCTCTCCAGCATTTCTTGTTTCTAGATTTTCTGATCGTAGCCATTCTGACTGGGATGAGGTGATACCTCACTGTCATTTTGATTTGCATTTCTCTAATGATTAGTGATATTGAGCATCTTTTCACATATTTATTGGCCATCTATATGTCTTCTTTGGAGAAATGTCTATTTAGGTCTTCTGCCCATTTTTGGATTGGGTTGCTTGTTTTTTGATATTCAGCTGCATGAGCTGCTTGTATATTTTGGAGATTAATGCTTTGTCAGTTGCTTCATTTGCAAATATTTTCTCCCATTCTGAGGGTTGTCTTTTCATCTTGTTTATGGTTTCCTTTGCTGTGCAAAAGCTTTTAAGTTTCATTAGGTCCCATTTGTTTATTTTTGTTTTTATTTCCTTTACTATAAGAGTGGGTCAAAAAGGATCTTGCTGTAATTTATGTCATAGAGGGTTCTGTCCATGTTTTCCTGTAAAAGTTTTATAGTGTCTGGCCTTACATTTAGGTCTTTAATCCATTTTGAGTCTATTTTTGTGTATGGTGTTAGGGAGTGTTCTAATTTCATTCTTTTACATGTATCTCTCCATTTTTCCCAGCACCACTTATTGAAGAGTCTGTCTTTTCTCCGTTGTATATTCTTGCCTCCTTATCAAAGATAAGGTGACCATATGTGCCTGGGTTTATCTCTGGGCTTTGTATCCTGTTCCATTGATCTATATTTCTGTTTTTGTGCCAATACCATACTGTCTTGATTACTGTAGCTTTGTAATATAGTCTGAAGTCAGGGAGCCTGATTGCTCCAGTTCCATTTTTCTTTCTCAAGATTGCTTTGGCTATTCAGGGTCTTTTGTGTTTCCATACAAATTGTAAAATTTCTTTTTCTAGTTCTGTGAAAAATGCCATTGGTAATTTGATAGGGATTGCATTGAACCTGTAGATTGCTTTGGGTAGTATAGTCATTTCACAACATTGATTCTTCCAATCCAGGAGCATGGTATATTTCTCCATCTGTTTATGTCATCTTTGATTTCTTTCATCAGTGTTTTATAATTTCCTGAGTACAGTCCTTTTGCTACCTTAGGTAGGTTTATTCCTAGGTATTTTATTCTTTTCGTTGAAATGGTAAATGGGATATTTTCCTTAATTTCTCTTTCTGACCTTTTGTTGTATAGGAATGCAAGAGATTTCTGTGCATTAATTTTGTATCCTGCAACAGTACTAAATTCATTGATTAGTTCTAGTAGTTTTCTGATGGCATCTTTAGGATTTTCTATGTATAGTATCATGTCATCAGCAAATAGTGACAGTTTTACTTCTTCTTTTCCAATTTGTATTCATTTTATTTCTTTTTCTTCTCTGATTGCCATGGCTAGGACTTCAAATACTATGTTGAACAATAGTGGCAAGAGTGGGCAACCTTGTCTTGTTCCTGATCTTAGAGGAAATGCTTTCAGTTTTTTACCATTGAGAATGATGTTTGCTGTGGGTTTGTTGTATATGACTTTTATTATTTTGAGGTAGGTTCCCTCTATTCCCACTTTCTGGAGGGTGTTTTAAAATTACGAATGGGTGTTAAATTTTGTCAAAAGCTTTTTCTGCCTCTATTGAGATGATCATATAGTTTTTATTGTTTAATTTGTTAATACAGTATATCACATTGATTGTTTTGCATATATTGAAGAATCCTTGCATCCCTGGGATAAATCGCACTTGATCATGGTGTATGATCTTTTTAATGTGTTGTTGCATTCTGTTTGCTAGTATTTTGTTGAGTATTTTTGCATCTATGTTCACCAGTGATGTTGGTCTGTATTTTTCTTTTTTTGTGTGAAATCTTTGTCTGGTTTTGGTATCAGGGTGATGGTGGCCTTGTAGAATGAGTTTGGGAGTATTCCTCCCTCTGCAATTTTTTGGAAGAGTTTGAGAAGAATAAGTGTTTAACTGTTCTCTAAATGTTTGATAGAATTCACCTGTGAAGCCGTCTAGTCCTGGACTTTTGTTTGTTGGAAGATTTTTAATTACAGTTTCAATTTCATTACCTGTGATTGGTCTGTTTATATTTTCTAATTCTTCCTGTTTCAATCCTGGAAGGTTGTGCCTTTCCAAGATCTTGTCCATTTCTTCCAAGTTGTCCATTTTGTTGGCATATAGTTGCTTGTAGTCATCTCTTATGATCTTTTGTATTTCTGCAGTGTCAGTTGTAATCTATCCTTTTTCATTTCTAATTTTATTGATTTGAGTCCTCTCCCTTTTTTTCTTGATGAGTCTGGTGAAAGTTTTATGAATTTTGTTTATCTTCTCAAAGAACCAACTTTTAGTTTTATTGATTTTTGCTATTGTTTTCTTCATTTCTATTTCATTTATCTCTGCTCTGATCTTTATGATTCCTTTCCTTCTACTAACTTTGTGTTTTCTTTGTTCTTCTTTTTCTAGTTACTTTAGGTGTAAGGTTAGATTGTTTATTTGAGATGTTTCTTGTTTCTTAAGGTGAGCTTGAATTGTTATGAACTTTCCTCTTAGAACTTTTTTTGTGTGTGTGTCCCATAGGTTTTGGATCATTGTGTTCTCCTTGTCATTTGTTTCTAGGTACTTTTTAATTTCTTCTTTGATTTCTTCAGTAATCTCTTGGTTATTTAGCAGTGCACTCTTTAGCCTCCCTGTATTTGTATTTTTTCAGGGTTTTTTCCATAATTGATATCTAATCTCATAGCATTATGGTCAGACAATATGCTTGATACGATTTCAATTTTCTTAAATTTACCAAGCCTTGATTTGTGACCCAAGATGTGGTCTATTCTGGAGAACGTTCCATGTGCACTTGAGAAGAAAGTGCATTCTTCTGCTTTCAGATGGAATGTCCTAAAAATATCTATTAAATCTATCTGGTCTATTGTGTCATTTAAAGCTTGTGTTTCCTAGTTTATTTGCTGTCTAGATGATCTGTCTATTGGTGTAAGTTGGGTGTTAATGTCCCCCACTATTATTGTGGTACTGTCAGTTTTTCCCTTTATGGCTGTTAACATTTGTCTTATGTATTGAGGTGCTCCTATGTTGGGTGCATAAATATTTATAATTGTTATGTTTTCTTCTTGGATTGATACCTTGATCATTATGTAGTGTCCTTCCTTATCTCTTGTAACAGTCTTTATTTTAAAATCTATTTTATCTGATATGAGTATTGCTAGTCCAGCTTTCTTGTGATTTCCATTTGCATGGAATATCTTTTTCCATCCCCTCACTTTCGGTCTGTATGTGTCCCTAGGTCTGAAGTGGGTTTCTTGTAGACACCATATATAAGGGTCTTGTTTTTGTATCCATTCAGCCAGTCTGTGTCTTTTGGTTGGAGCATTTACATTCGAGGTGATTATCGATATGTATGTTCCTATTACCATTTTCTTAATTGTTTTGGGTTTGTTTTTGTAGGTCTTTTACTCATTGGGAATCTTTGACCTTCATGTCCCTTGAGGACCATATCTCTTCCCAGATTTAGGAAGTTTTTAGCCATTATTTATTTAAATAAGCTTTCTGTCCCTATCTCTCTTAGCCTTCTGTGACTCCAACAATGCATATATTGTTTTGTTTGATGGTACCTCATAATTCATATATGTTTTCTTTACTCTTTTTAATTCTAAATTATTTTTTCTCTGACTAGATAATATCAAGAGATCTGTCTTCGAGTTCACAGATTATTTCTTTTGCTTGGTTGAGCTTGTTGTTGAAGCTCTCTATTGTGTTCTTCATTTCATTCATTGTATTTTTCAGCACCAGAACTTGCTTGTTTTTTTTTATGATTTCTATCTCATTGTTGAACTTCTCATTTTATTCAGGCTCAGAGCAGGAGTGGCTGGGGTAGTAATAGTGGGACAAAGCAAGGGGCTGGGGGTGGGGCACAGAGAAACAGCAGTTTCATTTCCATATATGATGAGGTGTTGTAGCATCCTGATCCTCAAGAGCAGGGCACAGAACCAACTGGGACCCCTGGAGGCAGGTCTCACCTCAGCGACAGCCCTGGTCCCTGGGAAGAGATTCAGTGACAGGAACTCTGAGCAGCTTCATCAGCTGGGATCGGTGTTGGCAAAGACAGTAGAAGGACTCAGTACCAAAGGCTGCAAATGTCCACAAGGTGAGACTGGCTGGGATTTCCCCCTCTTCTTTCCCCCATGGAGCGAAATGCCTCTAAGGGTATCCCTCTTGGCTGCGAGCAGCTCTGAAATATTAGACGCGGTAATGTGGGTACAATGATTGCTATATTTTCTATGTGACTATCCTCAATTTTTGAGCTCTGCAGGGTTTTTCCTGATGTTTCTTTGTAGTACAGAGCTTTCCCTGAGATATTTTCATCAGTTTGTACTTGTTTCCTTATTGGTTTTATGGGAGCAGATGAGCATTGGGACTCTTTGCCCGCCATCTTGCTGATGTCACCCTCTTTATTCTTTCAGTTACTGAGAAAGGCATGTTCAAAATTATAATTAGTTATGGATTACTCTATTTTTCCATTCATCACTGTCAGATTTGGCTTCATTTATTTTGATGCTGTGTTATTGGTCACCAGAACATTTAGGATTATCAAATCTTTTTGATGAATTAGCTTTTCATCATTATGAAATATCCTTTTTTATGTCTGATAATATTACTTGTTATTGAGTTAACCTTGTTATTAAAATAGCTAATCCAGCTTTCTTATGATTAATGTATGTATGGCATATATCTTTGCATTCATTTACTTTTCATGTATTGGTAAATTTATATATATATTTTTCACATCTTTATTGGAGTATAAATGCTTTCCAATGTTGTATTAGTTTCTACTGTACAACAAAGTGAATCAGCTATATGTATACATATATCCCCATATCCCCTTCCTCTTGAGCCTCCCTTCCACCCTCCCTATCCCATCCCTCTAGGTCATCACAAAGCATCAAGTTGATCTCCTTGTGTTATGCAGCAACTTCCCACTAGTCATCCATTTTACATTTGATAGTGTATATATGTCAATGCTACTCTGTCACTTCATCCCAGCTTCCCCTTACTGCCCTGTGCCCTCAAGTCCATTCTCTATGTCTGCGTCTTTATTCCTGCTCTGCCACTAAGTTCGTCAGTACTGCTTTTTAAAATTCCATATATATGAGTTAACATACAGTATTTGTTTTTCTCTTTCTAACTTACTTCACTCTGTATGACAGATTCTAGGTCCATCCACCTCACTACAAATAACTCAATTTTGTTCGTTTTTATGTCTGAATAATATTCCATTGTATATATATATATATCTTTTTTATCCATTCATCTGTTGATGGGCATTTAGGTTGTTCCCATATCCTGGCTATTGTAAAGAGTGCTGCAATGAATATTGTGGTACATGTATCTTTTTGAATTATGGTTTTCTCAGGGTATATGCCCAGGAATGGGATTGCTGGGTCATATGGTAGTTCTATTTTTAGTTTATTAAGGAACCTCCATACTGTTCTCCATAGTGGTGGTATCAATTCACATTCCCACCAACAGTGCCAGAAGGTGCCCTTTTCTCCACACTCTCTCCAGCATTTCTTGTTTCTAGATTTTCTGATCGTAGCCATTCTGACTGGGATGAGGTGATACCTCACTGTCATTTTGATTTGCATTTCTCTAATGATTAGTGATATTGAGCATCTTTTCACATATTTATTGGCCATCTATATGTCTTCTTTGGAGAAATGTCTATTTAGGTCTTCTGCCCATTTTTGGATTGGGTTGCTTGTTTTTTGATATTCAGCTGCATGAGCTGCTTGTATATTTTGGAGATTAATGCTTTGTCAGTTGCTTCATTTGCAAATATTTTCTCCCATTCTGAGGGTTGTCTTTTCATCTTGTTTATGGTTTCCTTTGCTGTGCAAAAGCTTTTAAGTTTCATTAGGTCCCATTTGTTTATTTTTGTTTTTATTTCCTTTACTATAAGAGTGGGTCAAAAAGGATCTTGCTGTAATTTATGTCATAGAGGGTTCTGTCCATGTTTTCCTGTAAAAGTTTTATAGTGTCTGGCCTTACATTTAGGTCTTTAATCCATTTTGAGTCTATTTTTGTGTATGGTGTTAGGGAGTGTTCTAATTTCATTCTTTTACATGTATCTCTCCATTTTTCCCAGCACCACTTATTGAAGAGTCTGTCTTTTCTCCGTTGTATATTCTTGCCTCCTTATCAAAGATAAGGTGACCATATGTGCCTGGGTTTATCTCTGGGCTTTGTATCCTGTTCCATTGATCTATATTTCTGTTTTTGTGCCAATACCATACTGTCTTGATTACTGTAGCTTTGTAATATAGTCTGAAGTCAGGGAGCCTGATTGCTCCAGTTCCATTTTTCTTTCTCAAGATTGCTTTGGCTATTCAGGGTCTTTTGTGTTTCCATACAAATTGTAAAATTTCTTTTTCTAGTTCTGTGAAAAATGCCATTGGTAATTTGATAGGGATTGCATTGAACCTGTAGATTGCTTTGGGTAGTATAGTCATTTCACAACATTGATTCTTCCAATCCAGGAGCATGGTATATTTCTCCATCTGTTTATGTCATCTTTGATTTCTTTCATCAGTGTTTTATAATTTCCTGAGTACAGTCCTTTTGCTACCTTAGGTAGGTTTATTCCTAGGTATTTTATTCTTTTCGTTGAAATGGTAAATGGGATATTTTCCTTAATTTCTCTTTCTGACCTTTTGTTGTATAGGAATGCAAGAGATTTCTGTGCATTAATTTTGTATCCTGCAACAGTACTAAATTCATTGATTAGTTCTAGTAGTTTTCTGATGGCATCTTTAGGATTTTCTATGTATAGTATCATGTCATCAGCAAATAGTGACAGTTTTACTTCTTCTTTTCCAATTTGTATTCATTTTATTTCTTTTTCTTCTCTGATTGCCATGGCTAGGACTTCAAATACTATGTTGAACAATAGTGGCAAGAGTGGGCAACCTTGTCTTGTTCCTGATCTTAGAGGAAATGCTTTCAGTTTTTTACCATTGAGAATGATGTTTGCTGTGGGTTTGTTGTATATGACTTTTATTATTTTGAGGTAGGTTCCCTCTATTCCCACTTTCTGGAGGGTGTTTTAAAATTACGAATGGGTGTTAAATTTTGTCAAAAGCTTTTTCTGCCTCTATTGAGATGATCATATAGTTTTTATTGTTTAATTTGTTAATACAGTATATCACATTGATTGTTTTGCATATATTGAAGAATCCTTGCATCCCTGGGATAAATCGCACTTGATCATGGTGTATGATCTTTTTAATGTGTTGTTGCATTCTGTTTGCTAGTATTTTGTTGAGTATTTTTGCATCTATGTTCACCAGTGATGTTGGTCTGTATTTTTCTTTTTTTGTGTGAAATCTTTGTCTGGTTTTGGTATCAGGGTGATGGTGGCCTTGTAGAATGAGTTTGGGAGTATTCCTCCCTCTGCAATTTTTTGGAAGAGTTTGAGAAGAATAAGTGTTTAACTGTTCTCTAAATGTTTGATAGAATTCACCTGTGAAGCCGTCTAGTCCTGGACTTTTGTTTGTTGGAAGATTTTTAATTACAGTTTCAATTTCATTACCTGTGATTGGTCTGTTTATATTTTCTAATTCTTCCTGTTTCAATCCTGGAAGGTTGTGCCTTTCCAAGATCTTGTCCATTTCTTCCAAGTTGTCCATTTTGTTGGCATATAGTTGCTTGTAGTCATCTCTTATGATCTTTTGTATTTCTGCAGTGTCAGTTGTAATCTATCCTTTTTCATTTCTAATTTTATTGATTTGAGTCCTCTCCCTTTTTTTCTTGTTGAGTCTGGTGAAAGTTTTATGAATTTTGTTTATCTTCTCAAAGAACCAACTTTTAGTTTTATTGATTTTTGCTATTGTTTTCTTCATTTCTATTTCATTTATCTCTGCTCTGATCTTTATGATTCCTTTCCTTCTACTAACTTTGTGTTTTCTTTGTTCTTCTTTTTCTAGTTACTTTAGGTGTAAGGTTAGATTGTTTATTTGAGATGTTTCTTGTTTCTTAAGGTGAGCTTGAATTGTTATGAACTTTCCTCTTAGAACTTTTTTTGTGTGTGTGTCCCATAGGTTTTGGATCATTGTGTTCTCCTTGTCATTTGTTTCTAGGTACTTTTTAATTTCTTCTTTGATTTCTTCAGTAATCTCTTGGTTATTTAGCAGTGCACTCTTTAGCCTCCCTGTATTTGTATTTTTTCAGGGTTTTTTCCATAATTGATATCTAATCTCATAGCATTATGGTCAGACAATATGCTTGATACGATTTCAATTTTCTTAAATTTACCAAGCCTTGATTTGTGACCCAAGATGTGGTCTATTCTGGAGAACGTTCCATGTGCACTTGAGAAGAAAGTGCATTCTTCTGCTTTCAGATGGAATGTCCTAAAAATATCTATTAAATCTATCTGGTCTATTGTGTCATTTAAAGCTTGTGTTTCCTAGTTTATTTGCTGTCTAGATGATCTGTCTATTGGTGTAAGTTGGGTGTTAATGTCCCCCACTATTATTGTGGTACTGTCAGTTTTTCCCTTTATGGCTGTTAACATTTGTCTTATGTATTGAGGTGCTCCTATGTTGGGTGCATAAATATTTATAATTGTTATGTTTTCTTCTTGGATTGATACCTTGATCATTATGTAGTGTCCTTCCTTATCTCTTGTAACAGTCTTTATTTTAAAATCTATTTTATCTGATATGAGTATTGCTAGTCCAGCTTTCTTGTGATTTCCATTTGCATGGAATATCTTTTTCCATCCCCTCACTTTCGGTCTGTATGTGTCCCTAGGTCTGAAGTGGGTTTCTTGTAGACACCATATATAAGGGTCTTGTTTTTGTATCCATTCAGCCAGTCTGTGTCTTTTGGTTGGAGCATTTACATTCGAGGTGATTATCGATATGTATGTTCCTATTACCATTTTCTTAATTGTCTTGGGTTTGTTTTTGTGGGTCTCCTTCTTCTCTTGTGTTTCATGCTTAGAGAAGTTCCTTTAGCATTTGTTGTAATGCTGATTTAGTCGTGCTGAATTCTCATAGATTTTGCTTATCTGTAAACCTTTTGATTTCTCCATCGAATCTGAGTAAGGTCCTTGCTGGGTAGCATAATCTGGGTTGTAGGTTTTTCCCTTTCATCACTTTAAATATGACCTGCTACTCCCTTCTGGTTTGCAGAGTTTCTGCAGAAAGATCAGCTGTTAACCTTATGGTGATTCCCTTGTATATTATTCCTTGCTTTTCCCTTGCTGCTTTTAATATCTTTTCTTTGTATTTAATTTTTGATAGTTTGATTAATATGTGTCTCAGTGTGTTTCTCTTTGGTTTTATCCTGTATGGGGCTCTGCCCTTCCTGGATTTGATTGACTATTTCCTTTCCCATGTTAGGGAAGTTTTCGACTATTAACTCTTCACATATTTTCTCAGACCCTTTCTTTTTCTCTTCTTCTTCTGGCACCCCTATAATTCAAATGTTGGTGAGTTTAACGTCCCAGTGGTCTCTGAGACTGTCCTTAATTCTCTCCATTTTTTTTCTTTATTCTTTTTTGCGGTAGTTATTTCCACTCTTTTATCTTCCAGGTCACTTAAGTGTTCTTCTGCCTCAGTTATTCTGTTATTGATTCCTTCTAGAATGTTTTTAATTTCAGTTGTTGTGTTGTTCATCACTGTTTTTTTGCTCTTTTTTAGATCCTTGTAGATCCTTGTTAAACATTTCTTGTATTTTCTCCATTCTGTTTCCGAGATTTTGGATCATCTTTACTATCATTACTCTGAACTCTTTCTCATGTAGGTTGCCTATTTTGTCTTCATTCATTTGATCTTGTAGGTTTTTACATTGCTCCTTCGTCTGTAACATATTTTTTTGTCCTTTCCTTTTTTTTGGTTTTTTTTTGATGGGTGGGGCTGTATTCCTGTCTTACTTGTTGTTTGGCCTGAGGCATCCAGCACTGGAGTTTGCAGGCAGTTAGGTAGAACTGGGCCTTGGTCTCAAGACGAGGACCTCTGGGAGGCCTCACTCTGATTAATATTCCCTGGGTCCTGAGGTTCTCTGTTAGTCCAGCAGTTTGGACTCAGTGTTCCCACAACAGGAGCATGGGCCTGACGTCTGGCCTGGGAATCAAGATTCCACAAACTGCTTGGTGTGGTGAAAGAAAAAAAAGAAAAAAAGGAACAGTACAAACAAAGAATCCAAAATAAAATAAAATTAGAAAGATAAAAAATATATTAGAAAATGTAAAAATATAATTGAAGAAAACTGCAGCAAGGTAAAACAAAACCACAACAGAAAAAAGAAAAAAAAAAGGGTTGGGGGGAACAATCCAAAATGAGCAGAACAATAGCAAAGTATAAAGAATAAAATAAAATTAGAAAAATAAAAGATTTATTAGAAAAAATAAAAATATAAATGAATCAACAACAACAAGGTAACTCAGAACCCCAACCTAAAAGAAAAGAAAAGAAAAAAAAAGGTCTTGGCTACAGGGTATGGAGTTTAGGCAAGGAGTTGAACTTATGCAGGGGTGGGCTTAGAGTGGGCCTGGTCCTAGGTGTGGGAGGGTGACGTTTGAACATGGGGCAGGGCCTAGACTCAGGACCCACACAGCCGGAAAAGCCCTTGGAGCTGGGGCCTAGGCAGGCCCAATGTTAAAGCGTGGGGTGGGGCCTCTGCTTAGGACCTGTGTGGAAGGGGAAAGGCAGCACATGTGGAAAGTGGAGTTCCGGAGTTTGGAAGCAAGGCACTGGGTGAAGGTGTGTGGGTGGGGTTTAGGCCCAGGGTGGTTAAAGGGGGTCTCAGAGGGGGTCTCCGAGTGTAGCAGTAGGGCCCTAGGTAGGAGTGTAGGGGCAGGGCTTTGGCTCTGCATAGTAGGTGGGAGGCTCCAAGGGAAGAGGATTAGGCCCAAGAACCCAACAGGCTTCCCAATGCCCAAGTGGACAGGGAAATTGCTGGCCGTGTTCCCTTCCATTCCTCTTCCAGACACTGGAAGAGGAATGGAAGTGTCTCCCCCATCCCCACTGGAGACCTAACCATGGTTGGGTCTGGCTGGGTGTAGGAACTCCTCCCCTACCCCAGCCACCCCTCAGGGATGCCGGTCCAGTAGGTCTGGCCTTTACTTTTTCTCCCCCATCCCTCCCTCCGATTCCTTCAGGACCCAGGAGGCTGGAGGGGGCCTTAGTGGACAGAGGATCAGGCCCGGGATCTCAGCAGGCTCCCGGGAGCCTAAGTGGACAGGTAAAAGCTGACCACACTCCCTTTTGCTCCTCTGCCCTCCCAATGTCCCCCAATTTCCCTCTTCAGGTGTGAGATCCCTTCCCCTCCCCCAGCTGCACCCCAGAGGTGCTGGTCCCATCCTGCCTCCACTTGTCCCCCCTCACTCCCCTCCATGCCCCACATGCCACCAGGTTTCTGGGGGTTCCTCTCATCCCCTTAGGTGTCTGTGGTTCCCCACCAGTGCCTGGTAGGTGCCCTAGTTGTGCAGAGACGCAAATTCCACGTCCTCCTAGTCTGCAATCTTAACTCCGCCCCTGGTAAATTTATATTTTAAATGATTTAGAGCATATGGTTGGAATTTGCTTTTTTATCTAGACTGAAATTTTCTGCCTTTTTTTGGGACTGTGTAGATTAGAGGTCAACAAATTATATTCTGTGGACCAAATATGGCTGTACCATTCAGTGTCATATTGTCTACCACTGCTTTTGCATGTTGACTAGCTGTGACAAAGACTGTATGGCCCACAAAAGCCTAAAATACATACAATCTGGCCCTTTACAGAAAATGTTTACCAAACTCTGGTTTTGACCATTTACATTGAATGTGATTATCAGTACAGTTGTATATATGTCTACCATCTTACCATTTGTTTTCTTTTTGTCCCATTTATACTTTTTGTCTTCTTTTGAGTTAATTCTTTTTTTTTTTTTTTTTTTTTTTTTTTTTTTT
>NW_006780322.1:1839077-1860589 GCF_000442215.2 Lipotes vexillifer
TACGCGGGCCTCTCACTGTTGTGGCCTCTCCCGTTGCGGAGCACAGGCTCTGGATGTGCAGGCTCAGCGGCCATGGCTCACGGGCCCAGCCATTCCGTGGCATGTGGGATCTTCCTGGACCAGGGCATGAACCCGTGTCCCCTGCATCGGCAGGCGGACTCTCAACCACTATGCCACCAGGGAAGCCCTGTTAATTCTTTTTTATAATTTTGTTTTGGCTCCACTATGATTCATTAGCTATACTTCTTTGTTTTACTTTTAGAAATTCCTCTAGTTTTGTTTTTGTTTTTTTTATATCTCTTTAACTAATCACAGTTCACCTTCAGATACCATTATACTGTTTTATGTATTAAATAAAACCTTACAACATACTTCCACTCTCTCCATTCTTTGTGTTGTTATTGGCATACATTTTACCTCCTAATAGGTTATAAACCGCACATTTCATTCTTATTGTTTTCAAACAATCAAATTATATTTTAAAGAAATTTATTTTTTCCTTCCAGTTTTATTGAGATATAATTGATATATAGTACTGTATAAATTTAATGTATATAGCATAATAAGTTGACTTACATGCATCAAGAAATTATTATCACAGTGAGTTTAGTGAGCATCCATCATCTCATGTAGATACAAAATTAAAGAAATAGAAAAAATTTTCCTTATGATGAGAACTCTTAGGATTTACTCTCTTAACAACTTTCATATATAACATACAGCAGTGTTAATTATATTTATCATGTTGTAATTTCATTCCTAGTACTTATTTATCTTATAACTGGAAGTTTGTACCTTTTGACTGCCTTTATCCAATCCCCCCCACCCCCCACCTCTGGTAACAACAAGTCTGATCTCTTTTTCTATGAGTTTTTTGTTTGTTTTTGAAGTATAATTGACCTGCAACACTATGTTGTTTCTCGTTACACAACATAGTGATTCAATATTTCTATACATTTCAAAATGATGACCATGAAGAGTAGTTACAATATGCCACCACACAGAGATATTACAGTTACTGGCTATATTCCCCACACTATACATTTCATACCCATCACTCATTTATTTCGCAACTGGAGTTTGTAATATCCTAACCTAGGGTTAGGTTACCCTAACCCTAACCCATTAATCCAATCTACTCACCTTTTTTTTCCTCCCCCACTCACTGCACCTCTGGCAACCACCTGTTTGTTTTCTGTATCTGTAATTCTGTCTGTTTTGTTATGTTTTTCATTTGTTTTGCCTTTTAGATTCCACATATAAGTAAAATCATACAGTATCTGTCTCTCTGCCTGACTTATTTCATGTAGCATATACCCTCTAGATCCGTGCAAGTTGTTACAAATGACAAGATTTCATTTGTTTTTATGGCTAATATTCCATATATATATATATATATATATGTATATATATATATGTGTGTGTGTGTGTATATATATATATATATATATATATATATATATCACACATCTTCTTTATCCATTTATCTATTGATGAGCATTTAGGTTGCTTCCATATCTTGACTATTGTAAATAATGCTACAGTGAGCATAGGGGTGCATATATCTTTTCTAATTAGTGTTTTTGTTTTCTTTGGATAAATATTCAGGAGTGGAATGGCTGAATTATATGGTAGCTCTATTTTTAATTTTTTGAGGACTCTCAATAGTGTTTTCCATAGTGGCTGCACCTATTTACATTCCCCCCAACAGTGCATGATGTTTTCCTTTTCTCCACATCCTCGCCAACACTTGTTTTTTAGTCTTTTTGAAAATAGTCATTCTGACAGGTGTGAGGTGATATCTCATTGTAGTTTTGATTTGCAGTTCCCTGATGATTAGTGATATTGAGCATCTTTTCATGTGCCTGTTGGCCACCTGTATGTCTTCTTTAGAAAAATGTCTATTCATATCCTCTGCCCATTTTAAAATCAGGTTGGTTGTTTTTTGATGTTGAGTTGTATGAATTTTTTGTATATTTTGGATATTAACCCCTTAACAGGTGTATTATTTGCAAATATCTTCTCCCATTTAGTGGGCTACATTTTGTTTTGTTTCCTTCACTGTGAGAAAGCTTTTTAGTTTGATGTAGTCCCATTTGTTTATTTTTTATTTTGTTTCTCTTCCCTGAGGAGACGTATCAAAAAAAATGTTGTTAAGATTGATGTCAAAAAGACTACTGCCAGTATTTTTTTCTTGAAGTTTTTTGATTTCAGATCTTACATTTAAATCTTTAATCCATTTGTAATTTAATTTTGTGCATGGTGTGAGAGAGAAGACCAGTTTGATTCTTTTTCATATAGCTGTCCATTTTTCCCAACACCATTTCTTCAAGGCGATGTCTTTTTTCATTGTATATTCTTTCATCCTTTGTCATAGATTAATTGCCCATATAAGTGTTGGTTCATTTCTGAGTTCTCTCTTCTGTTTCATACATCTATGTGTCTGTGTTTGTGACAGTACCATATTGCTTTGATGACTGCAGCTTTGTAGTAAAGCTTGAAACCAGGGAGCATGATGCCTCCACCCTTGTTCTTTCTCAAGATTATTTTGGCTATGCAGAATCGTTTATATTTCCGTACAAATTTTAGAATTATTTGTTCTAGTTCTGTGAAAAATGCATTTGGTATTTTGATGGGGGTTGCTTTGCATCTGTAGGTTGCCTTGGGTAGTATGGTCATTTTAACAGTATCAGTTCTTCCAATCCATGAACATGGTATATTTTTCCATCTGTTTGTGTCATCTTCAATTTCTTTCAATAGTATCTTATACTTTTCTGAGTACAAGTCTTTTATCTCCTTAGTTAACTTTATTCCTAGGTATTTTACTGTTTTTGATGCAATTGGAAATGGATTCCTTTCTTAATTTCTCTTTCTGATAGTTCATCGTTAGTGTATAGAAATGCAACAGACTTCTGTATACTAATTTTGTATCCTGCAACTTTACCAAATTCATTGATGTGTTCTAGTAGTATTTTGGTAGCATCTTTAAGATTTTCCATGTATATTATTATATCATCTGCAAACAGTGACAGTTTTACTTCTTTCTTTCCAATTTGGATTTCTTTTATTTTTTCTTCTTGTCTGATTACTATGGCGAGGACTTCCAATAATATGTTGAATAAAAGTGGTGAGATTAGTCATCCTGGTCTTGCTCCTGATCTTAGAGAAAATGCTTTCAGCTTTTCAATGTTGAGTATGATGTTAGCTGTGGACTTCTCATATATGGCCTTTATTATGTTGAGGTATATTCTCTCTATACCCACTTTGTTGAGAGTTATCATAAATGGATGTTGAATTTTGTCAAAAGCTTTTTCTGCATCTATTGAGATAATCATGTTCTTTACTCTTCATTTAATTAATGAAGTCTATCACATTGATTTATTTTCAGATATTGAACCATCCTTGCATCCCTGAGATAAATCCAACTTTATCATGGTGTATGATCCTATTGATGTATTGTTGGATCTGTTTTGCTAATGTTTTGTTGAGGATTTTTGGATCTATGTTCATCAATGATATTTTCTTTTTTGTGATTTTTTTTCCTCTGGTTTTGGTATCAGGATGATGCTGGCCTCAGATAATGAGTTCAAAAAGTGTTCCTTCCTCTGCAATTTTGTGGAAAAGTTTGAGAAGTATAGGTGTTAACTCTTCTCTAAATGTTTGGTAGAATTCACCTACGAAGACTTCTGATACCAGATTTTGTTTGTTAGGAGTTTTAATAATTATTGAATAAATTTCATAACTGGTAAATGATCTGTTCATATTCTCTATTTCTTCCTGGTTCAGTATTGGGAGATTGTAAATCTCTAGGAATTTGTCCATTTCTTTAAGGTTGTCCATGTTATTGGTGTATAATTATTCATAGTAATCTCTTATGATTTTTGTATTTCATAGTGTAAGTTGTAAATTCTCCTGTAATTTTATTCTGATTTTAATTTATTTGGACCCTCTTTCTCTTTTCATTATTAGTCTGCCTAAAGGTTTATCAGTTTTGATAATCTTTTAGAAACAGCTCTTGGTTTCATTGATCTTTTCTTTCTTTCTTTCTTTCTTTCTTTCTTTCTTTCTTTCTTTCTTTCTTTCTTTCTTTCTCTCTTTTCTTTCTTCTTTTTTGTCTCTATTTCATTTACTTCTGCTCTGAGTTTTATGATTTCTTTCCTTCTACTAACTTTGGATTTTTTTGTTCTTCTTTTTCTAGTTCCTTTAGGTGTAAAGTTAGATTGTTTATTTGAGATTTTTCTTCTTTCCTAAGGTAGACTAGTATCACTATAAACTTCCCTCTTAAAACTACTTTTGTTGCATCCCATAGATTTTGGATTGTTGTTTTGTTTTCATTTGTCTCCAGGTATTTTTTGAATTCCTCTTGGATTTCATCACTGAACCATTTGTTGTTTAGTAGCATATTGTTTAGCCTCCACACATTTGTAGTTTTTGCAGTTTTTTTTTTTTCTCATAGTTGATTTCTACTCTCATAGTGTTGTGGTCAGAAAAGATACTTGATATGATTTCAGTTTTCTTAAATTTACTGATATTTCTTTTATGAACTAGCACGTGATCTAACCTGGAGAATGTTCCATGTACACTTGAAAATGATGTGTATTCTGCTGCTTTTGGATGGAAGTTCTATACATATCTATTAAGTCTATGGTTTAATGTGTCATTTAAGGTCAATGTTTCCCTGCTGATTTTCTGTCTGAATGATATGTACATTGATGTAAGTGAGGTGTTAAAGTCCCCTACTATTATTGTGTTACTGTCAATTTATCCCTTTATGACTGTTAATATTTGCTTTATGAATTTAGGTGCTTCTATGTTGCGTGCATATATATTTAACAACTGTTATGTCTTCTTGTTGAATTGATCCCTTGATCATTATGTAATGTCCTTCTTTATCTCTTGTCTTTGTTTTAAAGTCTATTTTGTCTGATATAAGTATTGTTATCCCATCTTTCTTTTGATTTCCATTTGCATGGAACAGCTTTTTCCATCCCTTCACTTTCAGTCTGTGTGTGTCTTTAGATCTGAAGTGAGTTTCTTGTAGGCAACATATATATAGAAATCTTGTTTGTGTATCCACTCACCCACTCTATGTCTTTTGAATGGAGCATTTAGTCCATTTACATTTAAAGTAATTATTGATACATAGGTACTTATTGCCATCTTGTTAATTGTTTGGGGGTTGTTTTGATAGTACTTTTTTGTTCCTTTCTTCTTTTGCTTCCTTCCCTTCTGATTTGATGACTATCTTTAGTGTTATGTTTGAATTCCTTTCTCTTTTTTTGTGTGTTTATCTATTACAGATCTTTGGTTTGTGGTTACCATGAGGTTTATATATAGTGATCTATATAGAAAAGTGATTATTTTAAATTTCTAATCTCTTTAATTCAAACACATTTTAATAACCCTGCATTTTTACTCTTCCCCAAGCATGTTTACTGTTTCTGACATCATATTTTATATTTTTTGTTTTGTGTATCCCTTAACTACTTGTTGTGGATATAGATGATTTTACTACTTTTGTCTTTTAACCTTCCTATTAGCTTTACACATGGTCAATTTACTACCTTTACTGTATATTTCCTTTAACAATGAGATTTTTCCTTTTGTAATTTTCATATCTCTTGTGGCTTTTTCTTTCTCACTTAGAGAAGTTCCTGTAATATTTTTTGTAAAGTTGGTTTTGTGACGCTGAATTCTTTTAGCCTTTGCTTGCTGGTAAAGCTTTTGATCTCTCCATCAAATCAGAATGAGAACCTAGCTAGCTAGGGTATTCTTGACTATAGGTTTTTCCATTTCATCATTTTAAATATATAGTACCACTCCCTTCTGTCCTGCAGAGTTTCTGAAAAGTCAGCTGATAGCCTTATAAGAGTTTGCTTGTATGGAACTTGTTGCTTTCTCCTTGCTGTTTTTAATATTCTTTTTAAAAATATTTTTAATTTTTGCCATTTTAATTACAATGTGCCTTGGTGTGGTCATTTTTGGGTTGATCCTGTTTGAGACTCTCTTTGCTTCCTGGACCTGGATGCTTGTTTCCTTTCCCAGGTTAGGGAAGTTTTTGGCTATAATGTCTTCAAATGTGTTCTCTGCCCCTTTCTCTCTCTTCTTCTTCTTCTACTGGGTTCCTGACAATGCAAATGTTAGTACATCTGATGTTGTCCTAGAGGTCTCTTTGTCCTCATTTTTAAAAATTATTTTTTCTTTGTTCTGTTCAGCATCAGTAATTTCCTCTGCTCTGTCTTCCAGCTCACTTATCCATTCCTCTGTATCATCTAATCTACTCTTGATTCCTTCTAGTGTATTTTTCATTTCAGTGATTTATTCTTCATCTCTGTTTGGTTCTTCTTTATATTTTCTAATTCTTTGTTTAAAACTTTTATACTCTTGCTCTGTTCATCCAATCTTTTCCTGAGTTCTTTGACCACCTTTATGACCATTACCTTAAACACTTTATCAGGTAGATTGCTTATATCCACTTCACTTAGTTGTTCTTCTGGGGTTTTATCTTGTTCCTTCATTTGGAACATATTCTTCTGTCACCTCATTTTGCCTAGCTGTTATTATTTCTATGTATTTGGTAGGATGGTTATTTTTCCCAACCTTGTAGAAGTGGCCTTTGTAGGAGATGTCCTATGCACCCCAGCAGCAAACTCCCTCTGGTCACCAGAGCTCTATGCATAGGGTTGGCCACCATGCGCACTGCATGGGTCCTTTTGTTGTTGTGGGTTGACTGCTATGAGTGATCTGGGAGGCATGGGTGGCCTCCAGTCTTGTTGGTTGCCAGGCCCTGGCTTGTGAAGAGGCTGCTTGTTCTGGTGGGTGGGGCTGGGTCATAAGGTGTCTGGCTGTGGAAGCCAGGGTGTCCTGGGGCAAGTGCTGGCCCACTGGTGGGCAGAGCCAGGTTCCAGGGTGTGTGGTTGCAGAGCCAGGTGTTCTGGCTCTTGTGTTGGCCTGCTGGTGGGTAGGGCCAGTTCCTGACATGGCTGGCTGCAGGGTCCAGGGTGTCCCAAAGCTGGTGACAGCCCTCTGTTGTGTGGGGCTGGATCCTGGGGCAGCTGGCTGAGGGGTAAAATGAGTCCCAGGGCTGGTGCTGGCCTGCTGGTGGGCAGAGCTAGATCCCAGGGTCTCTGACTGCAGGGCCCTGGAGATCTCAGAGCTGCTGTGTTAGCCAATTAGTGGACAGGGCCAGGTGATCCTGGGGCTAATGCCTGCTTACTGGTGGATGAAGCTGTTCTTACAGCTAGTGCTAGCCCACTGGTGTGTGGAGTCAGGTCCCAGGTTCTCTGGCAGCAGGGCCTTGGGGGTCCCAGGGCTAGTGCCCATGCACTGGTGTGTGGGGCCTGGTCTTGGGCCCTCTAGTGGATAGGGCTAAGTCCCAGGGCAGCTACTGCCTCAGGATGTCTTAAGCATCCAGTCTGCCTATGAATAGGGCTGTGTCCCCACTTGGCTAGCTGCTTGATCTGAGGCATCCCAGTACTGGTGGATGGGGCTGGGCCCTGGTACTAATAAGCTAGTGGGAGATTCCAAAGTGGTGTTTACCAGCACCAAGGTCTTCTTGGTAGAACGAGCTCACAAAACTGGCTGCCCCAGTGCCTATGTCCCCAGGCTGAGCTCCAGTTGCTCCTGCCTCTCCTCCTGCCTCTTCTTCCATATGACCCAGGGTCCCTTCAAATTACTGCCTCTGCCCTGGGTCCCAGAGTGTGTTGGATTTTGTATGTGCCCCTTAAGAGTGTAGTCTCTATTTCCCACAACTCTCTGGCTCTCCCAAAAGTAAGCCTCACTGGCTTTCAAAGACAAACTTTCTGAGGGCTCATCTTCCCAGTGCAGGACCCCCAGCCTTGAGAGCCTGATGTGAGGTTCAGACCCCCTCACTCTTTGGGGAGAACTTCTGCATTTGTAATTATCTTCCTATCTGTGTGCCACCCACCTGGGTGTATGAGGTTTGGCTATGCCATGTCTCTGTCCTATCTACCAGCCTCACTGTGGTCCCTTCTTTATATCTTTAGCTGTAGAAGATCCTTTCTGCTAGTCTTCTGGCTTTTCTCATCAATAGTTGTTCTGTAAATAGTTGTAATTTTGGTATGCCCATGGGAGGATGTGAGCTCAGGGTCTTCTACTCTGCCAACTTGGCCACTCCCCCTAAAGAAATTTAAAATAAGGAAAAAAAATGTTATATTTATATCCTTTTCAGTGTTCTTCATTCTTTTGTAAAGATCCCAATTTTCATCTGGTATCACTTTCCTTCCACTTGAACTATTTCTTTCTACACTCCTGTAATGAAGTATATAAATAATGAATTATCTCAGCTTTTGTCTGAAAAAGGTTCAATTGTACTTACAATTTTAAAATGAATATTCACTGAATTTAGAATTCTAGTTTTACACTTTGTCTCAGTACTTTAAAGATGTCATTTTTGTTTTCTGCCTTGAAAAGTCTTTGATGGGAGGTCTGTGATTATTCACTTATCCTTGTCTCTATATAATGTATCTTTTTTCACTTGATACCTTTAAGATTTTCTCTTCAACATCACTTTTTAGAAATTTTATAGTGGTTTTCTCTTTCTGTTAATATTTTGTGGGGCTTGTTAAATTTGGGGGTGGTCTGTGGGTTTATAATTTTCATCAAATTTGGAATTTTTTTAGTTATAATAGCCTCAAATACTTTTCTGCCCCTCTCCTTTTTCCTTTGAGATTTTAAAAGCATATGGGCAGGTTATGCCCTTGATCCCTTGATATTATCTCACACGTCACTAAGGCTCTATAGCCTGTCCCCTATCTTTTTTCTCTCTCTGCTTCATTTGTATAGTTTCCAATGCTGTATCTTCAAGTTTGCCAATTTTTCTTTTGCTGGTTCTAATATGCTCTTAATCTCATTCAGGAAAATTTTCATTTCAAATGTTCCATTTGAAATATATCATCTATCTATCTATCTATTCCATTTCTTTAAATTCTTGAACATATTCATAATATCTGTTTAAGCATCCATCATCTGTACTGTCTGAATCTCTTTCTATTGAGTGGTTATTTTTCCTGGTTATGTATCACATTTTATATTGGAGACTTCCCTGGACATTGTCAATGATGCATTCTTGAGAGTTGGGATTTTGTTGCCTTCCTCTAAAGAGCATTGGGCTTTGTTGTAGTAAGCTGTGAAACTCCTTGTGGCTTAGCTCATCCTTTCAAGACTTGTTTTAAGCATTTTTCTGATGAGAGTTTAATCTAGGTTTAGTCTTACTATTAATGTTTGAGTCTTCTTATGTTCTCTGCTCTACATGTACAACAAGGACTCTTCCAGTCCTGTCTGATATCTTAAAATTGTTCAGCATATGACTCCCTGATTATTCTCTTCCCACCCTCATGGAACTTTACGCATAATCATCTTAGTATTCATCAAAAATACAGAGAACCCTCTGTATGCAAATTTCTCAAGCTCTTTTCTAAATAGCTTACTCCATCTGGGAATTCTTCTCAACACTCAGCTGCCTCAGACTCCTTTAACTCGAATCTCTGTTTCCTCAGCCTAGTGAGACTGCCATACACAGCTTGGGATACCCCTCCCTCTTCTGTGGTCCAGAAGGTACCTCCAGGCAGAAGCCAGTGCAATCAGAAGGCTCTCTTTATTTGTTCCCCACCTCCCCAGGACCACAATGTTGAGCTGCCTGTTGTCCAACATCTAAAAGCAGTTGTTTCATATATTTTTCTAGTTTCTAGTTGTTTAAGGTGGGAGGTAAGTCCTATCCCTGTTAATCCATCACCACTGGAAGTGGAAGAGTAGGTACTCTTTTCCTTCTTGACTTGGATAATTATAGAACTATAGACTTAAATTAGTTGCAGAAATTTGTTGATTTTTTCTGATATCAAAATTTTTTCTGATATACCAAAACACAGAAGTTATGACAAAGGTAATAACCACTGTTAATATTTTGACATGTGTCTTCACAACTACTCTCTATATTTGGTGACACTAATAGATATGGGTTCATAACTTTAACTTTGTAGTGGATGACAAAGCCTTGGTAATTAAACAAAATAAAAATCAGTAGTATAAATCTTGGAATAGAGTTAGAAATGTTATCATTATTTACAGATAATATGATTGATTGTCTATTTAGAAAACTCAAGAAAATTAAATATGACTGGAGATGGTAAGATTTTGCAAAAAGAAGATTTTTATATGCCAGTATTAACTAATTAGAAAATATAATGGGAAAAAGATCTTGATTACAATAACAACAAATGTAAGTGATGTCACATATATATGTAAAACTCAAAGCTCGGGCTTCCCTGGTGGCGCAGTGGTTGAGAGTCCGCCTGCCGATGCAGGGGACACGGGTTCGTGCCCCGGTCCGTGCCGCGGAGCGGCTGGGCCCGTGAGCCATGGCCGCTGAGCCTGCGCGTCCGGAGCCTGGGCTCCACAACGGGAAAGGCCACAACAGTGAGAGGCCCGCGTACCGCAAAAAAAACAAAAACAAAAACAAAAACAAAAAAACTCAAAGCTCACTTGAATTTTTCATCAGTAAGAATATTGTGTTCTAATTTGGGACCATTTAGTACTGGAAAGTTGTCTATTGCCCACAAATTAAGCTATAAATTGTTTGTAATCCTCACCAAAATCCATATGGCCAAATGATTAGAACTAGGCAAAATTATTCTAAAAATCACTGAAAAAATAAAGTTTGAGAAGATCCAGAGGGGGGTTGAAGAAGAAGAGTAATGAAATGGGAGTTTCCCTACCAGATATTAAAATGTATAATAACGTTATAATAATCAAAATCATATGGAACTAGTGCAGGAATAGGCAAAACAGGTCAGTGGAGCAAAAGACAAAGCCCAGAAAAAGTCCAAAAATATTCAAGAAAGTATTGCAAGTTAAAAGTGGCATTTTAAGTCAGTAGGGAATGGATGAATTTATTTAATAAATAAATTTGAATTTACTATCTAATGTATTTTGGGACAGGGAATAATTTATGTCAGAATAAATCCAGGTAGATTAAAGGCTTAAATGTATTGGGTTGGCCAAAAAGTTCGTTTGGTTTTAAGTAAAATAAAATACACATTTTTCATTTTCACCAAGAACTTTATTGAAAACTTATTCATTCACCGAACAAACTTTTTGGCCAGTGCAATAAAATATTAAGCTTATCAAGGGGGTGGGAAATAGGCACTCTCATATATTTTTGGTGGAGAACAATTTTGTATAACTCTTTGGAGGACAATTTGGCAATACCTACTAAATAATAAATAAAGAGATGCTCATACACACCAACCCCGCAATTCCTCTTCTGTTAATTCATCTGGTGCTTTGTATAGATATACACAAATAAATATCCTTGGACAAGAATACTAATGGCAGCATTATTTATGAGAGCGTAACAAAATATTAGGACACAGCTCTTCTTGGCTCAGAACACCAAAGGGAATGTGCCATACACCGCGCCCTCTCCATAAATTAGCAGTGGAATTTGGCCAAGAATCTGTTCAATGATTCTTGGACCTGCTCAGCCACGTCAAGGATGAAAACAAGGTCTGAGACTACAGGGGTGGGGCATTTCAGGAGGGGATTCTTTAGAGAGAAATGTTGCCTTTCTGGGTCTTCACCGACATTTGGGGGACCAGTGAGGGAGGCTACTGTCAAGACTAGGAAGGGGGCTTTTAAGGAGCCTCTCAGGGAGCTTCAAGAGGCTTTCCCAGGAGTGGGAGACACAGAAGACCAGTGCCTGGCCCAGGGTTGGGGGTACTAAAGTGGCCTGGGGCCAGGGGCTGACAGTCCCAAGAAATTCAGAAGTCAGAGAAGGTCTGCTTTGTGGCTTTGGTGGTGAAGCCCTGCAATCATCACTATGTTGGGATCAGAGATTGTTAGAAGAAGGGATACATAAATGTTTCCAAGGCCAGATATGGGCCATGTGCCAAAGAGAGCACCATCGTGGGGTTCCCCTGAGTCTGGTTTAGTAGAGCTGCCCAGAAAGCCAAGGGAGAACAAGGGTGGCAATACCTCCATATGCTCACACCAAGGAAGGAGTCCCAAGGGATCATTAGGGACAGGCCAGGAGAACTGCAGGGAAGACAGGCCTTCTAGGGAACCTCCAACAACCCCTCAAAGCTCACCAAGAGAAAGAGGCAGCATGAGCCATCTGCTAGGGACAGAGAACTCAAAATCACCCCGCCAAATGGTAACAACCATCTCATTCCTTCACCTTTCCTTGTTCATTTACCCCTACCCCCATCTTGACTCTCATGGGGAGTAAAACAGCAACTAGTGCGGGGGGAGGGGTGATGAAAGGAAGAGAAGCAAATGGACCAAGATCCCTTCTCCACTGAAGGCTTACTAACACTCTCAAGTTCAGGGAGTTGGCTCATTACAAGGGAATAAATATTATAATTTGTGAATTGAGGCTGTGTTTGACCAAAAATGAAAACCCGTAAGAACTTCCAGTGTTTTCAAATAAACACAGGAAATGTTAACCTAAAGAAATACTTTTAAAGGAATGATGGAAGAAAAAAAAATAAAGTTTTATTTTGGTTATGTCATGACACATGCTTGTTCAACACACCAGTTACAGCAGTTAAACACTGGGAAAACTTAAAGGTCCACCAGAAAGGGCTGGATAGGTACACTGATGTGTCCCTTACACTAAGATATTATGTTATTGTTAAAAATAATGAGGAAGATATTTATGCACTGATAAGGAATTATCTCCAATTAATGCATTCAGTGGGGACAAAAGGAAAGTATAGAACACTTTATGGAGTGTGCTACTCTAAGTGGGAAAAGAGGGTGGAGGGAACATAAAGTATATATACGGTTTATGCTAGAGTATCTCAGGAAAGTTACCTAATAAACTGGTCACACAATTTTCTTCTGAAGAAGACAAGTTGGATACTGGGGAACAGGTATGGAAGGGGCATCTACTTTCTACCATGTGCATTTATAAATAAATTGTAGAAATGTGAAAGCACTAGAAAAAAAAAAAAAAACAGGTGGTTATTTATCCAAATAAAACCCGGGTAGTTTCATAGTTCAGTCTTACAGTTAAACAGAATCTATACAGAAAAATAGAACTGAAAAGAGTTTAAACCTTACTCTTGAGTAAACACCAATGGACTGTAGTGACAGTATGTGTCTGTGTGAGAGAAGCACATATTTAATGAACCACAAAACATTTAAAAAATTCTCTCCCCATCTCTGCCATTCTCTATGTTCTCCACATGTACAACAGCTGGTAGCTACAAAATTTGGTATTTGTTCCACTCAAACTCCCAATCAAAATTCATTTTGAAACTGAGAATGCATGGCTCAGTTCTCCCACTCCTTCTCTTCTGTGGATATACATTTTTCTTTTGCTAGAATCCTCTTTCCTAGGTAAAAGTCTCCAATCCCTCTTCTAGGTTCTTCTGATTCTGCAGCTCTTTCTACCAAGTATTTAGATATAACAAAAAAATCAGGGATCTAAGCAGACACAGAATATTCTTTGTCATGGAAGAAGGTAGGGAAGCTATCAAATATTCAAAAATTCTCCCTATGACATTTTTGTAATCTTGAGGTGGGGCACACTTTCCCAAATATAAGACTAAATATAAAGGGGGAAAATATTATACTTAACTATACTTCAAAAACAACTTTTTAAAAAACCTGATACAGGTACTCTTTTGATCATGTATCAAGACATTATAAAGGTATAATTAATATAATGTGTTGGTGGTGTAAGGATTGACAAGAATACCAATGTAATATAACAGAGAGCACAGAAACAGACGCACTCATATATAGAAAGTTAATATGACAAAAAGGGTAATAACAGACCAGTGGCAAAACGGTGAATGATTTAACAAATGGTGCTGGAATAGTAGGTTATCCATATGGAAAAAAAATTAGATCCCTACCTCACGTCATATTGAAAACAACACAAAACTCCAGGTAGATGAAATATAAAAAGCAAAAGTTTTTAACTTTTAGAAGAAAATGTAGGACACTATCATTATGATCTTTGGATAGGGAAAGCCAAATTTAAAACACACATACACACACACACACACACACACACACACACACACACACACACCAAACCCTGAAGAAAAAGATGAATAGTAAGATTACATTAAAGTTTAAGATTTTTCTCAACAGAGACATTATACAGATTTACTAAGCCAACCACCAACTGTAAAACAATCTGCAACAGGTAAAACTATAAAGGAATACTACAATTTAATTAGAAAAATAAATAGAAGAATGGACAAAATATGTGAGGATTTACAGAAGAGGGAACCCCAATGTCCAAAAAATGTGTGCAAAGTTAACCAAATTGACTCAGGATCAAGAAAATGTAAAAATATACAGTGAGATAACCCTTTTTATCCATAATATTTACAAGAATTAAAAGTCTGATAATACTATGAGTTGGAGTAGAGAAACAATACCCAGGAGAGAGTAAAATGGCACCACTGCTTGGGAGAACTATTTGTCACCATCTAGGGAATCTGAAAACATGCATACCAGCTACCAAGACAGTCCACATCTTGGCATGTATGTGGAGAAACTCTTGCACATGCACATAAGAGCCACATGCAATAATATTCAATGAAATGTTGTTCTTATAATGAAAATTTAGAAGGAAAAGCCCTAAATGCCATACAATAAAAAGATGGATAAATTGTGATCTATTTATAAAATAGAATACTATGCCTCCATTAAAATGAATTAATTACAAATACATTTTTAAAGCACAGTGTTCACCAGAAGCAAATTACAGGACACCTACAGTACAATTTCATTCATGTAAAGTTTCAAAACATAAAACATGCAGAACAATGTCACATACATCGTTTATGGACACACACCTATAGCAGTGCTATTAAAACATGTATGAGCATAATATATTTAAAAAATAGGTTAGTGATTAGATCTGGAGAAAGAGGAAGGGCGATGCAATTATGGAAAGGAACAGCGAGTACATCAAGTGAAATAGGAATGTTTTGTTGCTTTTAAAAATCTAAGGCAAATTGCCAAGTTGTTATTTCATAAGGCCACGTGAAAGAATACACAGGTATTATGTCATATTTCTATATTTCATAATGCAAACTGTAAACATATTTGCAAAATATGTGACAAAAAAGGGGTTTGTACTTTTATATATATGGAATGCTTAAAATTCAATAACAAAATTACTCAATCACCCCTCTAGAAATCTAAATCTAAACAAACTATGTAAGTATGCAGGTCTCAAATTATGATATAAAGACATAAAGCAATATAAAATTATGTTGTAGATATATTTTCCTGAAAACACTTTGATGATATAGAAAGTTTAAAATTCACATTACAAATAGTGTCTATTTTGTATCTATAAATTCATTTATGGTTTTATATAGATAGACATACACATAAACATATATATATATTTCCATAGAAAGCAGTCTAAAACAAAAATACATGAAAGTGTTAAATAGGCAGTTACAATTGAGGTGTTTAATTTTTTAAAAATTTTCTAGCATTTGTGCTATGCTTGTATATTACTTGCATGTGAAAAGGAAACAAAACTAACACAAGGCAAGAATGTGCTCTTCCTCTGAATCTTGAGGGTGATGCTCTCCTCTTTGTTGGTCTAAATATTGGAGAGGAAGAGAAATTATCATTATTTGAGAATATTACACTTTGCCTAAGAAAACCAAAGAGAATCAATTAGAAAAGTATTAAAACAGTAGGAGTGGACAGTGGCTTGATGAAAAACAGATATACAAATCCCAATGGATTTCTTATACACCAAAATAACCAGCTAGGAAACATAATGAAGAAAAATATATGCCCAATAGCAACAAAAACCATAACATCTAGGAATAAGCTTAATAAGCATAGTGGGACCTATGTGAAAACACACACACACACACACACACACACACACACACACACACACACACAATAGTTATTCATATATACCATCTATGCACCTAGCCATATCCAAAAAGAACTTTAAATGAGATTTTCATATATAGATATTTTGGAAGAACTGACATCAATATATTTAACACATCCCAATCAAAATCTCAGTGTGATTTTAGGAGGTGGAGCAATTGTCAAATTTAAAATTACAAACAATTGTAAAATTATCCTGAAAGAATAAACTCATGACAATATCAAAAAAGAAGAAAAAGGAAAAGAGACTTGTACTCTCAGATATTAGAATCTACTTTAGATATATAATAATCAAAATAATGTGGCTGGGGTCCAGAACAGAATAGAAAGTTCAGAAACCAATTCAATTAAATGGTAGAATTTAGTACATATGTAAAGTTGTCATTTCAAGTCAGTAGAAAAATAATTCTTTAAAAAAAAATGTTAGGACCATTGATGAAACATTGGTGAAAGTGAAATTAGATCTCTATCTCACAAGGTATATTAAAATAAACTCCAGTTATATTAAATAATTAAGAGTAAAGTTTGAAATCATAGATGACCTAGAATAAAATCTAGGTATTTATCTCATCTCAGGATTTAGAAGGCTTTTCTAAAAACACTCACAAGAGCAGAATCCACAAAGGAAGACACTAATCGATTTACCACATAAGAAAACATTAACACGTTAACAAAAACACCATTTTCACAGGTGGGTTCTGAGATGGAGCGTGTAGGATGTCTACTAGCAGTGTTGAGAATATCATGTGTGCCAGCAGGACTGAGCAGTGAGAGGCTGAACTGTGTTGCATCTCAGTGAAGGCTATGCTGACTCCATAGGGAGCTCTGTAGCTGGGATGGCCCTTCAGAGTTGTCCCAAGTTGGGGAAAGGGGCCTGGCCTTTACATCCTTAGATGTGGGCTCCTCTAGGAATGGGGCTTTGCAGTGATTTAAAAATATGTTCACGAATTATTTAACATTCATCGCTTTGAAAGGTGGAGCCTACTTCCCCTCCCTTTGAACAAGGGCTAGACTTAGTGAGTCACTTCTAACAATGTGGCAAAAGTGATGGCAAGACCAGGTCATAACAGGCATCGTGGCTTCTTCTTGGATTTCCACTGAAGGAAGAAAAGCTGCCATGTTGTGAGGATGCTCAAGCAGCTCCAAGGAGAAGCCCACATAGTGAGAAACCAAGGCCTCCTGCCCACAGCCATTCTAGTGAGTCACCTTTACAAGCTGATCCTCTGGCCTCAGTCAGGTCTTCAGATGTCTGCAGCTTTGGTCACATCTTGACTGCCACCTTGTGAGGGACCCTAAGACAGAACCACAAGCTAAGTGGCTCCCAAGTTCCTAGCCCACAGAAAGTATAAATGTTGTTTTAAGCTCCCATGTTTTGGAGTAGTTTATTATGTAGAATCAAATAACTATTGCACCTGTGATCTTGGGCAAGGTGGCTCTGAGAGCTGATAGCTGAGGGTTTTTTGCTGACAGCATTCTTTGCAACTGGGAGATTAAGCCCTACGGTCCTAAAGGGAGACCTGGGTGGTGCATCACAATGTCCACTCCAACCATAACGAAAACACACAGCCAAAAGGCAAACTGGGTTTAAAAAGGTGTGTGTAATCCAAATATTAACTCCTGGTCCTCCTGGGCATCTTGATGGGTTGGATTTGCCAGTTCAGGGGCCAAAGTTGTAGCTGGCTCTGATGTCCTCTGACTTCAAGGCTTGAGATAGTCATTTCATGTCAACCAGGATGCAGAATTCAGACCAAAAGAACCATATGTACTCCAAGTGTTATTCAGTGGACTTCTCTGAGGGTCATGGGGAGGGGTCATATTCTGGAATCCACCCACATTTTTCCTTCACCCACAATGCCTCTTCTCTCACTTCCATCTCCCCTTCTCACCCTACATCCCAGAATTCTTCCAACTCCAAATTCTTCTCCTTCTGTCTTGCAGAGCATTTCAGCTGTTCTGTACTCTGTCTTATCTCAAAAGCAAAAATACCACAGTCCTTCCAGAAACTCAGCAAAGCTGAAGCCACCATCCACCAGGACCCTCCAACATTACAGGGCAGTTGATTTCTACTACATTTGTAACAAATGACAGACAAAGGGTCAATATATTTAATATTAAAAAAAATAGGTCTCACTTGAACATGTATTGTGTGCCAAATATTATTTAAACATTTTACATAGATTTTCTCACTTAATCCTCTCAACAGCCCTATGAAGGTAGTACTACTATCATTACCCCCATTTTATGTGCAGAGCAACTGAGGCACAAATAAGTTAAATAACTCATCCAAGGTTACACAGCTAATGAACAGGTGAGACAAGATTTGAACCCAAGCAGAGTGGCTGCAGAGTATTTTCTCTTAACCACTGTGCAATATCATCTCCTGAATACATTTACTGCTAGGGAATTATACTTGAGCTGCAAGAATGAGAATCTTGAACAAAAAGGCAAACAGTCAAAGAGACAGCACAAATGTGAGAGAACCTTTACCAATCACTAAGAAAAGATGAAATATTTTGATAGAAAAAATGAGCAAAAATATAAACAGGCAGTTTACAAGAGAAAAACATACAAATGACCCTCGTGTTCATTGAGCATAAAGCAGCAGCAAATAGGAGGGATTCAGGACAAGGATTCAAGTGTCAAAGGCTTTATGAAGAACAGATGACGTGTCGCCATTGTGTGTTTCAGGCTGAGGGCTATTAAGGGTCCATGTGGAAGACTGTTCAGAACAAGGATACTCCTTGAAGTGCGCCAGCCCTTCTGAGGGCAATGGGAGACCCCAGCTGCTCCATCTCCCCAGCAAAAGGCCATGGAGCTTCATCGCCTCCTTGGAGACCAGACTGGGTCTGCAGAAACCCATAGAATATGGGGCACTGAGGGCTGTCAGGAGGGCTCAGGCCCATACCTGCCTTGTGAGATCCTGGTCAGGTGAGTATCTGCTCCTCTTGAATACTTGCTCTGCCACTTACCAGCTACGTGACCTTGGGCTAGTCACTTCCCTCTTTGCGCCTCAGTTTCCACATTAGTAAAATGGGCTCATAATAGTAATATCTATTTCATAGAGCTATTGTGAGAATGCAATGGGCTAATTAATATGAAGCACTTAAGACAGTTGCTGGCACATACTAAATGTCCAAAAACGTTAATTAATATTTGAAACGCTATTTTATGCTTCACTCATTTACAAGCTATTTCTGAAAAAGACAAAGCACAGTCCTGTCCCTAGCAGTCCTTCTCCCAGAGCTCAGCTGTCAGTCAAGAAGCTTAATCATGTTTAGCCATCCTTAGCCTACCTCCTGTCATTCTGTTTTCTCAAAGAAGAGGCCGATTTAATCCAATACACCCCAACTGTGCTTTAGCCAGTGATGGTTTGACCTGGGGTGTTGATGGAGCCTCGGTGTGTGGGGCCCAGGGACCTTCCACATCCATAGGAGCTGCTCCATGGGCAGGAATGTGGGGTGAAGAGGCTGGCTCCCCTAGAGCCAGGTTCACACAGGTTAGGCCCAGAGGCAGAGTCTGGGCCGGGGCAGGGGGTGGCAGACAGGGGTCGGGGATATGGGTTCTGAGGCAGCTTCATCCTCAAGGAGAGCAAGTGTTTCAAGGAAGGGCCACACAAAGCAAACGTCCTGACTTGGTTATTCCATTCTGCCTGGACCGAGCTGGGCGAGAATCCTAGTTCTATCATTTAATAGCTGATTTGACCTTGGGCATGTAAGTCACACTTCCAGAGTTTGTTTCCTTACAATTGAAGTGAAGGTAACATCTATCGTCGGAACTAAATATGATAACATGTTTTAGTCAAACCTTGCCACACCGTACAGGCTAGTAGGCCCTCAACGAGTTTTCAGTAAGCATCATGCCTCTGTCCTCTTCAAGACTAGCTGGGCTGTGGCCTTAATATCAGTAACAAAACTTCCTCCTTTTCTGCCTAGTACAGCTCTGACTTCACAACATTTGGTTTTGTTTTTTTTTGTTTTTGCGGTACGTGGGCCTCTCAGTGTTGTGGCCTCTCCCGTTGCGGAGCACAGGCTCCGGACGCACAGGCTTGGCGGCCATGGCTCACGGGCCCAGCGGCTCCACGGCATGTGCGATCTTCCCGGACCGGGGCACGAACCCGTGTCCCCTGCATCAGCAGGCGGACTCTCAACCACTGAGCCACCAGGGAAGCCCGCAACATTTGGTTTTTAATGCTCTCTTTGTAAGCCTTCCACCAGACACTATTCTGGAGCAGGATGAGCTATTTCAACCCCTTCATTTTAGAGAAAAGAGATCTGAGGCCCGGAAAGGCCAATCCAAGACCACGGGACAGAGACATGACCAGAACCTAGGCCTGGGGCCTCCCGGGCCAGAGCGCCTTCTCCTGGGGGTCCTGGGTACATTCCTCACTGCCTTGCCCTCCATCCTTCCACCCCAAGCAGGCACTGGCTTTCATCAACACTCACTGAGCTTGCGCATGGGAGGGGAGGCTTGAACACAGCCAGGAGCATGAAACGTGGAGCGGGGAGGGAGTCATTCATTGGGATGCCAAAGCCAGGCCCTGAAGCAGTTGCCAGGACAGGGGGGTGGGCAGCAGCCAGTCTCAAACCCTCAAAGCAAGACTACAAGATACTTACGTGGTCAGAGGTCAGCAGTCTTGGCCAGTAAAGTCTGACATTTGGGCGCAGGGCCAAGGAAAGTGTGGCTTGGGGCTGTGGGACTCCGTGCCTGGGCCCAGGACCGCACCTGGCTGTGCTCCTCCTCTGGGGCCTGGTTTCTTCTGCACTTTAACCCCGACTAGGGGCTGAAAGACAGAAATGGCATCAGAACTGGGAACTTAGAGCTCACCTAGATATTTGAAACATTTAGTTTCAACCTTTCTTGGGATCCATTCTATCTTCTCTATTCCTTCCCTCTTCTTTTGCTAATCCCTCCAAGGGCCAATCATGATGAAGGGTGTAAGTAGTCCATTCGTCAGCCCATCACAGTGTCTGAAAAGCCACTGTTGGTACTTCCTTCCCTTAGAGCCACTATTCCTCCAGTTGGTGCCTGGACACCTCTGCACTCCTCTCTATGGATTCAAACTCCAGCCAGCCCTCAATACAACTAAATCCTGCTTCATCAAAGAATCCACCTTCAGATGCTTCCCTGATCTTACCCCACTCTGAGAGTGCATTAAACTCATTGCTCGGGCTTCCCTGGTGGCGCAGTGGTTGAGAGTCGCCTGCTGATGCAGGGGACACGGGATCGTGGCCCGGTCCGGGAAGATCCCACATGCCGCGGAGTGGCTGGGCCCGTGAGCCATGGCTGCTGAGCCTGCGCGTCCGGAGCCTGTGCTCTGCAACAGGAGAGGCCACAACAGTGAGAGGCCCGCGTACCACAAAACAAACAAACAAAAACACAAAAAAAACCTCATTGCTCCATGTGACACTGGGCGGTAGAACCAGATTTCCCCGATTAACCAGGGCAGCAGGGGCACTTCCTAGGTGTACCAGCAGCAACTACTCCGTCTCTTCTCTCACACTGAAGCTGAACACGGGGCTCAGAGACAAGAGGGATGGGACCTGGGGTGCTGGTTAAAAATTCAGAGTCCTGGGCTTCCCTGGTGGCACAGTGGTTAAGAACCTGCC
>NW_006780322.1:1860599-1862549 GCF_000442215.2 Lipotes vexillifer
TGTGCTCTGCCAGGAGAGGCCACAACAGTGAGAGGCCCGCGTACCACAAAACAAACAAACAAAAACACAAAAAAAACCTCATTGCTCCATGTGACACTGGGCGGTAGAACCAGATTTCCCCGATTAACCAGGGCAGCAGGGGCACTTCCTAGGTGTACCAGCAGCAACTACTCCGTCTCTTCTCTCACACTGAAGCTGAACACGGGGCTCAGAGACAAGAGGGATGGGACCTGGGGTGCTGGTTAAAAATTCAGAGTCCTGGGCTTCCCTGGTGGCACAGTGGTTAAGAACCTGCCTGCCAATGCAGGGGACATAGGCTCAAGCCCTTGTCCGGGAAGATTCCACATGCCGTGGAGCAACTAAGCCCGTGCGCCACAACTATTGAGGCTGCACTCTAGAGCCTGCGAGCCACAACTACTGAGCCCATGCACCACAACTATTGAAGCCCATGCTCATAGAGCTCGTGCTCCACAACAAGAGAAACCACCGCAATGAGAAGCCCATGCACCGCAACGAAGAGTAACCCCCGCTCGCCGCAACTAGAGAAAGCCCGCACACAGTAACGAAGACCCAACGCAGCCAAAAATAAATAATAAATTAATTAATTTTTAAAAATTCAGAGTCCCAGGCTCTACTCTGGACTTAACTGAATCAGTCACTGGGTAGGGTGCCAGGGAATCCACTTTGACAACAAGCCCCTCGGGTGATGACCACACCCATTTAGGCTTTAGAACCTGTGAGGGGGTCACAATATACCCCCTCGTCACCTCATGCGTCACATGAGTCAGAAGCCTTGAGGGAACCCTTATTCTGGGTGGGGTGAAGAGGAAGGGCTGGGAAGGGCTGTGGAAGGAGCAAAGAGAAAGAGGTGAAGATAGTCACGGGTCCCTCAGAAGCATCCAAGGCCCAGCGGCCTGCACGGTCTCCAGAGGAAATGGGGCTGCCTTGTGAGACTGCCAGAGCCCAGCAAGGAGGGGGTGGAGGCTGCCTCCCCGCTTTGGAGGCCCCCCTTTGCTTCTCCCCTGGGAGGTGAGAGAGAGGGGCTTTCAGGCACCAATGGAGTCCTTTGGGAGGCCCCTGGCTAACCAGGCTGGCCACAGATGAGGGGGGTCAAGAAGGAGAGTGAATTAAAGGGGACTGAGTCAGGGACAGATCTGCGAGGGCGGTGACATTGTTCCCCAGCTCTCTGGAGACCTAAGGGAACGAGTCAGATAGAAGAGAACTTTTTTGAATGTAAAGGAGGAAGAGCTTGGCTAGTGTCAAGGAGAGACGGGCCGGCTCCCGGTCCTGCGTGGATTAGAGTTTTGCTCTCGGGAGGCAGGGAGCAGGGAGCCTCTTCAAGCCCCTCCAATCACAAGGCCAGAGGGGTCCTGTCCGGGTGAGCAGGGAAAAGACGAGCTGTAGAGCTGGAGTGCCTGCAGACCAGCCCGGCTTCCGAAGCCCCTTCCCCCAACCCTGTGCTCATGTTTGGAAAGACTGAGGCTGACAAGTGGCTCCAGACACGTGACCCAGCTGGGCTGGCAGCTGGCTACCTCTTGTCCTTCCCTGGAGCACACTGTGGACAAGATAAGAGATGATGGGGAGGCCCAGACACAGCTGTGGGGACCATCAGAGAGCAACACCAGAGCACGGAGGGGTGTCTATTCCCAGGTCCCACGTCCGCCCTCGGCCTGGCCACCAGCCTTGTCCAACACACTCATTTATGGGGGCAGTTTAGGATAGCGGCAGGAGGAACTGAGGAGAGGAAGGGGCGGTACGCTGGGACAGCCAGGGAAGGCTTTATGGAATAGGGGATGAAACTGGGCCTTGAAGTACTAGCCGGGTGTGATGGATGGAACTGCTTTTCCCCGCCCGCCCCAGATCTTATAAAACAGCCCTTCAAAAACCACCCTCGGGCTTCCCTGGTGGCGCAGTGGTTGAGAGTCCGCCTGCCGATGCAGGGGACACGGG
>NW_006780322.1:1862762-1866875 GCF_000442215.2 Lipotes vexillifer
GCTGAGCCTGCGCGTCCGGAGCCTGTGCTCCGCAACGGGAGAGGCCACAACCGTGAGAGGTCCGCGTACCGCAAAAAAAAAAACCACCACCCTCATTGCGTCACTGTGTCCTTATTCCCCATAGGCCTTTCTGCGTTGCCCAGAAGTCCTGGCCGTGCTTGGGTGGAAGGGACGTTGGAGGAAACTGTGCTTCTGAGCAGGCCTCAGTCTTGTGTTTGGGTCCACGGACGTGAGGGCCTCTGGGGAAGCCAAGGGGACAGGGAAGAGGGACTTTTCCAGAACTTTTCCAGAATGTGGCTCTCTTCCTCCCCATTCACCCTGCGAGGCCTTCCTCCTGGCAGGCGGCTGGCAGGCACTGACTGGTGCCCGGCTGTTCTTGGCCTGCGCTCCCAGGCAGGAAATGTGACAGTAGGGTTTCCCACATGCTGTAAGCCAGGGTTGGGCCTGCACCTGCCGGGGCCTGGTGCTCGTGGCTGCGTGGGGCTGGGTGTGAAGATGAGTCTGTAGTGGAGCAGCAGGGAGGAGGACAGGCTGGGCCGGGAGACCACCGCTCTCCCCCTGCGCCCCAGGGCAGCGCTGGGGCGGGGGTCCCCCGGCATGGCATGTCCTCCTCCCTCCTGAGGAGACTCATGGGTGTGTCAGTGGCTTGATGAGAACGTGCTGAGCATGTCTCAGGAGTTGCCAACCCTCTTGTGTTGGAGCCACGGCCACATCCTGCCCCTGATTTCAGACCCTAACTGACCTCAACTGACCCTGACTCTGTCTTCAGACTGGTGCCTGGGGCTGAGGGCAGGGCACTGGCTGGGCATAACCAGTGGTAATATTACACATCCCTTCCCCCCATGCTGGGCACTGTTCTAAGCAGGTTCTATGGATTCATTTATTTAAATCCACACGACAACTCATCAAGGTTAAGTACCACTACCTGGGAGGCACCATGAAGATTCCACAGTGAGCAGGCTGTGGTGAGGCTGGGGTTTAGGCTCAGGTGGTCTGGCACCCAAGGCTGGCACCTACCCACGATGGTGGGGAGGAAGGGAAAGGCAGCACTTCTGCTGGCCTGGTGGGTGGTCAAGTGCCTCGTCTTCCTTGCTAGATGACAGCACATTTATGTTCTTACCCAGGAGCTGACAGAAGAGGGGTAGAGCAAAGTTGGAAATGCTTGGCCCCCAATCCTGGTCTCTGGGTCTCACGTGACCCCACACCCTCCCTGGGAGCATTGCACACAGCAGCGGATGAGTCATTCTAGACCCATGGGTATCTGTCCCAACTTCCTTCTCACCCAAGCCTGGCCCTCGACATCCATCCATTCATTCATTAAGCATTACTGTGTGCTCAGCTCTGTGCTAGAAATGAGGGTGTCACAGTGATGGATACGGTTCCGTTGTGCCATCACACTCTGATGGGGCAACATTTAAATCAATCAGTCTATCTATCTATCTATCATCTATGTCTTTATGTATCTATCCTCTATGTATCTTCAGTAAGTCCCCTACATATGAAAGAGTTCCGTTCCAAGAGTCCAACTTGTTCATAAGTCCAACGAAGTTAGCCTAGGTACCCAACTAACACAATCGGCTATATAGTACTGTACTGTAATAGGTTTATAATACTTTTCACACAAATAATACATAAAAAACAAACAAACACAAAAAATAAAGAAAACATTTTAAATCTTACTGTACTGTACTACTGTGCCTTAAAAAGTAGAGTAGTACAGTACAACAGCTGGCATACAGGGGCTGGCATCAGTGAAGAGGCAAGAAGAGTTACCGACTGGAGGAGGGAGAGGAGGGGGGAGATGGTAGAGCTGAGGGATTGTCAGCAATAGGAGATGAGGGCAAGCTGCAATTTCACTCACGCCTGACGTTGATGGCACAGGTTCCGATTCCTTGCTGGATTCAATTCTATCTACCCTCTTGAAAAAACCATCCAGTGATGTCTGTGTAGTAGCTCTTTTTTTCTTGTCATAGATGACACGGTGGCACTGGATTGCATTCTGAACGGCTGCTGCAACCTTCGTGTACCGTTCTACGTTCGGGTCCTGTGCCTCAAAACTCACAGTGCCTAACAGTGCACTAACAGTGCCTCCTCACATAAAGAAAATCGCCTCGCCATTTCCTGTGTCGTGAATCACTTTGGTTCTTCAATTACTTCTTCCTCTTATCCTCTTCGTCCTTTCTCTGGGCCTCCAATTCCATCAGGTCTTCATTAGTCAGCTCCTGGTGTTGCACAGCAAGGAGTTCAATGAAGTCGTCCTCTTGCAGATCTAGGTTGAAATAAAGATACTGTACTACTGTACTCTATACAGTACTGTACAGCAAAGTACACTAAAGCACAACCACTTGCAGAGGATGCACGCACGTAACAATGTACGCTAGACACTTGGACTAACTTACGTGACTGGACCTACGAACGCAGGTTTGCATCTTTGAAAGTTCGCAGCTTGAAGTTTCATATGCACGGGACTTACTGTATGTGTCTATTAATCTATCCATCATCTAAGTATCTACAAATCCTCTATGTATCTATCATCTATCTGCCTACCTAGCATCTATATATGTGTGCCTCTATCTATCAGACACGGTGAACACAGCAGAGCATCATGGAGGGGAGAGCTGCTTGGGAAAACTTTCCTGAGAGGAAGAGGTACCTTAGCTCAGTCTTGAAGGAGATGGGGGAGTTAGCCAGTCACAGGCTTGGGGCCATGGGCAGTGCAGGAGGGGGCTGCAGACCAGAGACTTAGGGTCAGGCAGCAGGGCAGGGATAACTCAAGAGCTGCCATTTGGAAAGCAGGGTGTGAGGGGAGTGGAAGGAGAGAAGCTGCAGAGCTAAGTGTGGCTGGCTAGCCGCTGGGAGGGCCTTAGGGGACATTCTGGAACATGCTTCCCCAGGCTGAGACAACTGGCCCCCTCCAGTGCTGTTCGGGAGAGTCTCCAAGATTCTCTCCTGGCCATGAGCTCCCTCAGCAGCCCGCCTGCCTCTGTGAATGGCTGTCCTTGCTGAGGGGCCTGTGGGCTGCACCTCTGCTTCAGGAGTCCCTCAGGTGATCCAGGCTGTTTTCCCGGGGAAGGCTGCCTGGGAGCCCTGAGGATGCTGAGCATTTTGGCAAGAAGGTGCCAGGCTGCTGGGTGACCCACCTGTCTGGTTGAAAAGACCCCTTTCAGCTAAACCACAGGTTGCAGCCTCTGTTTGCTGCTGGCTGAGACTTCAGGCTCATCACAAAATCCGTGGACCACGATGATGGCCTGTTGCTCAGCCAGCTAGAGTGAGGGGACCATCTGTGCGTGGAGGAGCCAGGGGCAGTATTTCAGGGGTATTTTCAGTTCCTCTGCTATGAGGAAGTGTCCGTTTCAGCAGAGCATGATGTCCTTAGGAATAGCTAGGGGACTAGAGGGAGACAAAAGCAGCAATCCCTTTAGGCTGCATTCACCACCCTCAAGGAGAGGTCTTCGAATGTTAAGAATCAGTGTCTTTATGAATGCATAAAGAAGATGTTGTATATGGGAATTCCCTGGTGGTCCAGTGGTTAGGACTCTGTGCTCTCACTGCCCAGGGCGCAGGTTCAACCCCAAACTAAGATCCCACAGGCCTCACGACGTGGCCAAAAAAAAAAAAAAAAAAAAAAGGGAATACTACTCGGCCTTAAAAAAGAATGAAATTATTCCATCTGCAGCAACATGGATGGTCCTAGAGATTATCATACCAAGTGAAGTAAGTCAGAAAGAGAAAGACAAATATCATATGATATCACTTACATGTGGAATCTAAAATATGATACAAATGAACTTATTTACAAAACAGAAACAGACTCACGGACAGAAAACAAACTTATGGTTACCGAAGGGGAAAGGAAGTGGGGGATGGATAAATTGGGAGTTTGGGATTAGCAGATACAAACGACTATGTATAAGTTAGATAAACAACAAGGTCCTACTGTATAGCACAGGGAACTGTATTCAATATCCTGTAACAGACCATAATGGAAAAGAAAAAAAGAATCAGTATCTTTATAAAAATTAGTATTTTTAGCAGGAGATTCTGATGATACTTCCTTAAAGCTGCAGAGGCGAAGGCATCTGAGAAGAGAGAAAAGGAGAGGAGAGGGAGGGA
>NW_006780322.1:1866885-1885234 GCF_000442215.2 Lipotes vexillifer
GGAGGGGCAGAGGAGAAAGGCAGGGCCTTCCTGGGTTCCAGACAGTCTTATTTTTGTAGGTCCCACCCGAGAGTGTATAAAAGAATTAAAATGCACCCGCATCCCACATTAAATAGAATTATTTTGCTATAAAATACTTGGAAAGAATTTTTATAATTTCGCTTTTGAAATTATTTGGCTGAAGTTTACGCGTTTAGTTTACGATTGGCTCCGACTTCCCAGCCCTCATCACGCATACTCAGGAATCTGTACAAGGCAAGAGAATCAAAAGTACAAATTGTTTTCAAATGGAGGGAGATTTTCATGATACCAAATTGGACAATTAATGACGTTTGTACTCATTAAAAATTTATTATTTCCAATTTTGCTCTTTTGTTATTTTGGAGCGACTTCACCTTTCCCAGCTCACAACATTTTGATGGGTAGTATATGGGTCCCAAATACTTGACTTTGTAGGATAAAGCCGTGCTGGGGAGGGGGAAGGAGAGACTGAGCTCCCTATCGGCGGGGGGTGGGGGGGGGGGGGGGGGGGGCTCCGTGGCAGGGCCTAGGCAGGGCCTGGTCTCAGCTGGCTCCCGCCCGAGCCATGAGGTCTTCCAAAGCATTGTCCTGGTTATTGTTGTGTAATAGCAGAACTTCCTGGCCAGAGCTCAGCCACTAGACCAGGCAAGGGAGAGGCGCCTCGGGAAACCTGGGTCAGCCTGGGTCAACCTGTCACACCCAATTGTGGACCTGGGGCTAGGAGAACCTCATCCCAGGCAGGGAAACTTCTGAGGCCACCTGGGGCCAGGCCATGGGGCGCCTGTACTTTGTAACTTGGACTCCTGGTAACTAGCCCTGGGGGGACAGAGAAAGAGAACAGAAAGCCACTTGATGGCCTCCTGCTTTCAGTCACGACAGAGGTTTTATGATCTGAGAGGTGAACTGGGGAGCAGGCACAGACGTTTTAATCTTGATCCTAACATACTGAACGAGAATGCAGGCAAACCGTTTGGGTTTGGGTTTAAGAAACATTTTGTTTTTAAACAAAAAAAGAAATAAAACTCCAAGCTCACTTCAGGTAATGATTTTGCAGCCTTCCAGGCAGAGGTGGGGTTGTCCCTGACTCCAGAGAGCTCCCTGAAGGAAACCCTGCAGTTCGGTGGCAGTGACCTGACGAGAGACAGACGCTCTAGGGATCCTATCTCTGGGGCCCAGAACTGGGGCCCAGAAGCCCTGCTGTGGTTCTGCAGGGTGCAGGCGGCTGTCCCCGACTTCCACCCACCGCAGGATGGCGGGGGCTCCCTCCCTGACGGAGTGCGGCCGAGGGAAATCACATTAGCAAATGAGGTGTTGTGATTGATGGGGTCTCTTCTGGGCGTCAGGATGATGAATGGGCTGCAAGAGTGGGCCTGACCACAGGATGGGGGCCATGAGGGGACCACACCCAGCAGTCCCGTCACGCAGGGACTCTGTGCTAACACGGGGTAGGGACACAGGGCATGTTGAATGAATGGCCCGTTGATGAAAACTTCAATACGGTCAGCACTGTGTGGAAGGCTGGATGTTGTCAACTGTTTTCTGAGACACCAGAATCTGATGGATGAGTGAGTCCCTGATCTTGTAGTCCCTCGGATTGCTCTGAAGCCCTCTTCCGTTTTTCCAAACTCCCTCCACAGGCACCATTCCCCCTCATGCCTCCCACACTGGCCATGTGTTTAAGCAAGGTGATGCTTAGGTGCCGTCATAAATTAACCCCTAAATTTCAGTGGCCTCACTCACGGGTGGTTTTTGGCTCACTTATGTGGCAGTCCAACGTGGGTGTTCCTGGCTGGCCCTGTGACTTTCCTCCAGGTGGTGATTCGGGGACGCTGGCTTCTTGCATCTTGTGGTCTCATCATCTCCCAGTGCCTCGAGGCCTCTCATATGTCCAGCGGACCGGCAGCACGTGGAGAAATCACACGTGCCTTTTGAAACCCCTTAGCTGGGAAGTGATCATTTCTACACAATTGGTGAGAATTAGTCACACAGCATATAGTACGCCTGGATGAAAGGAGGGCTGGTGACATTCCTCACTGGGCAGTTGATTGCCAGAAAAAAAATGAAAAACCAACTCTTTTCTACAGAGAGGAACAACGGAGAACGAGCCATCTCAGCATATCCATTCCTCAGAAGCCTTCATCATTGCCATCCTCCTCCTTGTTATCCAAATAGCTAACAGACACACACACGCGCACACACACACACACACACACACACACACACTCACACTATGTTCTGGTCATTGCTCTCCATTCTTTGCATATTTTAAATCTTGTAATTCTCGCAACAACCCAGTGAGCAGAAAGATACTACTCTATCCCATCGGTTCCAAGATGCACAATTTTTTTCACACTCTAGCCTCTCTGAAATCAGAACATAGTCAATGGCATCTTTCGATCACTGTCAGTTAGGCAGCAGTCATGGTGGCTGTGTGTGAAAACCTTCCTCTGACACTCTCTGAAAAGATCGGGGCAGTTCCAGCATCTACAGATTTGGAAACTGGTGCCCAGGCAGGTTTAGTAACTTGCCCAAAGTCACACAGTCAGTGAGTGGTGAAGCTGAGGTTTGCAGCCTGGCATCCCCCTCCTCTCCGCTTCCGATAGATTGAAAGACTTGTTCTGGGGAACCAGCCACGTTTAACAACTCCCTCTCCCAGACCTTTCCTTGGAGCCTTCGATGGAGGGTGAAGGAGAAGTATTTCTCCACGTCCAAGATCAGAGCCCCCAAAACTGGCAGAAGCTCGGTTCTTGCCAGAGTGATGGGACTCCAGTTACAAGGACATCTGCTGAAGCCAGGACGCCTGTTACATTCTTGTCTGGCTAATAATTTAATCTCTCAAAAAGCAACAAGTGGAACGGGCAGGGTACACCAAATTCTGATCAACTAAGAGGCGTGCAAGTGGTGAACAGAAAGTGATAGAAACCTGGGAAGAAAAGGACTTTATCATCCTGGCAGTGGCAATGTCACATGAAGGGAGTAGTGGGCAAAACCAGTTATGTAGCGTGGACCTTGAGAAAGTAGGTAGTTTTCAAATAGAGAAAATATAGTGGCCCCAAGATGACTCAAAAGATCCATGTGGCTCCTTGAAAAACTCAGAACAAAAAAGAAAAACAAAAACTATCACCAACAGCAACAACAAGGAATAAGATGGTGGGAGAAGGGGAGTTCAGCATATTGCTAGACCAGAAATAAACACCTCCCCCATATTTACTCAGGTCAGATGGTACAAAGAGTGTCAGGACCACCCCAGCCAGAAAGTGTCAAAGCTGAAAAGGGCCTTTGATGAGAGAGATGGCTGAAAGTTTGCCTCCTAAAAACATTCTCGTGTTGCCTGGAGAGTGAACATCCGTGGGAACTGTATGCACGTGGGAGCAGCAACCTGATGCCCGGAGAGGTGGCAGCTACGTTGGCCCAGGTGAGCTGTGTTTCAGCTCTGGGAGAAATTGCTGCGAGCAGACCCCTTGATAAGAGGAGGAAAGATGAAGATCAGAGATGGATGAAGATTATCCTGATCTTCCAGATGGAATTTGGAAGATGGAGACTGTGAAGTCAGTCCAGCAACAGACGGCAGCAGGTCATGATTATAAATGGTTGGCGGAGCTGGTCAGACCCGCCCATTGCAGCCCCTTGGGCTCTGAGTCCCACCCAGCTCTGCCCCCACTCCTGCTGCAGGGTTGGTGCTGCCCTGCCAGCCACGCTCACGTGGGCACCACCCGGTGGCACGTAACCCTAACCTCCTGCTCCCCACAGGGTGCTCCGGGGCACATCAGGAACCTTCTAGGTACCCGCCCATGCGGAATGGGACGTGCAGGAGAGTGAGCTCCCAGGGATGAAACTGGAGCAGATGGGTGCTCCCACTTCCCCCCACAGACAAGCAGCCCCGAAGTGCATTTCGTACGGCTCCTTGGTCAGCCCCGTGGAGCCCAGAGACCAGCAGTTGATGGAGGTCAGCTCTCTCCCGCCCACTTCATTCCATGTCCCTCCATCCTGCTCCCTGGGCACCGTCCTCAATACGAGGACTTTTAACCTTTATCGCAGAAGCTGCTTTCTGTAGTGTTATGGAAAGTGTGGAAAACAGAGAGGTTAAATCACTCACAGTCCTGATATCTCCCTGACCCAGCTTCTACAAAATTGCGAAGACCCTCACGTGTGCACATTGTTTTACATAGTTACCCTCATGGGGTGCACGTAATTTTATAGATTGTTTTCCTGAGTTCACACTATATCTAAATTTTCCCCCTTTTGTTACCACATATGTTTTTAAAAAATTATTATTATTTTAACGGTGCCAATGCTTTCCCACGGAGAGGATGCATCACAATCGACTGCCATGTTCCTGCATCTGGGCTCTTAGATCACAGCTGTTAACATTGTGGTGGGGTTATCAGGTCTAAGAATTCGAACAACTTCATGGTTCTTGATACATAGTGATAAAATAAAGAAATGTCTTTGACAGCCTATAAGAGAGAGCAAAGATGCCTAGGAGCCAGCGCCACTTTTCGAAGAGCAAATAAAACCTGGCAGAACCTGTTCTCCCTTCAGGCGTGGGTACCAGAGACCAGGGGAATTCGGTATACTTCATTGTTTCAGCTTGCACGGCCTCTGGTCCTATTTTGTGGACAAAATGGATGAGGATACAGATAGGATGAGAGACGGCTAAATTATCATCCCTCAGTTCCATTGATTAAAAAGTTGATGTCCATAAGCAGGGAGATTTTTGGTGGCCTGCTTTGTTCAGCATTTTTGCCATTGAACATGGGTGAAGAAGCAGATTGCCCTTGTGCCACAATCATGGATGAAACAACTCTAAGAGGGATGAACAATACACTGAGTTAAAAGACAAGACTTGAATAGATCTTGAGAAGTTAGAAGGATAGACTATAACTCAGCAGGATGAAATGTTACATAAGGCATTTAGTTCAAAAAATCAACTGCATATGGACAGGATGGGGAAGCCCTGCCTTACTTAATAGCTGTTCATGTGAAACAGACCCAGAGACTACAGTTGACCTCAAGCTCAATATGAATCATCTGTGCTGTGTGGCTGCCAAGGAGACTAATATGATCTTGGGCCACGTTAAGAGAAGTATAATATTAAGACCAGGGGAGGGGGCGTTCCCACCAGGCTCTGATTAATCAGACCACACTGGGAACATAGAGTCGAGTCCTCTGAGTCGGTTTCTCAGTGGAACACTGACAAATTCATTCCTTCAGAAAGCATTTGTTGAATGCCTACTACATGCCCAACACTGTGCTAGATGCAGAGGATACACAGATAAATGAGACATCCTCCTGGCACACACGGTGGTCGCAACCTGGTGATATCGGTAGTGTTCAGATTTCTCATAACATTTAATAATTTATGAAGCAAAACTTAGAAAGCAGAAATATATTCTGTCTGCTGTGCTTAGGATCCTTTAAATGTTCTCAGGAATCAAAGGGATATCACACACACACACATTCAAACACACACACTCACAGCACTGTAGTGGTCTTCATTTGAGGTGGAAAGTTAATACTGACACCCTCATCTCCATCTGCCCTCCCATCCAGCGCTGTTTGGTCCAACTGTCACGTTGTAGATTCCTCTCACCCTGGCTTTGAGCTGGAGCATCCTTAGGGTTCCCGTATGAGTTTGCTACAGTAGGGGTGCTAAATTGGCCTCCAGAGTCAATCCTTTGAGAATGCTTTCCTGTATCATAGCCCAGTGTCCTGTGATACCAGTGAGAATGTCCTGCACTCTGGTCACCATATCACAGGAGTGACTGGGGAACTGATCACTGCTTCCCGCACTTGGGGACCCAGGCTGGCAAAGAAACTAGAATGTGGAGAATGTGGGTCACTGTGACAAGGGAAAAAAGAATACAGAAAATTACACAACAGCATCTAAAGCTTCCACTAGGAGGTGACACATGAGTTATTAAGTCACGAGATCACTTAACTCTGGGAGGCAGAGAAGGCTAATCTTACCATGTGGCTGGGGGAGAAGTGGAAATATGTGGTGAAACCCTAATGACCAGCACACCAGTCATCAGCTTTTTGAACACTGAGGTGCAGATGTGGTGTGGCAGGGGGGGACTTCCGGGTCCCAATCCCACAGCAGCCTCCAGATTCCTTGCCACCCTGGTTGTGGCAGACTACAAGCTCCCCTGGCCACATCCAGGAAGGATTTCTCAGAAAGTCAGCCTTGATCCTGCTCCTCTGACCCCTCCAGTTGTTTTATAATCACCTAACTACCTGTGTTCAATCCCTTTCTGCTTAACATAGCTGTGGTGTCATCTATTTCCTACTGAACACTGATGGACACAAGCCGCCTGCATGCCCTGCCTTGGCCTCCAAGACCTCCACCCTCAGCACCGCCTTCCTTTCACCCTGAGAGCAGTCTTGTGAGGCTGGTAGGGAGGTATTGTCAGCTCCTTGTTTACTGAGGAAAAAGTGAGGCCCGTGAAACTCAAATAACTCATCCAAGGTCACAGAATCAGACTGTGGCAGAGCTGGATCACAAACCACTGAACCACATGTCCAAACCACATCATGTACATCACAAGGAGAGGACCTGTGAGGTCTAGACACAAGGTCTCACAAGGAAGGCTAAAGACAATTTAGGGAGAGTGGTAGACAAAAAAGTTGACTTAAAATACTTAAAACGGTACTGAAGCAGACTGCATTTGCCAAAAAGTGGTCACAGCCATATTTCCAGTCCCACATGCTCTTCCTGAACCTTGCTGCTACCCCATCAGGAAATGGAGTCCACTTCCCTCTCCCCTTGAACCTGGGCGGGCCTTAGTGACTGCCTTGGTGGTCAGAATGGGATAATAGTGATGCCGCAGGGCTGTTGAAGTTGGGCCATAAAAGTTCATACAGTTTCCACCAGGCTCTTTTGAAAGTGTTCTCCCTTAGAGCCAAGCCGCCATGTTGTGTGGAAGCCTAGCACGTGGAAAGGCCACCTAAATGTTCCCTAGCTGACAGCCTCTGCTAAGGTCCCAGTCAACAGCCAGCAGACCTGTGAGTGAATGGGCCTGGGGACAGTTCTACTCTCCAGCCTCTGACCCAATCCAATTAATGCCAGGTGAGGCAGAGATGAACCTTGCCCACTGTGTCTTGCCAGAATTTTGGATTCGTGAACAAAATACATGTCATTTTAAAGTTATTAAGTTTTGTTACATAGCGATTGATAGCCAGGACAAGTGCCCAAGAAGAGGTCCATTTATTCTACATAGCTGTTCACTTACGGGCTTAGAAATTTCTAAGTAGCTACAGCCTGGCTTTCTTTGTTGGGTCCTGGAAGTCCAGAGGTGACTAGGACACCCTCCCTCACCTCAAGCTTCTTGCAGTTTTGTAGGGGAGACATATGGGCAATGAGGTAATGACAACCTGCTGACACAAAAGCATGTGCAGCTAGCTCTGATTGGGTGAGTTAATAAAAGGTTCACAGAGAAAATGACACCCTGGGCTGGTCTCAGTCTTAATCGGAGTTCTGTGAATATGGAGTGAGGACACCATTCCAGCAGAGGGAACAGCAAGTGTGAGAGCCTGGAGGTGTGGCTAGCCTGGCACATCCAGGACAGAGAGACAAACACTCTGCAGAGTGAAATCAGAGTTGAGGAGAATCAGCAGGACATGGTCACCATGATCCTGGCAGGGGCAAGCGACCAAAGAGACTTTGGAAAGAGAGCTGAGGTGATTATTAGAACTCCTGGCAAAAGAAACTATTTGCTGAGATGAGAAAATTTAAAGGGAGAGTGATTTGGGAAGGAGTTGATGAGCTTGTTAATGGATTTGTTGATGACGAGGTGTGTGTTAGAATGATTTCAGCTAAAGGGAACAAAATACGTAACCGGGAGTGGTTTAGAATAAAGATGTGTGTTTATTCATGTAGCAATAAGCCCAGAGATCCCAGGGTTAGGTCATTGGTTCAATCATATAAACAATGATGCAAGATTCATCTTTACTTTTGGTCTGCAACCTCAGCGCATCGGGTTTGTTCCCTCGTGGTCACAAAGTGGATGCTGGATGTCTAGGCACTACCTCTGGAGGCTAACTTCTGGCCAAGAAAGAGCAGAGTTTTCATTCGTGAGCCTATTTTAGTAGAGAGAAAAACTTTCCCGGAAGCCTCTAGGTCCACTGATCGGGATGAGGTCATATGTCCATCTCCTAGCTGCAAGGGAGGCTGGGAGAACAACCATGTGGCCTTTATAGCCCCTCTGTGGGAGGTCGGTTTTGACAGAGAAAAGTGGGCAGTGAGGGAAGAATAGCTGTTGGGGAGGTTCCAGCCAGGTCTACCTGTGGAGCACTCAGGTAGAGATGCCAAGCAGTCACATATGCAAGTCTGACATTCAGGAAAGCACTCCACGTCGGAGATTTTAAAGATAATGTTGGTATGTATGTTTTTCTAAGATTTGTTGAATGCTGTGCTAGGCATCTTACATAATTGTTCCCTTAACTTCCTAATACCCTAGGGGAACTTGAATGCCCGGGCACTGGAGGCTCTTTAAAACCACCTGTTTTCCTGTGTGGAGTGGATGAGAAATTTCTTTGAGGCGCCCAGCACTCCCATAGGGTCTCTCCTCAATTCTCCCTGAATGGGTGGGTGTGAACAGCCCCTCTCGTGCCTATGTCGTATGGGAGAGCAGAGCCTGATCTAGTGAAATTCTGGAGACAGCAAAAGGGAAGCCTCTGAGGCTGGGTGAAGTTCTTGGGGGAACAGCTCAGCCCTGGACCCATGAGGAGACCTGGAGCCCAGATGCAAAGAAGGTGCTTTCCCAGGGATTTGGGCATCAGAGAAACAGCTATGGTGCTGGGCCAAGGGAGAAAGCAGAGACTGAACCAGGGAGAGAGGTATGAGAGTGTGTTCCCCTCTTGCTGAGGACAAGCTGAGCTGAGGCAGGGGGGTGGATTTCTCATTGCCCTGAGGTCTCTCTCCGCATGGCAGCTGCCCGTGGTGGGGAAACCTGCTGGCCAGGCTGTTGAAGGGAAGGGACTAGAGGACGTGGTAAAGAGAAAGAGCTTGCATCCTGTGCTTTGGAAGTGACCCCAGTGGGTGGTGGCCACAGAATGTTACCTGGAGAATTAGCCTCGAAGGAGGCAGGATTTTTAAATGGACTTGGAATTATTTCATGGGTTCTTCTCGTCTCACCTGAGGCTGAGTCCTAAGCTCACACCAGCGGAAGGAGCTCAGTCTGGGTGGGGCCTATGGCAGAACCCAGAGACCCTGGAGAACATTCATACTGAGAGCACTGCCAGGGAGCTCAGGAACTGTGCAGGGTCCAGCATTGATGACTGAACCCCAGCTAGCATCTTGATGGCTGTAGAGAGACAGTGGTGCCCACCAGCATGCCACCTGCCCCACAACTGTCTCCACCCCCTTGCAGGGAAGCAGGACCATGGGGCTAATTCTGACCAATGCACTGGTGAACTGTCTCATCACCCGCCCTGTGAATGTCTTCTGATGAGATGACAGAGCCCCAGGTCAAAGTAGCCTGCAACAAGAGTGGAAGATAGCTGCCCTGAAATGTCCAGCTGCATAATTTTAGTGACAGAAAAATGAGCCTTTTCTGTATGAAGATTTGGGGCTGTTTGTTACTGCAGTATAACATCACATATTTTTACCAATACACAGTATGTGCTCAATACCCATCCATTTAAATTATAGCTACTGACTGTTTATATGACCTTGGGCCAGTCCCTTCCTCTCTAGGCCTCAGTTTCTCCATCTAAAAACTGGGAGTAGTTACACTTGCTTTACTTATAGGATCGTTTCAAGGACTGAATGTGACAGCACTTGGCTCATTATGAGACACATACAAATCTTGGTCATTTCACTTCCGCTTCCACGAATAAGACATAAAGAGGTAGGAGGCAAGGACCCTGACCTGTAGGGTGTCCAGTTTCATTCATGGCACAAAGTGAGATGGACGGTGTGACTCCCTGCGGGTGGGAAACGATATTCCCTGAGAATCGGCTGAAGATAGGGCTGGAGCTTCTGTTCAAGTTTTTCAGAAGGTGGGTTTTAAAAGTGGGGATGAAATAAGGTCTGCCCCTCCTGATTTGGCAGGGCTTCCCAAGCCTCTTCTTCCCCATCTCAAAAATGGGTCTAACTCAAGAGGTCTTCCTGAGTGGTGCCCGCTTTGATCCTTTGCCCGCCCATCTCTCCAAGTTTCCTCCAGGAGGGAAGTCAGTGGTTCATGGCTGTCCCAGCTGCTCATGGTCATTCTGGAAGTCCATCCCAAAATGTGTGGGAGAGTTCCAGGAGAACTCTGCCAGCCCTGGGCCCTCTTCCCTGACTGGGCTCTGGAAATCTTGGCTCTGAGGCTGCTGTCATTTCTGTGTGTCCAGCTGTGGGCATGGAGACTTAAGAGCGGCAGGCAACAGCTTGACCAGTCCCTGGTGGGAGAGGGGTACTTAGCGGGGTAGGCTGTGAGCTGGGTGGAGGTGAGGGGTCCCGGGGCCAGGCTGAGGAGGGGAGAGGCTGTCCTACAGGGCCAAGGGTAGGCTCATAGCCTGCCTCCACGTGCCCAGGGGCTTCTGAATGATTCTGGAAACAAGACCCTTGGGTTCAAGTTCCTTTCTGTGTGGCCCTGGACAAATCACTTGACTCCTCTGTTGCCACCAGTGGGAAATGGAGCACACACAGGTCTCACAGGCCAGGTAGTAAAGGACTGTGCAGTGCTGTATGTTCAGCAGTAGATAAAGCCCGACTTCTGGTGGGGCATCCCACTGGGAAGGGCAGCCCTGATCTGGGGATGAGGACTGGAGATGGCTGACTGATGACCCTGGTGAGGACTTCAGGGCTGGATTCTGAGGCTGCAGGGAAGCAGGGGGCAGGAGACAGGGGCCACTGGCTGCTTTGGCACCAGGCATCCCTTCCTCACATCCCACTTGGCCTTGGAAAGCAGCGGAGCTGACCTCCCTCCCAAGCTGTTCCTCATGCTCCAGATAAATTGTTTCCGCCTGAGTTGCCTCCCCCTCCCCCAGTCCTCTTCCTGTTGCAACACCTCAGCTGGGCAGTAAAAACCGGCCCTATCTGTCTCCACTACGTCCCTGGCTTCCTGCCGTCACAGGCTCACCCTCCTCCAGCCCAGCCCTGGCCAGATGTGCCCATGGCTTTCCCAGCTGTTCCCTTGACGCCTGAGTCAAAGCTTTCTATATCAAGGGATTGCCCTTGGCCCTCCCCACCCTCTCCCCTGCCCTCCCCCGTTATTATGAGGGCAGGAACTGAGAGGGTCCCGGGCTGCCTTTTCATTGCAGTTTTCTCTCTCACCCCAGCTCCTCAGCAGCCTCTGTAGACTCCAGCATTTTGCAACAATATAAAAGATGCCCATCATGTCTTCATTGTGCCCCCAGCACGCTGCTTCCCAGATTCTCAGGGCTGGTCTCCCCCACCAGGTGTCCAGGCCTCCAAGTGCTCCAGAATCCTCCCGACTGGGAGAAGACAATCTGACAAGCCCACCCAGATGAGATGCTCCAGACCTAGCCCCTCAACCCTCCCAGGTGCCATGTTCCTTTTAGGGTCTCCACATGGCCTCATCTTCCCTAGGGAGGGTTACTTCCACTTCTCCTGCCCTGGCCCTGGCCCCATCCAAACATGCTGGCCCCAGGCCTATCCACAGCCATTCTTCCAGAGCGAAAGGGGCTTCTCTTCTTTCCTGATCTCCAGGGGTGCTAAGGGGCAGTCCTGGTTTTGGTTAGGAAAGGAACAGGGCCCTTCTGGCCTGGGTGGGAGTTTGGAGATGGTGGTCCAGCCTTTCCAGGCCTCCATGTCCTGACCTTACCATCAGAACACAGCTCCACGGCTGCCCAACTTCCCTGGTAGATGGCAAGGATACCCATATCTGTCTCTTCAGATGACTCAACAGGACACTGATGGTTACTCCCAGACCTCTCTCTCTCTGTGACACACACACACACACACACACACACACACACACACACTCACGTTGGAAGGGCGGGAGGAAAAGTGGGGAAACATAACACCTTACCCTCTAGTAGCAGCATTTTAAACACACATTTGACACAACTGTAGTTAAGAGCATGATGAAAAGACCACCTGGAGAAACTGTGAAGAGATCCTTTTGCTGGAATTCAGTGGAAACCTGAGTGCCAGCCTGAGTGCAGGAGAAGACTTCCTCCCAGATGTCAGGGTCACCTGAGCTCCTGTCCCTGAGGTTCAGAACGTGGCAGGCTTCTGCTCTGCACCGAGCCTGTCCAGAGCTCACCCTTGTTTAGTTGCAGGTCCTCTGTCACCCCTCATATCCCTTCCCTACGGCCCTGGAGATCTTTCCACACCTCACGGCTGTCCCATTCCCCACAAGTGCTGGTACCAGGACTGATGGCACAGGGTGGATGAGCTGATTAGAGAAAAGGACAGCTAGAAAAAGGGACTTGGAAATCATTCTTGTCACCTCTCTTTTTATAAAGGGATGTAATTGAGGCCCAGAGGTAGTGGCTGATAGTGACAGTAGCAAAGATTTACTGAATATTTGCTGTGTACCAGACCGTGAGCTGAGCATTCCACATCTATTACCTCATTTAATCCTCACAACAATCCCCTGAGAAAAATGCTTTCATTATCCCTGCTCTGCAGACCTGAAAACAGAGTCTTGGTAAGGTTAAATGCCTTGAGTCAGGGCACCCAGCTACTAAGTGTTAGAAGAAAGATTCTGACCCAAGTTAGTTCAGTGCTTTAACCATAAGCTGTATTGCCTTTGGTGTAGAAAAGGGATTTGGGAAGCAATTGGTCCAAAGTCACACAACAAATTTGCTGCCCCCCCCCCACCCAGGTTGCCATCACTTGCTACCCATCCTTAGGGGTCAGGTCCTTGGTGAACAATTGCTGTGAAGAGGACAGGGCCAGACCTGGCCTGAAGGCCTCCTGCTGGCCCTGGGCCTCATCCTTTCCCTCTCAGACCCCAGCTCAGCTGGCCTCTGGGAGAACATCTAAACCGGGAGGCCCTGGGAGCTGAACTCTTCACAGGGACCTGGTCAAGGTCACAGGTGAGCTGGAGGCAGAAGCTAACACCCGGACCAGCCCCTCCCCACCCTGGCTCCAACTTCTGACCCTGCCCCAATGGACCAGGCCTTCCCAAGGAGACGTCAGCTCCAAGAGTACTTTGGTGGTCAAGGCTTGATGGCAAGTCCCAATAAGTCCCCTTTGAGGGCTTAAGATTAGCACAGGGACCTCAGCTATGATTGACGGAGGTGACTGGGGTCAGGTTAGCCTGGCTCCCATTACCGCTTTCCTCTGATTCACCAGTGGGGGAAAAAAAAAGGTCCAAGACTTTTCCCTGGCTGCCATCTTCCTCCCTCCTCCCTCCTTCCTTCCTCCCTCCCCCTCTGCTTCTAACCAGCTGGGCTGTGCGGAGCAGGGACGGGCCCCCATTTCTCAGCCTCAGAGCCTGGGCTACCAACAGCGACTTGGGATTCCCTTCTTTGGGGTCCACTCTGATGTTCCCCAAACCTTCTCTCATTTTATGCATCCTCCCCAGTCTCCCCAACTTTCATCCAAATGGCTTAAGCGTAACTTCCTGCTTCACAGGGAAACCCCAGGTCAGGTGGTGTCCTGATGCAGTCAGCTCTGCGCACTCCCTGCTGTGACTGTTCAGATTTCACTGAAACTTTGGAGGTGTGATGGCCTTAATGCAAGCATAAGAGATGCATCATTTATGTGTTTCATGTCACTCTCACAACCTTAAATCCACAAAGGGGTCAGCACCCTGTGAATTAGCTGTGTGTGTGTGTGTGTGTGTGTGTGTGTTTAGAGGGAACTTGGGAAGTGCAGGTCTGGATATCCCATAGGGATCCCAGGGCCCTACCTTCAGAAATCCCAGATCAGGGCTGGCAGAATTCAGTTTTCCCATGTATAAGATGGGCGTTTGGACTTGATGACCTGTCAGTGTCTCTGCTTGCACTCTGGCTTTTCCAGTTCCATCTACTTTTCAAACGCATTGCCTCCTGGACACAGCCTCAGCTTGTCTGAAATAGATATCCTATTCCTAAACTCCCTTCCCAATCTGCATCCTGGAAGCATCTGCGAGGGTGGAGCAAAGGCCACCCAGCATCCCTGGTCAGCACTGCCCTCTGTATAGGGCAGGAGAGGAGAAGCAGGAGGAAAGGAGGGGTTGATTTCTTGTGAAACTGTGTGATTTCTTCCAACAACCATCAGAGGCGATCCCTGGCCCTGCCCCAGCTGCCCTCAGACTTTGATTCTGCTTGGATCTGTCCTCAAAGTCTTCAAAGTCCCTGGAATAGATGTGGTGATAACCAAGACATTCCCTTTTCCTTCTCTCCTCGTCTTCCCTGAGAACGTTGGGGACGTGGCCCCCGTGGAGCTATGAATCATGAATGGAATAGGCTGCAGGACCTGGGGCCTGGAACACATGACTTCGTGGACACCCATGGAGACACTATGTAAAAGGAATGACCCAGTCCCTCCCCAGAACTGGAGAAGTGAATCAGGGGCATGAGGGAGCAGGCCTTTGGAAAGCTGTCCTCCAGGGAGGCGGGAGAGCCAGAGGTGACTGGGCGTAGGCCTGGGCGGGGGGAATGGGTACTTGCTCCTGCCACTTGCCTGGCACTGGGCAAAGTTGGAGGCAGGCCGTGAGAGCTGAGAGCCATCTCTGCAGCTGCAGCATCCCTGGGACAGCCTGCCCTCCCTGGAGCCCAAAGGTTAATTAGACAAAACAACAAGTCCAGGAGAAAAAGCAGAGCAGTATGGCTTTCAAACGCTGCAGCCCTGGTGGGCACAGCAGATGACAGCTATACAGATCCACAGAGGATGTGAACATATGCTCCAGCTGGTCAGGGGCTCATCACATGGAGTGAAGCTGGTGGCCATTGCTGGGACTTGAGCTGGGAAGGGACAAGAATCCATGGGGGCAGGGAGTGGGGTAGGCGGAAGAGGCCTTCAGGTAGGGTCAGGGGTAAGAGGGAGTGCCATGTAGAGGGAAGGATGATATGGGAACCATGAATCCAGAAGGAGGTTGACTATGGTCTGTCAAGACAAATCCACTCCACGAGCTCTCCTCACCCATGAACAGGTGGTCACTGCAGCCCCCAGTCACCAGGTGATGGGGAAAACCAATCCTCAGGATGCGTGGCAGGGTCCAGCCTTGGTGGGTGGCTGCACCCTACACCCAGCTGAGCCGGGGTGCAAGGCAGACTGTGTACTGGGGAAGCGAGGCCACACACGGGGTGGGCTCGAGCCAGGGCAAGAGGTTACTTTTCTGGCTCAACCCCAGGCCTCAGGGCAGGTCTGGCTGTGCTGCCCAAGGACACCCCATGTGTGGGGAACACAGCTGGCCTGCCCCGAAGAGCCCAACACAGTCTGCCTCCTTCTCCCTTCATTCCTATTGCCCCCAGGGACTGGTGGGGCCAGCCCAGGTCATTCCAGCTGACAGCCCTCAGCAAAGGACGCCTCCCCACCTCGCTCCCGCGCCGGCCCTGCCTTTTTTACACTGCCGCTCCAGACCTGAACTTGGCAGAATGCAGGGGAAAGCTTTGAGGGGTGCCTCACAGCACTGCCTAGGAGGAGACCCACCCCTCAGCCCCCTCTCAGAGTCACAGACTCTCTCTCTTCCAGTGAGAAGGGTGGCAGGTGGGGGTGGGGGAGGGGGGTGTCCTTACAAACCCATGCATCCTTACCCCTGCTTTTGATGGGCTGGTACCAGGGTGGGCACATGGGTACCGGACCCAAGGGCCAGCTGGAATGGCAGAGGCCTCTCTGACATCTGAAGGAAATCTCTGGGACTCTACTGTCACTTTCTAACCTCGTCTCCATACCCACTTCATGACAGGGGCTCCCCGTAGCTTTGTAGACATGACCAACCCATCCATCCATCCATTAACAAACTCATCTGACATCCTGCTTCTCCCTTTTCCTACCCTGGTTCCCTTCACGCTGAATTTCCTTAGTACCTTTTGTTCTGTGAAGCTTCCGGACCTTGACACAAGCTGTATCCTCCATGTGGGACACCCCACCCCCGACCCAAGGCGTCTTTGCCTAGCAAGCCCCTACTTGCCTGTCCAGTCTCAGCTCAGATGTGACCTTTCCCAGGAAGTCTTCATGGGCCGTGTGCTGTCCCTCTGTGCTCCCATAGCCCCCTGGGCTTCTCATGTTATAGCATTTCTCATGCTGTGCTGTCATTGCCAGGATGAACACATGGATTCTTCACTGTGTGCCTCTGCATGTGAGCCCTCTGCAGGGCGCTGGGGACGGGGGTGAAGAAGCGCCATCCCGTCCATCTCCGCAGTTTACAGCGAGAGGCAAATACCTAAACCAGTATCAGAAAGTGCCGACCTCGTTCACGCTTGGGGTTAACTGTCAGCAACTTTCACTTCGGCTTTATCAACTCCATGAGCACCACTACCATCTTTTTTTCAAAGAGCTTTCTTGAGGTATAACTGATGTATAATAGGCAGACCTAGTTAAGGCCTACAGCTGGACCTTTTCTGACAAACGCACACACTGGTGAAACCATCACCATGGTCGAGATAATGAGCACCTCCATCCTCTTCAGAAGTTTCCTCCTGTGTCTTATCGCCCTTCCTCCTGCCCCTCCCAGCCCCCGTCCTGTCCCTGGGCAACCCCTGCTCTGCCTTCTGTCACTACAGATTTATTTGCATTTTCTAGATTTTTATATAAATGGAATCATACAACATGTGCTCTTTTTTGGCCTGGCTTCTTTCACTCAGTATAATTATCTTGAGATTCGTCCAAGCTGTGGCATGAATCAATAGTTTACTCCTTTTTACTGCTGACTAGTGTTCCACTGGATGGATTTACCAGGACTTGTTTATCCACACACCTGTTGATGGGTATTTGGGCTGTTTCTAGCTTGCAGCTACTCCAGATAAAGCTGCCCAACCTCTGTGCCGGAGTGTCCGTACAAGCCCTTGTGTGGACAGTTGCTTTCATCTCTCTTATCACTGCCTTCCTGCATGGACTCCTCCAGTGTCCTGCATGGACACTTCCTGCATGGACTCCTCCAGGGTGGGCTGCCTGATCAGGAAGACATCCTGGGAAGGCAGGGGGTGTGGAGCAAAGAGAAGTGGACACCAGCCTGACCGGCTAAGGCCTCGTCACAGGTCCCCAGGGGCTGTGAGGGGAGGACCTGGCTGCCTGGGAGGTGCAAGCTCTCACAAAACCCACACGCCCCATTAGGGCTGCTGACTGGTCTTTACCAGGGTCGCTGTCTCCACACAGCTGATTATAGAAAAAAGTTTTAGAGGCGTCCTCACTCACACCCTGTTTAGAACAGAGAAGTATCTACCAGCACATCCTATTCCCACTGGGGTAGGGGACAGGAAATGTCCTTTCCTCCCCACAGCTGATTCCTTTCTTTCTTAAGTGTACACACACACACACACACACACACACACACACACACACACACACACACTCACACTCACACACACACACACTCGAGTCCTCTGTAACCCATGCAGAAACAGAGGGGCTCGGGGCTGTGGGGCTAGAAGGTAAGAGGTCGCTCAGAGCCCAGAGGTGGGCCTCCTGGCAGAGATGGTGCAGTTGCCTTGAGGGCTGGTGCCCTCGCCTGGGACTAGCTGCTCTGGCCTGACCCCAGGTGACAGTGGGACTGCTGAGGGAGCAGCTGATATGGAGGAATTTGAAAAACCCCATCAGTATCTGAGCTGCTTTAAACACTGCAGCCTCATCCCCTCCCTCTGGACCTTGGGCCCAGCATTTCTTTGTCCCCAAACCTCCCATTCTGGTGTTCCCTGCTTTCTGCCTGAAGTTGAGGGTCACCACGTGGACAGGCGGTCTTCAAAGCCACTCTCGCCTCGGCTCACTCTGCCACAGGCCGCCCCCTCCCTTCACCTCAAGGCCTCCCCATCTTCAAAGTGAGATGTCTACTCCCAAGGCCTTTCTCACTTTGTCCTCCTTTAAAAAGGTCCTTTGATCAGCTCAAGTCCCTCCCTCAACCTGAACTGCCAACCAGTTCTTTTTCCGCAAGGCCTGTGACCTGAAGTGATCCCCTCGCATAGCCTCAGGGGGAAGAGAATAGGATTGTCAGCATCTCAGAGACTGCTTCAGTTTCCCTGGAACTGTGCTGGGCCCCAGGTGGGGGACTAACCTTTCAGTTGCTGCCGGGATCGGGCTGTGGTGTTAGAATAAGGGACACAGAGTCACCAGGACTTGATGAAGCGAGAAGAGCCAGGAACAAGCTATTGCCATGTCTTTCCCATTGGAGGGGGTCCCCAGGAGCCAGGAAAGGGACAGAGTGGGGCTAGAACCCAAGGGCCCTCCCTTTCCTGTCGGGTGCTCATCCCACCCTCATGTCAAGCCCGCACATTTTTTTTTTTTTTTTTT
>NW_006780322.1:1885713-1887576 GCF_000442215.2 Lipotes vexillifer
CGCGCACTGGGCCCCAGCCACTCCACGGCATGTGGGATCTTCCCGCACCAGGGCACAACCCCGTGTCCCCGCCATCGGCAGGGGGACTCTCAACCACTGCGCCACCAGGGAAGTCCCAAGCCCGCGCATTTTAAGAAACACTTCCCCACCCTTAACATGGAGAATTGTTGCCTGAGGACCAGAGAAAGACAAATCAGTCGGGGGTGGGGGGCGGGGAAAGCCATCTGTGAGGGCATCACAGAAAAATAGTCAGAATGGGTAGAATACAAGAACTGCTGTGTCTAATCCCAAATACAGAGGACACAGTCTGACAGCCCAGCCAAGGAGGAGGGCCCTGCAGTCCCTGGGGCCTGGGAGGGCTTCACGGATGGACGAGCCCGGGTGAGAGCTGGCCCAGAAGAGCAGGCGAGTGGTGGGAGGGCAAAGCACGGCTCCCTCAAAGGGCTCCAGACTGGGCCCTGGGCCAACCGGTCCAGCTCCCTCTCAGCAGCACTGCTGCCTCAGCCTCATCTTCCTTTAGCTTTGATCCTCTTGGGGCCCATCTCTGGGAAATCTGGGGGGATCAGCATGGAGTCACATCTGGGCACCAACACTTTCCCTTTCCTCTTTGAGGTTGGTGTCAGGTCTTTATTGGGAAATGACCATCCCGGGCCTGGCTGCAACCCTGCACCCTGCCTCTCAGCCACTCATACCATCCAGTCACCTGCAGCCTCCAAGACCCTTCAGGTGTGGAGGTGAGGATGTGATGATACAGAGCTATCATTGCTTCCCGCTATGAATACCCTGGTGGCAGAGGTTGGGGTGCTGAATATAGTATCTGGTCATGGGTCCTTACGTGTGTGTGCATATGTTTGTATCAGCATCACCTTAGGAGCTTATTAAAAGTACGTATGTCCAGGCCCCACGCTGGAAAGAGTCAGAACACCCAGGACATGTTTTAAGGAGGTACGTTCATGTTTTTAACATTCACCAGCTGATCCTGATGCCCTTCACACGGCCCCACCTTCCCCCAAGTGGAAAACAAAGAGGTTGAAGGACAAGAGAGGTTCACAGTCTGGCCATCAGTCCTTCCCCATCCAGTCAGCCCTGAGCAGTCCCGGACTCTCCAGCCTCCTCTGGACCTTCCGGAGGCATGGAGGCCACTGGGTTTCGCTTTCCTCACCTTTGGCTTCAGGGTCATCAGACCCACCCTGGCAAGGGCTCCATCAAAGTGGGACTCCTCCTGTCTCAGGTGCACAGTCTTGGTCCTATGGGCTTCTCTTCTGCTTCTTTCTCACCCACATCTTGTAAAACCCACAGCTTTGGACTCTGTAATTGGTGTTCCTGTTTCAGGTCAAATTTTAGCCACTTTTTTTCAAAAGTTTTTTTTGCGCTTTTTTTAAAAAATTATGTTTTAGATCCTCCTTCCAGCTATTCTAGATCAATACCCTCCTACTTCCCCAGCTCTCTACTCCCCTTGCTCCAGGACCCTTCCCTCTCAGGGCAGCTGTGATGGTTTGAAGCCTCTATACCCACCACTTCCAATGCCCCCCATTCTGTGGTCGCCCCCACTGCAACAACCACCATCAATACCATCTCCCTGGTTTTCATCACCTCCACCATCACTGCCACTGCCACCATCACTGCTCCCTTAATTACCAATACCACAAGCGCTATTATGTCTGCCCTCATTTCCTTTATAAAGTCTGCCAGGGCGTGGACTGACATCCTATCCTGACCTTCACAAGATCCTGACTTAGCTTCATGGCTGATGTCTCCATCTTTCTATGACTGCTCTTGTCCAGGGATCTGCAGGGACTTCCCAGTCTGCGGAGGGCGATGACGTCTCCCAGGGACCCCAGACTCCTGGGGGGGGGGGGGGGG
>NW_006780322.1:1887593-1965563 GCF_000442215.2 Lipotes vexillifer
AGGGGAATGACCGCCCCCAGGGACCCCAGACCCCTGGGGGGGGGGGGATGTACTCTCAAGGGCTGCACATTGGAGAAGATCCTTCATTAATTAACCACACTGATGGAGAACCCTGAGGGAGATAACCTCTTAAGGAACCTCTAGACTGGTGGAAGAGGAATTTGCTCAGGAATTCTCAAGTTGCTGGGGGAGGCATTTCCAAGGGAAGTTCCGTCCCCACATTGATGGGAGAGTTTTTAGAGAGCCATCTTCTGACTGAGGTGGACTCTTTAGGGAGGCCTTTGACTAACGGATAAAGGCCATACCCTCAGGGAGGTCAGAGACTGCTGACAGGTGCACAAGGACCCTGAGGAATGCACGTGCTTTACTGAGGCTCTCATTTGAGAAAACAGAGCTAAGATGCATACCAAAAGCTATAGTAAAAAGTGCCAAGGAGCACAGTGGAATGGCCCTGGGCCTGCTGCAGCTGCCACATCAGGGTGGCCACCTGGTAAGCCCTCCTGGGGAAGGTGGATCTGGGCTGAGTGAGCCCCTTGCCGGCCCCGTCCCAGGGCTCTGGCTCCCTCAGCAATGACCCCACCCATCGCCATCCTGGGAGTGGCTGAAGGGTACCTGCCGGACTTGCATTGCTTCCACGGCCACTCCCTGTTTCCAGGTTGTGCTCACCCCCACCCCCCGGCCCCAGCACCAGCCCCTGTCCTGCCCTGGCAGCCCCAAGTGCGGACACAGAGCCCAGGGACACTTGGGGCCAGGACTGTGTGGAGAAGTGCCCCTGGCCAAAGCCAGTGGCAAGTCCGCTTCCCCCAGGGGTGAGGGAAGGTGACCTGGGAGTCCAGGTGTCTGACGATGAGCTGGACTCTGATCAGGAGACACCATCATTTGGGGGCTTGTCCTATCAGGACATTCAGCTGTGTTTAGCCACTCTCTTGTCCCTCAAGATTTCAAGTTTCTTCTTCAAAGTCTCACTAGAAGCTTATTCCCTCCAGGAAACCATCGCTGGTTTTTTCCCTTAGAGAGCAGAGCTCAAAGTATCATGGGGTCACTTATTCTGCTCATAGTCATTCTGTTTCCCACTTACAGAATAACTCCAACTCTGACCTCAGTCAAAGCCTTGAGCTTGACCTCATACTGACCCTAATGCTGACTGTGGACTGAATCGAACCCTAACCAAAGGTAGACCCTAACCCTGGACTGAAACTCAACGCCCAACTCTATCTGCTGGCTTTCAGAGAAAGCCATTGGTTTCTAAGGAAAACCAGCTAAGAAATTATGGAGGCCAGACTCAGCCTCTCTGCGGTAGTTATCGTTTTCACACACAATAACTGCTTCCACAAAAATGTGTGTGTGTGTATGTGTGTGTGCGCGCCTGGCTGTGTCTCTGTGTGTGTCCTTTATTCTATTTAGAATTCCTTTCATCACAATTTCACCCCATCTTCTCCAGGGAACGGAGGAAATAGGAAATGGATCTCGGGTTACAAGGGGAGGAATTCTCTGCAAAGCCTGGAGTTCAAAGGAGGCCCGCGGCCACCTAGTGGGGCCCGGATGTCACTGCATCAGCTGCATCTCCCTCCTGTGCTCAGGGATGAGCTGGCAATTTGAGTGGTGATGTGAGTGGGAGGCAGCCACTAGGACATGTCAGACTTTTGAAGCTTCTGTCTGTCACCTCAGACAGTGACCAGAGTCCCTTCCCCTTTCTTTTCTCAACAAAATATTAAGCATCCCATACCTGTTTGCAAAGTTTAGTTTCACCTGACGTTATAGGGCTCCACAAGCTGATGCAAGTGTAAGTCTCGCCTCTTTAACCAGAAATCTGAGCTGTACTTTTTCTTCTCTTTTCCACAGCAGAGTTTGGCTCACTGCAAAATCCAAAAATACCAGACTGAGGGAGGCCTTGGAAATTCAACACTCTCGCTTAACAAAGGAATAAATTTGAGACACCATAAAAAGATGGATATTTCCTTGGGCAGCCTAACCCATTAATGGTTGAGTTAGAAGCCTGACCAGTACCCTACCCCCATTAAGACTGTGCCTTTTCCTCTCTAGGGAAATGTCTCTGGTCCCTCCATACCTATTGGTTTTAACTGAATTTGATTTAATTCCCTTGGACTGGTCAATGATATAAGACTATAATATCTGATGATCTTCAGAGACATGAAGACATGTCTAGAACTATGGGGTCAGATTCCCAATATGGGAAAGGGAGGATGAGATCACGTGAGCTGAGTCAGAGGGAAATAGCAGGATGATGAGACTTGGTCCAAATTTATGGAGATCCGACTTTGATGACAGTTAACTAGATGGATGAATGAATGGACCAACCAACTGAGGTCTGAATAAGATAATGATATGAGCACAGATGTCTCATCTGCCTTACCAACCACTCACATTACCCGAGATTGTCACTGAAATGATCAAAATATTAGAAATGTGGAAATAGGAAATGTGCATGATCACTGATAATACAGAAGAGTATCACTCACATCAGAAAATCAAGGGAGTTTTGTGTGAATGCAAATTGAAAGACAGCAGCAAAACCAACCTGCAGCAGCCCGACCTGAGAAGCAGCACCCTTATAAGGAAGTGAGGAGAAGAAAGCCTGCAGACCCTACAACCATGCCCTCATTTGAGGGATGAGGGTTATAGGAGAGGAGGTCTGAGAGCAGGGAAGGCAAACACCACGTGAATTCCCTCCATACTACAGAGCAGTGGCCTGGGTAAGAAGCACTGGGGGGCTCCTGGTTTTGAGTGGCAGCAACCTCCCACAGAAAGCCTGCAGGGGAGTAGAGTTTGCCTCTGGTAAAGCAGGCAATGATCCGTGGAAGGAGGCTGGGTCTAGCTATGGTTTACACCTGGTATAAAGGCCAGACCTAACAGGAAAACAGACGTAGAAAACAGCTTCCCCAAACACTGAGCCAGGGTCCCAGACACACAATTCCCTGCTAGGACCACTCACAGCTCTGCCTCTCTACCACTCTGAATTGACTGTGTAAATTATTGCCAGCCACCTCTCCAACTTAAGATCTGGCAGAAGGATTTGTACAGCAACCCAAAAAAGTGATAGGAACTCAGAACAATCCACAGATTTGTTGTAATGGCTGGGCAAACACCAGATCTTATTGATTTGTCCTCAAGAGGAAACCAAAGAAGGCACCATGGGCCGAAGAGATTCTGCAAAGTAAAGCACCACAATCAAGACGCAAATGACAAATAGGCTTTTGTCAAATACTTAGTAAGGAAATAAAAGAACTGTTAGGAAATAGCTGCTTTGTGTTCTCAAATAATTCAAGAAAATGTGAACTCTATGAAAAGAGAGGTATCAGATGAGATGATAAGATATTAGACTGAGATGAAAAGGGATAAGACTAAGAGTTTAAGAGGAAAGAGGGGTTTGATGATGGGGAAAGAGAGTAAGGAAACTAGAAAGAATTGAAATCTTCATTAGAAATGGAAAGGAGTATTTGACACGGAAGAAAATAGAATTAATAATGTGAAGGATATTGGAGAAATTTTCTCAGAATGCCAAGGAAAAGAATAAGAAGATAGAATGATCGAAAGAGAACATGGATTTTTGTGGCTAGGAAGACTCAATATTGTCAAGAGATCAGTTCTTTCCAACTTGATCTATATCCCAATCAAAATCCAAGCAAGTTGTTTTGTGGATGTTGACAAACTGATTGTAAAGTTGATATGGAGAGAGGCGAAGGACCCAGACTAGCCAACACAGTACTGAAGACATCAAGACTTACTATAGAGCTACAGTAATCAAGTCAGTGTGGTATTGGTAAAAGAATAGACAGGTAGATCACTGGACCAGAATAGAGAGCCCAGAAATAGAGCGCCATCAATGTAGTTAATTGATCTTTTATAAAGGAGCAAAAGCAGTACTATGGAACAAAGACAGTCTTTTCAACAAACGGTGCTGAATAACTGGATATCCACAAGCTAAAAATGAATCAGACACAGATCTTCAATTTTCACAAATATGAGCTCAGAACTGATTATAGACCTAAATGTAAAAATGCAAAACTATAAACCTCCAAGAAGATAGCATAAGAGAAAAACTAGATGACAATGACTTTTTTTAGCTACAACATCAAAGTCACGACTCATGAAAAGAATTATCAATAATCTGGACTTCACTGAAATCAAAAACTTCTGCTTGGGAAAGACACTGTCAAGAGAATGAAAAGAACACCACAGACTAGGAGAAAATATTTGCAAAAGACACATCTGATAAAGAACTGTTATCCAAAACACACAAAGAACTCTTAAAACTCAAAACTAAGAAAATAAACAACTCAATTAAAAAATGGGCAAATTACCTGAACAGACACCTTACCAAAGAAGACATGCAGATGGAAAATAGCATATGAAATAATGTTCCACATCATATGTCATCAGGGAAATGCAAATTAAAGCAACGAGATATCACTACACACCTAATAGAATGGCAAAAATCCAAAACACTTACAGCACCAAGATGATGGTGAGGATGTGCAGCAGCAGGAACTCTCATTCATTGTTGGTGAGAATGCAAAATGGTACAGCCACTTTGGAAAACAGCTTAACAGTTTCTTACAAAAATAAAAATCCTCTCACCATGTGACCAGCAATTGTGTTCCTTGATATTTACGCAAATGAGTTGAAAAATTATGTCCACACAAAAACCTGCATGTGAATGCTTAGAGCAGCTTTATTCATAATTGCCAAAACTTGGAAGCAACCAAGATGTCCTTCAGTAGGTGAATGGATAAACTGTGGTACAGTTTATAATATTCCAGACAATGGAACATTATACAGTGCTAAAAAGAAATAAGCTATCAAGCCATGAAAAGACATGGCTAAACCTAAAATGCATATTACTAAGTGAAAGAAGCCAATCTGAAAAGGTTATAGACTGTACAATTCCAACTATGTGACATTCTAGAAAAGGCAAAACTATGGAGACAGTAGAAAGATCAGTGGTTGCAGAGGTCATCCTGGAGGGAGGGTTGAATAGGAGCCCAGAGGATTTTTAGGGCAGTGAAACTATTCTACAATACTGTATAATAGTATGATACTATCATGGTGGATAGATGTCATTATACATTTGTCAAAACTCATCGAATATGCAATGCCGAGTGTTATATGGGAATTCTTTGTACTTTCTGCTCACTTTTCCTCTGAACCTAAAACTGCTCTGAAAAATAAAGTCTATTTAAAAGAAAGAAAGAAAGAGAACAGGGCATTGTGAAAGGAAAGAACAGGGTCCAATGTGCAGGAAATTAATTGATAATCCTGAGGAAGAAATCAGAACCAAGGAAACCCATTACAACAACAGCAGAAACAAGACTTTGCTGAGTTGAAGAAAGATCTGAAAAGGAATCAACACATTGGATACACGCCCAGTGAAATTTTCAAAATTCAAAGATAAAGAACATTATGGTAAAAAAGAAAATAGATTACTTACAAAAGAAGAGAAGTTAACTTGGAACTTCTTTTCTGTTTAATGCAAAAAATAAGGGAGTGAGTTCTTATGGACCTTTAAGAGAGAAAATGTGATTGGAAACACAAAACCAGCCAAGTTGCCATTTATGTGTAGAGGACATTGTCAGATATGAAAGAGCTCAGAGCATTGCATCCATGTACCCTTCCTAGAAGAAAAAAAAAATATATATATATATATAATTTTATATATGATATATTTATTTCAAGTGTATATAAGATATAATCCACCTGAAGATATAATCCAACCAATAAAGAACTCAAGAAAGGAGACGGTGTAGTGTAGGACTGAGAGTGAGCACTATTAAATATAGACTTGGATCTAAGTAATCATGGTTAATATGGTTTAAAGAAAAATGACTGCCCCTGTCCAAGACTGGAGAGAAGATCTGGGACCTAAGTGGCCATTTCTATGTACAGCTTCTAGTCCAGATCCATTAATTCTTTGACCAGAAAGAATTCCCTAAGCCATTAATGTGCTACTTTGATGTAAGTGGTGTTTACATAAGTATAGCCAAATGTAGAAATTCATTAAGCTGTAATAGGTACTTAAGATTTGTGCATTTAATCGTGTATAAGTTATACCTCCGTTAAAAATAAACAAAATGAAAAGACAAAAAATCCACTGATATTGAAAGCATTGGAATTTCCACCACCAGGAAGCAATGCCATTAAATGGGTGCCCTTTAGGGTGCCCTTGAGCTGTCCACGTGACATCTTTGTGCAAGTTAGAAAATGACGTCTCAAGATCCTTTACTTCCATCTCCTAAAAATTGTGGCAATAAACATACATGTCTTTGATGACTATGATTAAATCACACACCCCCAGCGATGGTGCACTTGTGCAGTGCACAAGCTACCCAGTCTTATGGTTTAGGCTTGGCTGCCCTGCTTCCTTCAGCACTTCCTCCACAGCCTCTGCCTCTGCCTAGAGTGAAAGCCAACTGCTCCTGGGCTATTTTCTTGCCTGGAGGGCAGGGTTTATTGACCCTGGTCCATTCTTTCCTAGCAAGCCTAACTTCTAGAGAAATATGGTAGATTTCTCTGCACAAGGAAAGCTTGCCATAGGACTCGCCATAAGTCTGGCATAAGATTCCGGACTACAACTGCCAGCAATGAGTGGATGACCACCACGTCTTACAACTGCTCAGAAATCTCTTGTCTTTTCCTAAATCTACCCCCAACAGATAACAAGGGCCTGCTGGTAAGTAGGAGATGAGCCTGTCGTTGGTCACCCCTCTCCTGTTTGTGACCAGGCACCCTAACAGAGGAAGCAAACTAATGGGCCTAGTCTCCACAGGACCCCTAGACTTGTTTGGGAAGCCTGCTGACCAGAGATGGTCACTCCCACACCCCCTCTCCCAGTTCTCCAGGGCTTCCCTAGTGCCACCTGCCCCCACCATACTGTTTTGTCTGTCCCCAAAGGGCAGCCAATGCCTCCACCTTCTCTTTCTCTTTCTGAATTAATCACACTAATGACAAGAATTTGAGGACATCTTTATTGTCATGAGCTGTAGGATTTTGTAGTGTTTGCTTCCCCTGACAGGTTCTCATTGTAGAATTTATTTATTTGTTTATTTATTCATCTCAAGAATAAATGAGATTAACAAACTTTAACAGCTTTCCATTGTAAAGAGGTCAGTGGCACTAAAATTCGTGTGTACCTTTCCCTAAAGGTGAATTTTACAAATTGTAACAAATCATGCATAAGAGTGACAAAATTCTTGTGAGAAATTACTCTGTCCCAAACTGTGCCAGTTTGTTAGATGTCACTACTACAGAACACAGGGAGACTTGTTCGTTGCCCTCAAATGAGATAATAAAGATGGATGCTCACCATGGCCAATAATTGCAGGCCCCAGAGAAGTTAGAAAAAGAGTCAGAGCACTTCCCCACTTTGAAGCAAATGGCCAGTGTGTGTGGCATCGTCTGCATCCATCTGGTCCCAGAAAACTTCAGGGTCGAAGAGATCTACTTAGACTTTGTTTGGAAGAGGGAAGGGAGGAAGACCAAGAGGGAGGAAAGCGTGCCAGCAAGTGGCTGTGGTGACACCTAGGTATAAGGAACACTTGGGGGTAGCCAATGATGGAGGCGTTTTTTTTGTTGTCACCACCTAGGGAGGCGGGTTGCTACTGACATCTAGTGCGTGGAGACTGGGGATGCTGCTAAGTATCCCACACTGCACAGGACTGCCCCCTCCCCCCAGGAATCATCCAGCCTAAAATATCAGTAGTGTTGAGGTTGAGAGACTCTGTTTTAAAAGACCAGAATTAAGTTTAGCTCAGAGAATGGGGCTGCCACTGACGAACACCAGCACCAAAGCTCCCCTCAACTCCCTGTGGTCTAATCATGCAATCTCTCCCCCTTAGCACCTGACGGTGTGGCTCCACACAATGTCTCTTGTGTCCCAACATATGTGTGGAGGCCTCTTCTCCTTCTTGTTGGTTGTGGCCAGAAACCTTAAGGGCATTCCAGCACCTTCCCACATCACCACATGTCCATTCAAGGGCTGGCAGGCCTTGTGCCGGCCTCCGATGGAAAGGCGTTTGTGCCCTTGAGACCGTTTATGCTCCTACTGTCTGACTGACCTATCAGACTTTCTCTCAGTCTGAGCTCTCTGTCTCTGAAGCAAGCACCGCAAAGTGGTAACCACAGCCCAAAGTCCTTCCCCGCGACCCTCTGCGTTTGCCAATCCCCACACGTGGCCCTGGTTTCCGCAGGGCCTACTAATCTACTGGGCATGGGAGATACAGTGCCAGGGCTCGTGGTAATTTTAGGGGCTCATGGAAATATTTTGATTTTGTCTACTTTTAAAATCAAAAGAAAACATAATATAATGACATATAATCATTGAATTAATCTTTATACCTATACCAATGCAGTTATAAAATATAATTATATATATATGTGTATATATATACATATATATGTATATATATAATGGAGGAAGAGGCACACAAAGGCAACAGTGCCGGGGATCCATGAAAGTCACAAGGGGCCCTAGGTTTCTAGAAGCACATACCCTCTGCCACAGCCCCAGGGTCAGTGAAGCGTGTCAGCAGGGTCATGAAAGCTAAAGGAAATCTGGCAGGGATCTCCCTTCCCCGTCCAGGAAAGACTCTAATTTTTAAAGAAATGTTTATCTACCAAGGCCTACAGTTGTCACCAGGGAATCTGTTAGACTTACTTTAGTGCGTTGACATAACCCTGCATGACCTCGGTTCTCTGTCTGAGGCACCAATGTCAGAGGAAGCTGCCCCCACAGGTTGTAAATTAAGCTCAGAGAGCTTCCTGGCTTCCCTTCAAATTTAAGACGGATTCAAGGGCCCTGGGCAGCTCGCATGGGCTAGTCCCTCCTCCAGGCACCAAGTGTCCAAGAGTTTGACTTTGTAGTAAGGATGCATTCTTGGATGATGATTTAATTCGTGCCATGTCTAGGTATTGCTGTTACCGAGTTGCACGGCATGACGGTTCAATAAATCAAGAGATGATTTGTTGGGGCAAGGAAGAGTGACTTTAATTTGGAAAGCCAGCAGACTGAGAAGATGGTGGACTAGTGTCCCGAAGAACCATCTAACCTGAGTTAGAGTTCAGGCTTCTTTTATACTAAAAGGGGAAGGAGTGTGGCTGGTTGTTGCAGACTTCTTGGTGTGGAATCCTTTGTTCTTGCTTGTGTCTGTGTAGGTCTGGTCAGGGTGTTCTTATAAACCTCCAACAAGACAAATGTTTTTCTCTGTTCTGCAATGGAAAAGTATCATAGCTTTAAAGGTCAGAGCTTTGAGAATGGGCTATCCTGTATATTTCAGGCTATAGGCAACATTCTTTTAGTTATTAACTTGTAGCAAAAGCAATAAAATACAAAGATTAAAGTAAAAGAAAGAGATCCAATATGGGATCAGATGTGTTCTTCCCTATTACACTGCCCTTAGTGTTAAAAACCCTGGGCAAATCTCCGAAGTGTGCCCAGATATGAGCTGTCTTCCCCAGATAGTGTCTCTTTTCTTTCCATACCAATTTGAAGCCATCTGGGGGGAAAAGCAAGGAAATATAGTGCATATAGAAAATGAAAGCTAAAATAATGTGGAACAGAGCCCCAAGAGGAATTATAAACAACATGAACGAAGTATGGCTATCTATGATAACAAATATATGGCAATAAATCCAATTATATGCCAGTCACAAAAGACACACTTATACCAAAGTGGCACAGAAGATTTAGAAGTAATAGCGTGAGTAGAAGGATGCCAAACAAATGAGGAAAGAGGAAAAAGGCAAAAGCCACAGGAGTATAAAACAAAGCAGTTGAACTGGACAAAAGTTCACCTGATAAATGCTAAAGGATACGTCTACTTCAGTATTCATAAACCTTTATGCACAATTAACACACTGTTGAACTTGAAAGGGCAAGATCTGCTAAATACGTAAGGAGAGATTGATAGGAACAGGGCCTTATGGGAGATTTAACATGTCCATGTCACCATTGAACTAATGAAATAGTTGCAAAAGCAAGAGCATAGAGCGTCTGGATGACAAAACTAATAAAGTAGGATTAATGTGCTTATAAGCCTCACATCCTACACACAGAACACACCTCCCATTCAAGCATTCATAATACATTAAAAAATGATCATTTTTTCTGGCCACAAAGAATGCTTCAAAATAAAATCCTCAAAGTAGAAACTGTACAGACCACATTCTCTAACAACATTGCAATAAAACTCTATATTAATAACAAAAATTGAAACAAAAACATGCAACTATTTAGGAATTTATATGCAGCCTCCTGAATAACTCTTGGGACAAAAAGAAAACCAATTCCGCAATGATAGATTTTTAAAGAAATAATGACAAAGAAAAAGTCAATATATCCAACTTTATACATACCACATGGTCACTATCATACCAAAAAATGTCATGGCAAAAGGATAGAAATAAAATGCATCAAAGTATTAACAACGTTTGTCTTGGAGACAACATTAGGAGCTGGGGACCATATGCTGTTTCCTCGTTTTATATTCCCAACACCTGGGAGGTGAGAATTAATGCCCACATTTACAGATGAGAAAAACAAGGTTCAGAGTATATGACGCTTTGGAAAACATCGCATATTTAATGAACACAGAGTCAGAACTAAGAGCAGGTCTGATGCCACACACCCAAGTACTCTTTCTTCTACCACACTTCCCTGAACTGGGCCCTAGTTTTCTCCGAGTAAAGCTAGGAGACCACAGATGGTTTCTGAGAGAACCTTCCAGCTCAGCCCTGAACCAAAAGAGGAGGCAACATAGCCCTGTTTTGTTTCCACTCAGGCTGAGAAGATAAGCTTTTCAACCTGGAGGAACTCACCTGGAGGGGAACATGAATCATATGGGTAGGGGTACAAAAACCAGTCTTATCAGAGGCACCACCTGTTTGTGTTGGCACAGGGCATGTGACAGGTGGGCATCAGGGACGTGGAGAACAACTGGCCATCTGCCCTCTGAGAGCTATAAGAGAGGAGCTGGCACATCTTCCAAGTCACGCAAAAGCCTTGTGGAACCTCAGAGGGTTGAAGGAAGCAGAACCGGAGCTGGCCTTGGCGGTTGGATGGGAGCAGAGAGGGGAGGGAGCTTCAGCTGGACCACTGATTTGGACAAAGGCTTAGGAAGTGGCATGAGCACAATGCTGACTGTTCACAGCCCTGAGTGGAGTTAAGGTTGATTGTGCTTTCACTTCGCTGGAAAGGCAGACATTCGGATTCTCTTGTTTTGGGTAAGGCTGTGCTCTCACCGTCACAGGAATCTCGGCTCACCTCCTACCCACCTTCTTGAAGACACCTGCAAAGAATGCAGTGTCTCTAACTTCCCCACGCTCTCCTCTTCTTTCAAACGTCTTCCCCACATTTCACATTCCACGGTGCTTTAGACAGTGTTCATGTTGGAGGCACACTTTCGAAAAATGAAATTTTGGGCGGCACATTTGATGGGATTAAAAGATTCAAAACATCCTGCGACCAAGTTGGTGGCTGAGGGTGCAGCTGTGTGGGTGCCTGTGGCCTACAGCCCAGTCCTTAGGGCCACTGTGTGGCCTGGGCCTTGTACTTCAGAGGTGGGGCCTCCCCTGCCCTCATATCTTCTCAGCTGCTTTTGAAGAACTGAGATAGGGACCCCACCTGCTCCATCAGATGGTGACGCCCCAGGCCAGGGCTGTGACTCCATCATCTGGGGCCCCCTGAGGAGGCATGTGGTCTGTATTCTCCCACACTCTTTGGCCTGCTTTCACCCACAGCTCCCTGACATTTTGGAGAAAAGGACTTAGCATTGCAGCTCCCCGACCAGGAAGGCAGGAACATTAGTTTGATGGAATGTTAGAGATCCTCTCACCCAGCATTTCCCAACCACCAGTCCATGGACAGGCACAGAGCCAGGGCAGATTTTTACTGGTCTGCACAATTTTTCCTCCCCCTTGTTTTTTTCCTCCTAAACCTTACAAACAGAAGCACATCTGAGTGGCTCCAGCCTCTGCAGACATAGCAAGGAGTCTGGCTGGGGCTCCCCGGGGCTGTGGCACTTGTATGCCGTTGTTGTCTTGGTCTTGAGCCTAAAGCCTGTCTTTTCCTCCAGTGTGTCAAGCACAAGTCAAGGTTCACCTCACCTGTAGGGTTTGCATAAGCTGTTCCCTCTGCCAGAGGCACCCTCTCCCCTTCTCTGCTGGGTATTCCCCTGGCACCACCTCTTGTGGGAATCCTCTCTTGACTGACCTCCCTCCTCTGAGGCTCAGTTGGGTAGCCCTGTTCTGTGAACCCCCAGTGCACTACCCACCCCTCTAAATGCACACGTACATGCACACAACTCAGCCCCTCTGACTGTGTAGGTCTAGTTTCTCTGTCTTCCTCAGCAGATGTGAGCTCCTTAAGAGCAGCAACCTGGGCTCCTCCATCACTGAGTTCTCAGGACCTGGCATGGTGCCTGGCATCTGGTGGGTGCCTAGTAAAAAGTTCACTCAGCAAATGAGTGGGTGGATGGATGGATGGAAAGATGGATGCTTGAAAAAGGGTCTGGACTTTATTATTTATGCTCCAATGGGATGGGAGAGGGAGCAAGAGATTCTGGCTAAGACCCAGTCAGAATGGTATGTCCACCCCCTTTTCCCCACCGCATGCTAGATGAAAGGTGTATCCTGCATCACAGTTGAAAGATTTGAGGATCACATGCTTGTGATTCCCTCTCCTTTGTCCTCTTCGAGAGGGTGTGATGGAAGCAGGAGAATCAAGAGGAGAATTCAGAATCCACTTCTTAGTGTCTGGGGGTTCCAAAAGTGGCTGAGGCCCTCTTGATGACCATGGTCTCAACATCCAGAACAGTGTGTGTGTGTGTGTGTGTGTCTGTGTCTGTGTCTGTGTGAGTGTGTGAGTGTGTGTGTGCATGTGTGTGTGTGTGTGTGTGTGTGTGATGGCAAGCTGTATGGGGCAGGAGTGGACCTAAGGCCATCTTTCCTGCCAAGCTGGCTTCAGGCTTCTGTCAACTTAATCCTCCCTCCCTGCTGGCCAGTCCACCTGATTGGTTGTTTCCTCTGCTGAGACCCCTCTCACTGCAGGGTGGGTAGCCACTGTTGGAGGCTTGGGATGCAGATCACAAACATGAACACACATGTATTCACACACACACACACACACACACTCACTTGTTCACGTACACACAGGCATACACTCTTACATGCACTCATATGCTCACACACATATACCTTATGTTTCTAATCAACTGGGAGTTGAATGGGGATCAAAGCGCAGAGTCAGAATCCCAATAATTCCCAAGTGCAGCATATTCCCTGCTGTGGTTGGATCAGAAGAAGAGTGGAGTGTCTTACCTCTTACCTGCAGTGACCTGACCTCTGGCTGAGGGGTCCAGAGGACATCAGGCTCTCACAACAGCCTCCCCTCATCTGACCACAGCGCTGGAAGGAATCGCTCCATGGAGGACACAGCTAGATTAACGAGCATCATGTTTTTAGTTTTCTTATAGCTTTATTGAGGTACATCTTCATGCCATAAAATTCACGTGTAGTGCAACGTCATCAATGATTTTAGTAAATTCATTTAGAATTGTGCAATCGCTACCACAACCCAGTTTTAGAAGATTCCCATCACCCCCCATCAAGTTTCTCAGGTTGGGGAACTTTCCCTCTCTTCCTAGTTTGTTGAGCATTTTCATCACAAATGGGAGCACCTTGTTTGGGGAGACTAATGAGGCTCTTAGTCATTTATATCTTAGTGTAGATTAAGTTAATGCAGTGCTTTTATAAATTCATTTAATTCATTAAGCAATGATCTAGTACTGTTTCTACCACTGTCAAGGGTGGTGAGAGTCTGACGTCCCCTGGGCCCCTCAGCCAGGGGTTGGGTTGTTCTCCAGTGGCTCTCCCTCAACTCAGGTGAGCGGCAGGACATCGTGCTCTGCTCCCTGATTCAGTGACATCAGGGAATCCCACACTTGGGAACAGAGCCCATTCCCCAATAGCTGCAGTTCTGTAGAGACAATATAATAGTTACTCAATCACCATGATGCATTTTGGAAAACATTTAGTGGGTTAATAAAGGTGCAAAATGACAGGGTGCTGTGAAATTGAGACGGTGGAATGCTTTTTGGGGGGAAGAGAGAGGGCAGTGGAGTGTGAAAGGTCCTGCGGGTGGAGTGCTGGAACCAGGGGTCAGAGAGTGAGAAAGGGGGGCCAGGAAGTGTGACGGGGGATGCTAAGGTCACTGGGACATTGTGGTGTCCCAGAGCTCCTCCTGTGGGGCCAGCCACTTCAGACATGTCCCCTGCTTTCTCGGGGGCCTCAGATGCTCCAGGTACTTTGGCCAGCTCTCATGGACAGTAATGCCTACTCAAGAGGAGGTAGGGCTGAAGACTCACGCAAGCCTAGAGCAAGGAAAGATCTGTCTTAGACACTGTCACAGGGGCGATGTGGTCATCTTCCTCTGGGATGACCTGACAAGACCCACGGCCGTGGCCCCAGAGAAGCCCCCAGCCAAGCCAGCTAATCCTCACCTCTTTCTTCCTTCAGTTCTCTCTCCTTCCAGGACTTTGTTCTATCACATTTTTTTTTTCTGCTATCCCTTGCCCCCACCCCTGCTCTCATTTCCTTTTTGCACAGTGCAAGGGAATTTCGGCTGGAACAGCCCATAGTGTGTGGTGGGCCTGAGGGGGCATCCAGAGGTCGCTGGAGCTGGGAGGGCCTCAGGCGGGGGCTGAGCAATGTGTCACTGCCAGGGCTTGGCAAGGGCTGCAGCCCTGGGGGGTTGGGAGCAAGGGAGGCCCAGGAGGTAGGAGGCAGAGGGCAGCCGAGAGGCCTGGAGCCTGCCAGAGAAGACCTGAGGTGGGGGTGGGGAGACCCTTTGAGCTTGGAAGGGAGATTCTTGCCGGACACTTCCTGTCCAAGCTCCCAGGGTCTTTGGTAGGGTCTCCTGGCTTGAGAGGTACCAACCTAGCCAAGAATTCTTCTTTTTTAAAAAAAAAAAGTTCACTAAATTAAATAATAAAGGGACTGTGTCTATCTCTATTTCCATGTAGCCAAGTCTGAGCCTCGGCTGATCCTGGAAGCCAACCAGGTATGTGGAAAGAGGAAAAATCAACAGCCAAAGAAAATGAAACGATGCCTTGAGGGCCAGATGGAGGCCGTGGGCAGGGATCTGCAGGAGGCCCTGGACTAGGGGGCCAAGGAAAAGGGGGTCCTGTCTGGCCTCAGAGCTGGGGGTGAAGGCAAGCTGGGGGCTGGTCTCCCCACAGTGGGCTGCTTGGAGATCGTCAGCAGGAGGTTAGAGACATGGGTGACCTGAGCATGGATGGAGATTCCTAAGGTTCCTTGAGGAACCCCCGGGGAGCAGGAGACCTCTAAGTCTGGTGGAGGGCAGGAGGGAGAAGGTGGTGACCGGCCTAGTGGGAGGAGGGGTGTTACTCGGTGCTTGGACCTGCTCCCTAGCCTGGTGTCCCAGCTCCTTCTAGCCTAGAGCTCACTTTGGCCCTCACTCCCATCTCCCTGTGCATGAGTCTCCCCCTGAAGAGCACTAGGCCTGGATCCCAAGAAGGAATATAAGGTGGCGGGCAGCGGGGAGGAACAGTGAGTCTGCCCTATTGACTCTTCTGAAAAGGAGGAGGAGATACACCCAGAGCTGCTCTGCTTTTAACTGCCTCTCTCACTCATCCCCCTCTCTCCATGCCCATGCTTCTGGCTGGTGTGGGAGCCCTGAAATACCGCAAAGGCAAAGCCCCCTAACCAATCCTGCTGGCTGTACCCCAAGCCCCCCTAAAGCCATTCCCCACACAACAGATACAGTCCTCTTCCTCCCCTCAGATACTAATACCTGCCTTCCATTAAAACTCATCGGTGTTTTTCCTCAGGTCTCAGGATAGAGGTCAAGTTCCGAAGTACGTCCCCGAAGGTCCTACCTGGTGGCTGCTTTCCTCCAACTCCAACCCCATGTCCTGACACCCCTACCTTGCCCGTGTTCCTGTACCCACTTCACACCACTCACAATTCCCTGAGTGTTCTGCACTCTCCCTGCCCCCACACTGGCTGCCCCTCTGCCAGGGTAGTACCCTCCGTCATGAACCTGATTAATGCCTCTCATCCCAGCACCAAGGACAGCACCTGGCACCAAGCAGGTGCCAATGAATAATGATGAATGAATGAATCCTTCAGACTGTGCCCTCCCTCCCTTCCCTCAGGCCAGATTAGGCATCTCTAGCTGAGTTAGGCTTCCCTACTTTTATCACACTATATTGAAATATCCTGACCACTTATGCAGATGAGAGGATTTTAGCATCTTCATTGAGGTACTCTCTTATTCCGGTATTTATTTTCACCCCATGGCTTTCTCTTATTGAAGCTAGATTGTGAGCCATGCTCACAGGAAGACTGCTTCAGTAGAAAAGCAGAAATAGACATTAGAGAATTCAAAGCATAGACCCTGAGAGGATGGAAGAAGTGATGAATGCAGGTAGGATGCCCCAGAGTAAAGCAAAGGGAGTGAGAGGGAGACATGAGGAGAGGAGTGTGCCCTGAACAGAAGGAAGGCTCTGAACCCAGAGGAACTGTGTGTCTGGTGGGGGGTGGGGCAGCGGGGGTGTTAAGCATCTGGAAATGCCTGGCCCTTTGGTAAGCAACATTCATCACCAACAGCAGGCAGCCATGTGGGAGCCAAGTTGGTACAACCTCAAGCTCCCTGATCTCTACTTGAGTGGACCTCCTAGGATGTCCCTGATGTCTGTGCAGCACTTGCTATGGGCGGCAGCCAGAATGCTGCCTATTGATCATCCAGAGAAAGGGAAGCCTCTTTCTGTGCTCTGTGTCCTCAATCCCCATCCAACTCATGCAAGGTGGACCCCACCAACACTGCAATATCCCGGGGATGTGGGGCTTTGAAAGGGATGCAGGAATGGGATGCTGGGGAAGGAAATCTCACACCCATTTCACACCTGACAGAACAGAGCCCACTCAAGATGCTCCTTCACACAGGACACTAGGGAAGAATGCATAGCCCTGTTATACTCACCTCTCTTCCACACTAGGTCAGCAGCCTGGGGTCACCTGCATCCCCAGCTCTTAGCATACTCCCTGGCACATTGTAGCTTCTCAATAAATCTGAGGCAGGTATTCTCCATCTTTTCCTTACTAACAGAACCTCAAATCTGTTCAGGGAAGGAGTGTGATGTATTAAAAGTATTCAGCTTCCTAGAATCCCTTGCATCTAGGGTCACGCTCAGACAGTGTTCTGGATAATAAAACATAAGTGGGATAATATAATATATATAATATAAAATATGTAATGGGTGGCACTTCTGGGAAAGCTTATTGAAGGGGCAGACTCAATGGACATGTTCCTTTTCAGTTTTTGTCCTTCACCCTTTTGTCTCTCTTCCTGCCGGGAACATGGACGTGATGCTCAGAGGTACAGGAACCAGTTTGAAACAATGAGAACAAATTTTATACACTAAGGATAGCAAAGCAGAATGGTAGCGAAAGCATGCGTCTCTAATAGTATGTTGGAGGCCAGACTCTGCCATCCCTGGATTGCCTATCTTTGAACTTCTTGGTACTGAGCGTGTCAGTTAGCAACTGCCACAAGAGTACTGCATAAAAAAATCATCGCAAAAGTCAATGGCTTAAAAAAACCCATCATTCATCCTCACCCATGCTTCTGAGGATCAACTGGCCTTGGCTCTAAGCCATAGTTGTGTCGACTCCATGCACATCTCATCCTACTAAAGCTAGCACTTAAGCCAGAGCATATCTTCCCATAATGACAGTAGAATAACAAGGCGACAAGCTCAACTGTGCAAGCACATTTCAAGTCTCTATTTGCATCACATTGGCTAACATCCCATTAGCCAAAGCAAGTCACGTAGAGGAGCCCACACAGTTGAGGGCTAGCAAACTAAACTTCTTGTGGGAGGAGCCACAAATTCACATGGCAAAGGGCATGGCTATAGTGAGGAGTGAAAATTATAATCAGAATAATCAGAATATTATCAGAAAATACTAGCTGAATAAATAAATGTTGAATGTCTATTATACGTCAGGCACCACTTAGGTGCTTTGTGTTATTAATAATTAATTCATTACTTCATTAGTCTCCTTTGCAACAACTGATATGAAGCACGTTTTATTATATTTACTTTGTAGATTTAAAAATCTATTTCTCAAGGAGGTTAATATATCACTTGTGAAAGTCTAGGGCAGGGTCTCAGCCCTGGTTCTGACCATGCTGAAGCCTGTCCTCACCCATTACATCATGTGTCCTTTCTTTTTTCCTAGAGTCTTCTGAGAAAGAAAGGGTGTCTGACTTGGGAAACCAGCACTGGAAGGAATGTCAGCTTGGTAACTTGTCACTACATATCTGACTGTAAGCCAGGTAGACTCCAAGGTATGGGTGGAAGATGGGCAAGTAAGCCTCTGAGAATCCAGACTGTGTTGGTTGCAAGCAACAGAAACTTAGTTTGGCTGATTTAAGCAGAGAAAGTCTACTCAGTGTTTCCCAGAATTGTCCAAAGGTGGAAAGACAGGCTCAGAAGACGGGGGAGCAGGGAAGGCTGAAAAGCCAGAGCGCAGCCCAAAGCATGCTGCAAAGGGGTCCTAACATCCACTGTTCTGCATGCTAGCACCACAACCGCCACTGCTGCTGCCACCCCTCAAAACTGGAGGCTGCTGCTGCAGCCACCACCAGAATAATTCTACCCTATCCTGGGTTTCAGATCCAGGCAGGGTGCCTCCAATAGACCCAGGTCAGATGCCCGGGTCCCAGCTGCACGGAAAGTATCTAGCTCTAGCATCTGTAGTAAGAGATGGGACCTGTCTTGCACCAGGACTCGTTCAGTTCGGGATTCCTCCAAGCACAGGAAAGGGGTTCAGAGGCTAAGAAACAAAAACAAAAAAAAAAGAATAAATGTCCCTCCACAGGTTCAGCCAGCAATCAGCAGCTACTGCCGTCAGTGAGTCTATGAAAGAGAGACAGGCCTGGCCCTGGGGTTCCCACCCCTGTTCATACACTTCAGGGTGGGGGTGGGGCAGTGGTGAGGCAGTGAGGCCCAGAGCTGGACCTGAGCATCCTGGCCTCCAGCCCTGGGGGTTATCTCTGACGCTTTTCCTGCCCTCAAGGGCATCCAGGTAAAGAAAAGTCTCACCTACAGGGAACTTGAGAACAGCACAGGCCAAGTGATGGGTCTCAGGCTTTAAGAGTTATGAAGAATTCAGAGAAGGGATTTGGGATATCGGGGGGGCTGGGCCCTGAGCTGGGCCTTGGAAGAAGGTGGAGGGTTCGGGTTGGGGGATGAGGAGGGCATACTGCTATGAGGGGTTTGTGGGCAAGAGGAGGTCCCTGTCCCTTCTCCATCTCCTGCTGAGCTCTGCCAGTATGTCCTAGGCTGGCCAGCTTTCTCCAGGGTTGGGGGCAAGGGAAGATAGTGGTAACCTGCATTCGGACCTGAGCCCAGATAACCATGACGTTCATATCTAGGAGCCCTCTAGGTGCTAGGCTGAGCATGGACTTCAGATCCTCGTCCTGCCTCTTCTCACTTAGACCAAGTTACTTCATATCTCTGAGCCTCAATGTCCCCATCCTTAAAGCAAGCAAAATAGCGGCTCCTCCATCATAGGTCTGCTGTGAGGATTGCAATGAGAGACCAAATATAAAGTGCTTAGAACACTGTCCGCACATAAAAGCCCTATGTAAGATAGCCATGCTGCTACTGCTGATGACAAAGATGATGCCATGAAAAACCTAGCGTGCAGATAAGATCCAGAGTAGGCCCCCCAAAAATGCTTTCTCCTTCCCTTTCTCTTTGATTTCAGGGCCTTCTCCCCCTCCCAGTGTGCAGTGTCCTCAGGGCTGCCCCTCCCCGGGAATGGGACTTGCTCTGGTCATGACCACGCCTCAGATCTCTGAGCCTATAAGGAAGGGTATGTGGAGGAGTGGGGGAAGGGTGCACATCCTCACCTGCTTTCACGTCCTGAGAAGCCCAACAGAGGTTCTGCTTCCCCGGTTTAGCCTCAGCTCCCCGGCTCCCCAGGACTGCACCAGTGCTCTGCATGCCCTGCCAGGTCTAAGTTCCTGGTGAGCGCGCTCCGCACCTGGACTGGGAGCTCCCTGGGGAGGAGGACATGCTTGTTACGAGGCTGGGCCCAGGGCTGGGGCTGGTGGTTGGTCCTCAGGACAGTGGAGGGCACTAACCACAGCCTTACCAAGCATGGGTCTCCCCACCCTGCTCCCCTCCTCTCTACCTCGATTAACCCCATGAGAGAAAGGGGAAAAGGGACTGGGGGCAGCAAGGGGCACACTGTGTCTCATCCCACCATGGAGGCTTAGAGGAACTTCAGGAGCCCTTGCCCTGTAAAAACGCCAGAGTGGGGCTGGCTGGACTCCCTGAGCCTCTGAAAAGGCCCCCTCCTCTGACAGCCCCAGGCAGGCACAGCTTGGACCCCAAGTTCTGGGGTCAGGGTCTGGACACTTTGCACCCTCCAGTCCCGCAGATCCAGGGCCTGGGCTGCCCCATCGCTGAGCAAGCCTGGGACAGCCCTAGCGGCCTCCTCACCCCCCCACTCCCCTCCCCGTCCTCAGCACAGAAGCCCCCGTCAGGGATCACTGCAAAGCACCACGTGGAGATCTAATCTGGGGCGGGGGCACCGTGCTGAGGCGGGGTGGAAGGGGTCGAAGAGAGGAGGAAATTAATGATTAAATAATGGGTTCCAAATGTAGTGGCTCTGAGTGAAATCCCCAGCCGCAAGCCGGCGGGCTGCACGCTCTCGGCCCGGCTCCAGGAGCCCCGAGGAGGCCTGAGCAGGCAGCAGAGATGCTGGTGGCTGCAGCAGGCGGGCGGCTCCCCCCAGGTCTGGTCAAACGGTCCCGGCCCGGACGCAGGGTCAGCATGGTGCCTGTGGGGCCCTGGTGATTCCTGATGACAGGTGGGAGCCCTGCCACTTGGAGTGAGGCCACCAAGCAGAGCAGGGCCCTTGCAGGGGACACAGCAGTGGTGACTGGGCCAGGCAGGAAGAAGTCTTGGCTGGCAGCTTAGCCAGGGCTGCAGCCACTCTTGGCCTCTATGCCTGGCACCTCCCACCCCCACTTCATTCCATCCCTTCATCGTCCTGGGTACCCTGAGCCTCCTAAAGGAGGCCCCTGCCGTGAATCCAAGGGGAAGGGACGTGCCCCCAGCCCAGACCATCACTCCCACCCTAAGCCTTCACCTATGATCGCACCCCCTTCCTATGTCTTACTAGGATGCTCGCCCCTTACATGGAAGAGGCAGTCCCCACACTGAAGCTCTGGTCTTGTCTAGAGCAAATTCTTTCTCATTATGCCTCAGGTTCCCTTTGAACACTAAGGGCTGGGGTTCCTCTATAGCACTGCCCTGGGAAATAGGACTCCTTTATATGTTTTTCCTGACCAGCGTAAATCCCTTAAGGGCAGGGAAGGCGTGTGAGCCAGCAGCCCTGGACTCCCTGGGTTTCTGCTGGAGAGTACTGCCTTGTACCCTCGTCACATCTCCTGCCCCTGGCGGGACGGCCCAGGCCTGGGAAGCCCGGGACAAGCATCTTGGCCCCAGGGCTCCTTTCCCCCTCCTCTGGAACCCTGCTTGGAGCCTGAAATTTTCCACACTGAGACTTTGGCTGCAGACACTGGAACTTTTGCAATTTCCTGACTTGAAAACTGCTCCCCCACCACTGCGCCCTCCACCACATCCCCGCAGGTCTTACGGGGTGGTCACTTCAGCAGGGGCTCAGAGCCCAGACTGTCGGCAGCATGGCACTACATCTTCAATTGTGACATTGCAAAGTGCACCCTTCACCTAGAAGCTCCCATCTCCTGCCTGTCTCCCTGAGGGTCTCCCAGGAGAACGATAGGTTTAAAGACCCAGGAGAGTAGAGATCAGTGGGGCAAGAAGAAAACCAATCTCCAGGTAAATGCTCTAGAATGATGGGAATAGAATTTCTCTGCATAACACCAACAATACAGAACAGGCTTACTCTGAAGTTTGGGGCCAGTGCTAACTTCCAAGACCACGTGAGGGAATACTGAAGAATATCTGGGCCTGGGAAGGTGACACCCCGAAGACCACTGGGTTCAGAACCTGGGACCAGGCCAGCACTTGAGAAAAACTGGAAGCCAGGAGCCCAAGCCTGCTCCCCACAGGCTCGTGCTGCTGCAGGTTTCACAGGTGGCCCCCGACTGCCTCAGAATGATGCTCGTGGCCAGGGGCAGCTGCCAAGCTGATGGGCTCCCTCAGGAGTCTGCAGGTAGGAGCCGAAAGGGAGCACTTCCTATACGCTTTGCCCCGCGGTGCTAGGCCCTGTGCTTCCTCTGCCCACACTCTCCTGAGTGTTTCCTGTGTCGTCGGGGGGCTGGCAGCCAGAGCCAGGCCGAGGCCTGCCATGGCCCCTGTCACACCCTGCCACCACGCTCTGGGACACCAGTTTCGGGCCACCTTTGTGGGCTTCTATTCTCTACTACTCTGGAAAGGCAGGCCAAATAAACACCAGGCCGAATAAGCCTGAGGCCTTCCTCTCACCGGGTCCCCCCAACACCACCTCATCCAAGATACACACCCTCCGGGAGTGCGCGTGCAGAAGAATTTTAATAAAAACAAGCAATTCAGAAGGTCTGGCGGGGCAAGCAAGCTGGCCGGCCCCGTAGACTCGGTGCTATTCCTGGCCTGGGAGACCAAGAGGCTCTCCTAGGAACAGGAGCTCCCAAGACAAATATGGAGCAACAAGCAGGCTTTGTCTTCTCCCTTTGAAGGTGGAGCGTCCAGGCTGGGACTTGGCCACACAGGAGGAGAAGGGAGGGCCTGGGAGGAGTGGGGTAAGCGGAGGTGGTCAGGGCTGACAGTGGTGAGTGTTCGGGCCTCAGGTCCTCCGGGAAGTTCCCTGAGGGTGGGCATTTAGGAAGCTTGAGAGGAAGGCATTTTCCTTGGCTTGGCCACCTCTCTGGCCTCACGTCGTCCCCGCACTCAACACCCCCCCACACACACACATCTCGATCAGGTGCCTGCTGTCCCCAGCATGAAAATCAGTCATGAAGGGCCCCCAAGCCATGGCACAGACAGGACGAAAACAAAATTCAAAAACAAAACTGAAAACTTTTCATCCCTTGGTTCTGCAAAGATGGATTTTTTCCAAAAGGAATTTAATTAAAGACAGAAAAAGACCAACATAAACCAAGAAATCACACACACATGTGAAAAGGGTCTTGACAGTCCTGGAGTCCTGGCCTAAGAGCAGGGAAGTTTGGGCACAGGGTTCCAGGGCCCCCAGAAGCTGGGCCTGTGGAGTCAAACCTCATCTACAGCTGTTTCAGAAGGCCTGGGGGCTCTCAGCCTTTCTTAAAGTGTGAGCCAGGCAGTCTGGTGGCCCCAGTCAGGGAAGCTCGGGTCTTGGCCCTGTCTAATAGCCATCCAGACCAATGATCAGAACCCAAGCTTACACCTTGGGACACAGCCTCTCACAGCCCCTTTTCCAGGGCAATGAGTGTTGATACTCCCTGGTCCTGCATGGTCATGGTTCAGGCCCCTCCCTGAAATCTCGCCCTTTCTGACCCAACCCCAGTTTTTTCAGATTTTGACCTTGTGTTGTCTCCTTTCAAAGCGCTCACCTCACCCCTCAACCTGTTTTTCACTCGGACTGGTGGCTTCTCCCTGTAACCAGGATGCAGGATTCCCATGGCTGCAGTGCTGCCCCTGCCTTGGGGAGATGCTGTCCTGATTCAGCCTCACCCTGGGCTCTTTTGGGCTCTTTTATCTCGGCACGGCCCCTCCCGACAGCCCTCATCCAGGTTTATCAGGGCCCCAAAGAGAAGTTTAATGAATGAATGAATGAATGAGTGGTGAACAGTAAATTCTTATTCAGTCCTCACACACCAAGGCCTTTACCCAATGCCCAGGCAGAGTCACTCACTGCATAGTAACACCTTATTCATAACTCTTATCACACACTTACCACAGCAATGTTCAATGATACATTATTAGCTAAGCCAATATCGCCTGCTGATTCTCTCCAGGCCTTGTTTACCTTTGCATCTTCCTAACATCTAAAACAATGCCTGGGACATAGCAGATGCTCAATAAATGTCTATGAAATTCCTGATTGTGATATAACTTTGAGTTTTCTCAACCTGGGCCGTGAGCCTCTTTCCACCTTTTGCTTCTGTCCATGCCTCTTTCATCTAAGCTCTTCCTCTTTCCTTTCCTTTCCATGATCATTCAAGATTCTCCAGGCAGCATTTCTCTTGGGACTCTAGGCTGTAAAGACCTCTGTTCTCTATGAGCTTCCCAAGGGAAGTGACCTTACCTTCTATGCCAGGGTCCCACGTCATAGTGTAATGCCTGGCACTCAATAAGTAACTGTTGGACAAATAGAGAAGGACTGACCAAATGCCTGAATTAATGAGTGAATATTTTTCTCAGAGCTTTTGGAAATCTCTTTAGCTATATAATCACTATTCATCAGGATTCCTCTCACGTCCAATTTTCTAATTAATTTCTTCTTGCTGATCAGAACTAAACCTAAAAGAGTATTTATTCCATTTCCCCCAGTTGCTTTAAAGACCTTCTGGAAGATGGCTCTTCTATCCTCTCTCCCCTTCCCACCCCCTACCCCCAGAAAGGATATTGGGCTCAGCTTGGTAACAGTCAGAACAGGCCAGGTCATGATACAGTAACAAACAGCCCTAAAATATCAGTGACTTAAATAGCAAAGGTCTGGGCAACTCTCCAGGGCAAGGTCTTCCTTCCATGTAACGCCTTAGTGTTGCTCTTTCGTATCAATGGTGCTTCCACAGTCACCACAACGGGAGAGAGACCTGGATAGTTGAGCACAGCCAATTTAATTTTCCACCAGAAGGGGTGCACATTCCTTCTGCTCACATTTCACTGGCCAAAGCAAGTCATGTGACCACTCTTAATTTATAGGTGGTAGGGAAGTTCAACCCCTCATGTACCTAGAAGGTGAAGAGACCAGATATTGGGGGACAGTGGGGATCCCTGCCACACCAGAATCGAGGTCCAACTCTGGCCTGCCGAGGCCGTTAAAGGTTCATTCTGTGGCCAAGGAGAGGAGATGAGAAGCAGAACAATGGGAATGACCCCACCCTAGATCTGAACTGGGGCTTGGACAGCTCAGTCACTCTAATTACCATACCAGTCACTTCCTAGGATTTCTGCCAGGAACTTTGCCAGGAGCACTGAGTAATCACAGCTTCACAGTCAGCACCAGAGAAAACTGTCCAACTTCTCTTGGGCCTGTGGTTTTCAAGTCAGGTCTGTGGAATTGAGGCCTGGGACCTGAGGCCTGAGATGCCTATCCCAGGGGGCCTCTCATCCAGACCTCATCCCTGTCGAGGGGATGCTCCAGGGAGAGTGACTGGAAGGAGATGATTTGCTGGGTTGGGTCACCCACCACATCTCCGCCTCTGTAGCAGCCCTTCCTAGCCTCCACTCCTCCCTCCTTCCCCACATACTCCTGCATCTAGTGATGCCTCTTCCCCTCTGGCTTTCTTGGCCAGAGACCATGGTCTGAGTCCTAAGGTGCAGTCTAGTGGCAGGGCCAGAGAGAGGAGTTCTGGTCTCTCATTAAAATGTAGGAAGAAGGAGGCGGAAGAGGAAGTGGACAAGTAAATACATAATATCATTTCTGGGGGTGATAAGGGGACACGGTGGTGTTGGTGGGGGGGCCTGATGAAGACCCAGGGTCCTTATGAGGAGATGGAATCAGAGCAGAGACCTAAGGGATGGCAGGGAGCCAGGGTGGCCTGAGTAAGGGACATGGAAGGAGAGATGAGCCTTTCCCAAGAGAAGGGTCTCCTGTGCCTCTGACCCCAGGGTTAGGGGAAGGATTTAGGGAGAAGTTTCGGCACCAGTGGGGGAAGACAGTAAGGATGTCTCCTTCCTGTGGTAAAGATGTCTTCTTCCCTTGTTTCTATCACAAGTGTCTTAGAGCACGTGACCAACACTGCCTTGTTAAATTGATTTTTCAATAATGTTCTTTTTGGTGCCTCGCTTTGAAGCCATGCAGCTTCCACCTAGCTCTGGGTTTAGTGGGTGGAGTTGCCAGGGACAATTCTTCAAAAGCCTGACAACCTTCTTTATTCCATGCTGCTCCCTGTCTGCCTCCTTCTAACACTGCTTATCATTATAGAACTTGAACATTTCTGCAGAATTCCCATTTCCCACCCTGGGCAGGCTGGGCAAGAGCTGCCTGAGGTCCTTGTCTCTGGGGTAGGTAGGAAGGCATCCCAGCCAAATATTGGCCCAAGGCCTGGCCTTCTGGTTCTTCTGGACTTGCTCCCATCTCCTTGGTAAACTCTGACACATTCCAAACCTGCTTCAGGGCCAGGGCCTCTGCAGTTCTGGCTTAGATGCATGCAGATGAGTTTGGGGTATTCGTTGTAAGGAGTGTGCTCTTTGTACAAGCCCAGCCTACAGGAGGGTGGAGGGCAGCACTGAGGGCCTGAAATACTCCCTCCATTCAGAATGGTTCCCAGCCCCAATGGACACCCAGGACTGTCCTGGAGGGACAGAGAGGAAAGGACAAGAATGAGTCGGGGACAACTCAGAGGTAAAGACTGGGGTAATAACAGAACAGACATTTAGGAGGTGCCTGATGTAGGGGGTCAGGACACTAAGGAGGCTGAGTCCTGCTATCTAGACCCTGGAGGAGCCATAGGCTCCCAGCAGAGGCACTGGTTCACTAAGAATAGGTGCTGATGGGCAGACAGGTGCCCAGGGCATAGGGCTCTGTGTGCTACTGGCCTGGAGAAACCTCGTGAGGCTGCAGTAGTAAAGTGGGGCCTACCTAGGACAGAAAGTAAAACTGACATGCTCAGGTTGTGGCAGGATTCTTTAAGGTTCATTTTTCGCTTTTTTAAGATAAATCTTCCCCTTCTTCTCCACCCTTGACTCTCAGATTCACCTGTCTCATTTCGGCTTTCTGGAGCCATTTCTTTGTCACTGACCTTTATCTGTGCCTTCCCAGGCTGACCTCCACATCACTAAGGACTCCGCACCCTCTGCCTCTCTCCTCTGGGTGTTCACCTCATATGGCTTCAATAGTACCCCTGCACCCCCGAGCCTGTGATGAGAGTCCGGCATCCTCCTTCTGACATAAAGGACGCACCGTGAGTAGGGCCCAGCTTACTTCTCTGTAGCCTCCAAAGCCTCTATTAAACTGCCATTTCCTCATCCTTGATGGGCAGGAGCTAAACCATTGCTGGGGAAAGAGATAAAGGCCAGCCTGGCCCTCCAGGAGCCAAGTGTGCCGAGAGGCACAGACCACATGCATCCTAATTGGAGTTTCCCAGAAGCAGAACCTGAGACAAGGATTTAAGTGAGGTAGTTTATTTGAGAGGTATTGAGTGGGCCAAAATATTCGTTCAGGTTTCCCGAATGATCTTTTTGGCCAACCCAGTATTTCCAGAAAATACCAGTATTGGAGTGGAGGCATGAGACAGGGAACGGAGGGCGGTCAACGGGTGCCCTAACAAGCTAGCTATCACTGTGGACAACTAGAGTTTAATTCCACTGGGGGTTCTCTGGGGCCCAACATAAGGCACTCAATTCAGTTATTTTACCCAAGAGTAAGGGATCTGGATATTTTATTGGTAGAGAGCTATTTTCAGAGAGTGTTAATATCCCAATACTTCTAGCCTGCTACACAGAGAACAAAGCTACTGGTAAACAGAGAAACCCTACAGGAAAATAAACGTGAGCACTGTTGGTTGGAAGCTGAGCCAGAATGCACTAAAATGGAAAGGGCAAACAGATATGTGCAGTGACAGCATCTGTTACAATGTACTAAGGAGTTTGTTTAAAGGAGACCGAGATCAGGAATGGCTCATCTAAGAGTTAAATCTGAGGTGGAATTTGAAAATTGGGTAAAAGGTTTGAAAGCCAAAAACAAGGGAAGGGGAATAGCAAGAATAAAGTCATGGAAGCAAGACCACAGGAGGAGTGGAATCTTAGAATGAGTTATGGGCTAAGAAATTTTGTTAGGTGATGTTCAAGCCATGGAAGGTACGGGAAGACCAGAGATCTATGCATGAATGGGAACTGATGGAGTGTTTTCTCTGATGGGATCAAGGCAGGTTTTAGGAGGAAGTAGAGGTTTGGGTACATTGAATTTGAGGTCTCTGTGAGTCATCTAGTGGAAACGTCTGGTAAGTCGTTGCACATAGGGATCTGAAGCTGGGGTAAGAGGACCAAGCTGGAGACAGAAATTTGAGAGTCACCTGTTTAGAGGTAGAGGTCAAAGCCATGGGATTGGTGAGACCATCAGGAAGAGAAGAGAGTAAAGGAAGGATCAAGGAGAATGTGAGGGAAAGTGGGAAAATACCTTCACTCTGGAAATGGAAAGGAAGAAGAGATGTAAATCAGAGAAGCAAATGAAGAATCAGCCAAACTCAAGAAGCCAAAGGAGGAAGTCCTCTAACAAGGAGTCAAGGAACAGTAACAAGTTCTGCCAAAAATCAAGGTGGATAAGGGCTATAGGTGTAGCAGATAGGAGGTTCACTGGAGACCAGATAAGAAGTGGTCTTGGGGTACAATGGGAGGGGAAGTCTGGTAGTAAAGAGAACCAAATAGGGGTCATAATCCACCAATCTTTCAAGAAACTGTTTTGTGATTAAGTTGAGAATGAGGGCATTAGCTGATGGGAAGCACCGAAAATAGAAGGTATGATTTTTAAGATGGAAGGGGGTAGCATTTTTAATGTCTATTAATATATATATACAATGAAAGAACGCTCGAACTGTGGCATCTATCAAACTTAGGATTAAGGCCTGTCTATGAAACTTGCCAACGGTGTAACTTTGAGAAAATTACTTAACATCTCTAAGCCTTTGTTTCCTCGTCTGTAAAAATGAGGATAATAATACTTGTCTTAATGGTTGCTCTGAGAATTAAATAGGGTTATGCTCAGCAGAAAGCCTAAGTTATCTTCAAAAACATTAAGTTTCTGTCTATTTGTCCATTTTTCCATTACGTGAAAGAAGTTGGCTGGGTTTCCACCAAGGTCAGAGGATATGTTTCGAATGGTCTCATAATATGAGGGGTTTCTAAAACTCAAGAATTAAGAAGCTCAGGTTTGAATGCTCACATAGAACCAAGAAAGATATGTCCCCTAAAGTTATGGAATTGGAATTTTTTTAATATTGATTGATTTGGCTGCATCAGGTCTTAGTTGTGGCATATGGAATCTTTGTTGCAGCATGTGAGCTCTTCGCTGTGGCACACAGGTTTCTCTAGTTGTGGTGCATGGGCTTCTCTCTAGTTGTGGTGTGCAGGCTCCAGAGCACATGGACTCAGTAGTTGCAGTGCGTGGGCTTATTTGCCCCTTGGCATGTGGGATCTTAGTTCCCCAACAAGGGATCAAACCTGCATCTACTGTATTGGAAGGCAGATTCTTAACCACTGGACCACCAGGGAAGTCCCAGGGAGTCGGAATTTATCATTCTTCATAATGCCAAGATCATGGGATGTACCCTTAGTAAAACAGTAGAATAGAATGACATTTACCTATTTTCTCCATCTATGATCTAGTTGTAGAGAAAAATTAACCTCTGAAAATGTTTAATCATTCACCCGCCTTTATGCAAGTTGGGGCTTCATTCACTCCTTGACTGATGCTCCTGAAAAGCAGTTCTAGCCCAGCAAAATCCCTAGGATGCCTGGCAGAAGCAAACACAAAATCCTTGAAGAGCAAGTACTCAACCCAGATAGCACTAGGTTCTTATAAATAAAGACTCTGAAGATGAAACTCAGAAGGAAAAAATTCTGTCATGAGCAAGAGTTAGTAAACAAAACAAGTATTTGGATTAGACTCTTAAGAATTCAGATAATAGATACTGTAAAATATCTATCCAATAGATATTGTAAAATAAACATTTTAATTATCAAAGACAAAAAGTTAAATATATGGCAAAAAACAAAAATTCTCTCTAAAAAGGATCAGATGACCTTGAATAAAAACAAGTACCTGGCTTGTATCTTCTAGAAACAAAAAATAGAATCATTAAAATTAAAAACTCAATGGATAAGCACATTAAACACAGCTGAAGCGAGGATTAGTAAACTGGAAGACAGTTATGAGAATATTACCCAAACTGCAGGACAGAAAGAAACACAAATGGAAAATATGAATGAGAGTTTAAGAAATGTGGAGGGTAGAATGAGAAAATACTACATGTTTCTAATAGAGGTTTCTGAATGAGAAAACAGAGAGTGGGAGAGAGGCAACATCTGAAGATAATGGCTAAGAACTTTCCATGTTCTTGATGAAAGACATGACTTATATTCAGGAAGTAAAATCTAAAAAGAAATCCAGATCTAGACATATCATAGTGAAATTATACAACCCAAAAGATAATGAGGAAATATTGAAAGTAGCCAGAGGAAAGAGACAGATTACTCAAAAAGGAACAGCATTTAAACTGACAGCAGACTTTTCATCAACAACAACAGATGTCAGTTAACAATTGGATCACCTTCAAAGTAATGAGGGTAATTGTCAACTATGATTCCATACCCAGCTAATGTATAATTAAAAAGTGAGAATAAAATAATATTTTTAAAAGGACAAAGGGAGTATACTATTCACAGGCCCTCACAGAAAAATACTACAGAAGAGTGTTTATCAGGAGAAAAGAAATTAAACCCACAAGTTAGTAATGGGATATGAGAAACTATACTGAGCAAAGAAATTGATCAACATGTAGGTAATCTAAACAAGAAGTGATTCTATAAAATAATAATTATTGTGATGATTAACTTTGGGAATAATGGAACTGAAATATTGGAAAATTATATGTTAGTAAAAGTTAAGGCATGCTTGATCCTCATACTGTGGAAAGAGAGTAGGTAGGTTGATAGAGAGTACATAGGTTGAGAGTAGATAGGTTGACTTAGTTATGTAGTAATGTAAAAAAAATAAGTCCCATAAAAACAGAAATAAATGTGTATCTTCCAAATAAGATAAATGTGTATCTACCACCTTTGGGCTGCCTACCCTTAGGCTTCTCTCTTGGGAGAAAGTAAACAGGTTTTTGCTTAAGGTGTTGAAGTTGGATCTCCAGCAGGCCCTGCCATATCTAATATTAACTGGTATAATTGTTGAATAATATTTCTCCACCAATATACCATAAGATCCAACTTGGAAGGGACAATTTCTATCTTGTCCCTTCTTATATTTTGGAACTTGGTGCAGTGCTTGTACAAATTAGATTTATGTGAAGAAGGGAGGGAAGGTAGAAGGAAGAAAGGGAGGGGAAAAAGAAGGCTCTCTATAGATTCTGAACTCTCTGGATAATCATAAAGAATGTTTATTAATGAATCAGCATCAGCCTGAAGAAGGATTTTAGTGTTCAATCTATACTTAACATTTTAATCAATAATTTGGATGAGAATAAAGACGATGCATTCAATTTGACAGATGCTATAAATATTAATAGGAATAACGAATATATTAGGTGATAGAATCAGGACAAAAAATCTTCACTGGCTGTGGTAGGCAGAATAATGTGCCTCCCCCCACCCCAGAAATGTTCAGTTACTATTCCCTGGAACCTGTGAATATGTTACTTTACATGGCAAAAGGTACTTTGCAGATGTGATTACATTAAATACCTTGAGAAGGGGAAATTATCCTGGTTTATCTGGGTGAGCCCAATGTAATGATAAAACTCCTTCAGATTCAGAGAAGGAGATGTGCTGACAGAAACAGAGGCAAGAGAAGTTTGAAGATGTTGTGCTTCTGGCTTTAAAGATGTAAGAAGGGATGGTGAGCCAAGGAATTTGGGAAACCTCTAGAAACTAGAAAAGGCAAGGAAACTGATTTTATCCTAGAGCCTCCACACCTTGATTTTAGCCCAGTGAAGCCTATTTGGGACTTCTGCTCTCTAGAACTATTAGATATAAATTTGTATTGTTTTAAGGCACTGAGCTTGTGATAATTTGCTACAGCAGCTAAGGGAAACGAATGTATTTGCTGGAAGTATAAGATGGTCTAACAAAATATTTTAAAATATAGATTCAATGCAAAATTTTATACTGAGATCAAAGAAAACAACCAAATCCAGATTGCCGGGATATAGGAAACCACTTTATAAAATGTAAAGGGCCTATGAATTTTAATTGACTACAAGCTCAGTAGAAAACAAAGAGATGCAAGAAAAAGTGTGGGCTTGGAATGGAGAAATAGAAGTTCCATGTCATCATTGAGAAGGGTCCTAAGGCTCCACATCATCACTGATGCACAGTGTTCAGCTATGGGTTCAACACTTTAAAAAGGATATTGACAAACAGAAAGGACATCTAGTTGGGGGAGGGATCTAGAATCATGTTTAAAAGGGAGGTAGAGTGTATTCAAGATGGCGGAGGAGTAAGACATGGAGATCACCTTCCTCCACACAACTACATCAGAAATACATCTACTTGTGGAACAGCTCCCACAGAACACCTACTGAATGCTGGCAGAAGACCTCAGACTTCCAAAAAGGCAAGAAACATCCCCACGTACCTGGGTAGGGCAAAAGAAAAAAGAAAAAACAGAGACAAAAGAATAGGGATGGGACCTGCCCCTCGGGGAGGGAGCTCTGAAGGAGGAAATGTTTCCACACACTAGGAAACTCCTTCACTGGCGGAGACAGGGGTTGGCACGCAGGGGAAGCTTTGGAGCCACGAAGGAGAGCAGGGCAACAGGGGTGCGGAGGGTAAAGCGGAGAAATTCCTGCACAGAGGATCAGTGCCAACCAGCACTCACCAGCCTGAGAAGCTTATCTACTCACCTCTGGGGCGGGTGGGGGCTGGGAGCTGAGGCTCGAGCGTCGGAGGTCAGATCCCAGGGAGAGGACTGGGGTTGGCTGCGTGAACACAGCCTGAAGGGGACTAGTGCACCATAGCTATCTGGGAGGGGGTCCGGGAAAAAGTCTGGAATTGCCTGAGACAAGAAACCATTGTTTCGGGGTGTGTGAGGAGAGGGGATTCAGAGCACCGTCTAAATGAGCTCCAGAGACAGGCGCAAGCTGCGGCTATCAGCACGGACACCAGAGAGATGGGCACGAAATGCTAAGGCTGCTGCTGCAGCCACCAAGAAGCCTGTGTTTAAGCACAGGTCACTATCCACAACTCCCCTCCCGGGAGCCTGTGAAGGCCGCCACAGCCAGGGTCCCGTAATCCAGGGACAACTTCCCTGGGAGAACACGTGGCACGCCTCAGGCTGTTGCAACGTCACGCTGGCCTCTGCCGCTGCAGGCTCGCCCGCCATTCCGTACCCCTCCCTCCCCCTGGCCTGAGTGAGCCAGAGCCCCCTAGTCAGCTGCTCCTTTAACCCCGTCCTGTCTGAGCGAAGAACAGACACCCTCAGGCGACCTACATGCAGAAGCAGGGCGAAATCCAAAGCTGAACCCCAGGAGCTGTGCGCACAAAGAAGAGAAAGGGAAATTTCTCCCAGCAGCCTCAGGATCAGCTGATTAAATCTCCGCAATCAACCTGATGTAAACCTGCATCTGTGGAATACCAGAAGAGACAATGAATCATCCCAAAATTGAGGTGGTGGACTTTGGGAGCAACTGTAGACTTGGGGTTTGCTGTATTCGACTGACTGGTTTCTGGTTTTATGTTTATCTTAGTTTAGTATTTAGAGTTTATTATCATTGGTGGATTTGTTTATTGATTTGGTTGCTCTCTTCCTTTTTTTTATATATATAGTTTTTTTTTTTCCTTTTTCTCTTCTTGTGAGTGTGTATGTGCATATTTCTTGGTGTGATATTTCTCTATAGCTTTGCTTTTACCATTTGTCCTAGGGTTCTATCTGTCCTTTTTTTGTTGTTATTTTTTTAATATATTTTTTAGCACTTGTTATCATTGGTGGATTTGTTTTTTGGTTTCATTGCTCTCATATTTCTTTCTATATTTTTTATTACATTAAAATTTGTTTTATTTTTAATAATTTTTTTATTTTAATAACTTTATTTATTTTATTTTTTTCTTTCTTGGTCTCTTTTTTTGTCCCTTCTCTTCTGCGCTGTGTGGCTGACAGGATCTTGGTGCTCTGGCCAGGTGTCAGGCCTGTACCCCTGAGGTGGGAGAGCCGAGTTCAGGACATTGGTCCACCAGAGTCCGCCCACCTCCACGTAATATCAAATAGTGAAAGCTCTCCCAGAGAGCTCCATCTCAACACTAAGACCCAGCTCCATTCAACAACCAGGAAGCTACAGTGCTGGACACCCTATCCCAAACAACTAGCAAGACAGGAGCACAACCACACACATTAGCAGAGAAGCTGCCTAAAATCATAATAAGGTCGCAGACACCCCAAAACACACCACCGAATGTGGTCCTGGCCCCCAGAAAGTCAAGATCCAGCATCATCCACCAGAACACAGGCACCAGTACCCTCCACCAGGAAGGCTACACAACCCACTGAACCAACCTTAGCCACTGGAGGTAGACACCAAAAACAATAGGAACTATGAACCTGCAGCTGCAAAAAGGAGACCCCAAACACAGAAAATTAAGCAAAATGAGAAGACAGAGAAACACAAAGCAGATGAAGGAGCAAGGTAAAAACCCACCAGACCAAATGAATGAAGAGGAAATAGGCAGTCTACCTGAAAAAGAATTCAGAGTAATAACAGTAAAGATGATCCCAAATCTTGGAAACAGAATGGAGAAAATACAAGAAATGTTTCACAAGGACCTAGAAGAACTAAAGAACAAAGAAACAATGATGACAACACAGTAAATGAAATTAAAAATTCTCTAGAAAGAATCAATAGCAGAATAACTGAGGCAGAAGAATGGATAAGTGATCTGGAAGATAAAATAGTGGAAATAACTACTGCAGAGCAGAATAAAGAAAAAAAATTATGAAAAGAATTGAGGACAGTCTTAGAGAACTCTGGGACAACATTAAATGCACCAGCATTCGAATTATAGAGGTCCCAGAAGAAGAGGCAAAGAAAGGGACTGAGAAAATATTTGAAGAGATTATAGTTGAAAATTTCCCTAATATGAGAAAGGAAATAGTCAATCAAGTCCAGGAGGCGCAGAGAGTCCCATACAGGATAAATCCAAGGAGAAACATGCCAAGACACACATTAATCAAACTATCAAAAATTAAATACAAAGAAAAAAATATTAAAAGCAGCAAGGGAAAAACAATAAATAATGTACAAGGGAATCCCCATAAGGTTAACAGCTGATCTTTCAGCATAAACTCTGCAAGCCAGAAGGGAGACGCAAGACATATTTAAAGTGATGGACAAGAAAAACCTACAACCAAGATTACTCTACCCAGCAAAGATCTCATTCAGATTTGACAGAGAAGTTAAAACCTTTACAAACAAGCAAAACCTAAGAGAATTCAGCACCAGCAAGCCAGATTTACAACAAATGCTAAAGGAACTTCTCTAGACAGGAAACACAAGAGAAGGAAAAGACCTACAATAACAAACTCAAAACAATTAAGAGAAAGGTAACAGGACCACACATATCGATAATTACCTTAAATGTAAATGGATTAAATGCTCCCACCAAAAGACATAGATTGGCTTAATGGATATAAAAACAAGACCCGTATGTATGCTGTCTACAACAGACCCACTTCAGACCTAGGGACACGTGCAGATTGAAAGTGAGTGGATGAAAAAGACATTCCATGCAAATGGAAATCAAAAGAAAGCTGGAGTAGCAATTCTCATATCATACAAAATAGACTTTAAAATAAAGACTATTACAGGAGACAAAGAAGGGCACTACATAATGATCGAGAGATCAATCCAAGAAGAAGATATAACAATTGTAAATATTTATTCACCCAACATAGGAGCACCTCAATACATAAGGCAAATGCTAACAGCCATAAAAGGGGAAACTGACAGTAACACAATCATAGTAGGGGACTTTAACAACCCACTTTCACCAATGGATAGATCATCCAAAATGAAAATAAATAAGGAAACACAAGGTTTAAATGACACATTAAACAAGATGGACTTAATTGATATTTATAGGACATTCCATCCAAAAACAACAGAATACACTTTCTTCTCAAGTGCTCATGAAACATTCTCCAGGATAAATCATATCTTAGGTCACAAATAAAGCCTTGATAAATTTAAGAAAATTGAAATTGTATCAAGTATCTTTTCTGACCACAATGCTATGAGACTAGATATCAAATACAGAAAAAAACCTGTGAAAAACAAACACATGGAGGCTGAACAGCACACTACTTAATAACCAAGAGATCACTGAAGAAATCAAAGAGGAAATCAGAAAATACCTAGAAACAAATGACAATAAAAAAACAATGACCCAAAACCTATGGGATGCAGCAAAAGCCGTTCTAAGAGGGAAGTTTATAGCAATACAATCCTACCTTAAGAAACAAGAAACATCTCAAAAAAACAAGCAAATCTTACAGATAAAACAGTTAGAGAAAGAAGAACAAAAAACCCCAAAGTTAGCATATGGAAAGAAATCATAAAGATCAGATCAGAAATAAATGAAAAAGAAATGAAGGAAATAATAGCAAAGATCAATAAAAATAAAAGCTTGCTCTTTGAGAAGATAAACAAAATTGATAAACCATTAGCCAGACTCATCAAGAAAAAAAGGGAGAAGACTCAAATCAATAGAATTAGAAATGAAAAAGGAGAAGTAACAACTGACACTGCAGAAATACAAAGGATCATGAAAGATTACTACAAGCAACTATACGCTAATTAAGTGGGCAATGTGGAAGAAATGGACACATTCTTAGAAAAGCACCAACTTCTGAGACTGAACCAGGAAGAAATATAAAATATAAACAGACCAATCACAAGCACTGAAATTGAGACTGTGATTTAAAATCTTCCAATAAAGAACAGTCCAGGACCAGATGGCTTCACAGGTGAATTCTATCAAACATTATGGAAAAGCTAACACCTATCCTTCTCAAACTCTTCCAAATTTTGCAGAGGGAGGAATACTCCCAAGCTCATTCTGCAAGGCCACCATCACACTAATACCAAAACCAGACAAAGATGTCACAAAGAAAGAAAACTACAAGCCAATAACACTGATGAACATAGATGCAAAAATCCTCAACAAAATATGAGCAAAGAGAATCCAAAAACACATTAAAATGATCATACACTATAATCAAGTGGGGTTTATCCCAGGAATGCAAGGATTCTTCTATATACACAAATCAATCAATGTGATACACCATATTAACAAATTGAAGGGGAAATACCATATGATCATCTCAGTAGATGCAGAAAAAGCTTTCAACAAAATTCAACACCCATTTATGATAAAAAAAACCTCCAGAAAGTAGGCATAGAGGGAAATTTCCTCAACATAATAAAGGCCATATATGACAAACCCACAACCAACATCATTCTCAATGGTGAAAAACTGAAACCATTTCCACTAAGATCAGGAACAAGACAAGGTTGTCCACTCTCAACACTATTATTCAACACAGTTTTGGAAGTTTTAGCCACAGCAATCAGAGAAGAAAAAGAAATAAAAGGAATCCAAATCAGTAAAGAAGAAGTAAAGCTGTCACTGTTTGAAGGCGACATGATATTATTCATAGAGAATCCTCAAGATGCTACCAGAAAACTACTAGAACTAATCAATGAATTTGGCAAAGTAGCAGGATACAAAATTAATGCACAGAAATCTCTTGCATTCCTATACAGTAATAATGAAAAATCTGAAAGAGAAATCAAGGAAACACTCACATTTACCATTGCAACAAAAAGAATAAAATACCTAGGAATAAACCTACCTAAGTTGACAAAAGACCTGTATGCAGGAAACTATAAGACACTGCTGAAAGAAATTAAAGATGATACAAACAGATGGAGAGATATACCATGTTCTTGGATTGGAAGAATCAACATTGTGAAAATGACTATACTACCCAAAGCAATCTACAGATCAATGGAATCCTTATCGAACTACCAATGGCATTTTTCTCAGAACTAGCACGAAAAATCTCACAATCTGTATGGAAACACAAAAGACCCCAAATAGCCAAAGTAATCTTGAGAAAGAAAACCACAGCTGGAGGAATCAGGCTCCTGGACTTCAGACTATACTACAAAACTACAGTAATCAAGACAGTATGGAGAGGAACCAAGATGACAGAGTAGAAGGATGTGCTCTCACTCCCTCTTACGAGAACACCAGAATCACAACTAGCTGCTGGACAATCATTGATAGAAAGACACAGGAACTAACCAAAAAAGATACCCCACATCCAAAGACAAAGGAGAAGCCACAATGAGGCAGTAGGAGGGGTGCAATCACAATAAAATCAAATCCTATAACTGCTGGGTGGGTGACTCACAGACTGGAGAACACTTATAGCACAGAAGTCCAAACACTGAAGTGAACGTTCTGAGCCCCACATCAGGCTTCCCAATCTGGGGGTCTGGCAACGGGAGGAGGAAATCCTAGAGAATCAGACTTTGAAGCCTAGTGGGAATTGATTGGAGGGCTTTGACAGGACTGGAGGAAACAGAGACTCCACTCTTGGAGGGCACACAGAGTAGTGTGTGCATTGGGACCCAGGGGAAGGAGCAGTGACCACAGGGGAGACTGAACCGGTCCTACCTGCTAGTGTTGGAGGGTCTCCTGCAGAGGGGGTGGTGGGGCTCTGGCTCACCGCAGAGACAAGGACACTGACAGCAGAAGTTCTGGAAAGTACTCCTTGGTGTGAGCCCTCCCAGAGTCTGTCATTAGCCCCACCAAAGAGCCCAGGTAGGCTCCAGTGTTGGGTTGCCTCAGGCCAAACGACCAACAGGGAGGGAACCCAGCCCCACCCATCAACAGTCAAGTGGATTAAAGAGTAAATTTTACTGAGCTCTGCCCACCAGAGCAACAGTCAGCTCTACCCACCACCAGTCCCTCCCATCCCGCCTCTTAGATAGCCTCATCCACCAGAGGGCAGATAGCAGAAGCAAGAAGAACCACAATCCTGCAGACTGTGGGAAAAAAACCACATTCACAGAAAGATACACAACATGAAAAGGCAGAGGGCTATGTACCAGATGAAGGAACAAGATAAAACTCAAGAAAAACAACTAAATGAAGTGGAGATAGGCAACCTTCCAGAAAAAGAATTCAGAATAATGATAGTGAGGGCGATCCCGGACCTCGGGAAAAGAATGGAGGCAAAGATCGAGAAGATGCAAGAAATGTTTAACAAATACCTACAAGAATTAAAGAACAAACAAACAGAGATGAATAATACAATAACTGAAATGAAAACTACACTAGAAGGAATCAATGGCAGAATAACTGAGGCAGAAGAATGGATAAGTGACCTGGAAGACAGAATGATGGAATTCATTGCTTTGGAACAGAATAAAGAAAAAAGAATGAAAAGAAATGAAGACAGCCTACGAGACCTCTGAGACAACATTAAACACAGCAACATTCATATTATAGGGGTCCCAGAAGGAGAAGAGAGCGAGAAAGGACCAGAGAAAATATTTGAAGAGATTATAGTCGAAAACTTCCCTAACATGGGAAAGGAAATAGCCACCGAGGTCCAGGAAGCACAGCGAGTCCCATACAGGATAAACCCAAGGAGAAACACGCCGAGACACATAGTAATCAAACTGGCAAAAATTAAAGACAAAGAAAAGTTATTGAAAGCAGCAAGGGAAAAATGAAGAATAACATACAAGGGAACTCCCCTAAGGTTAACAGTTGAGTTCTCAGCAGAAACTCTACAAGCCAGAAGGGAGTGGCATGATATACTTAAAGTGATGAAAGGGAAGAACCTACAACGAAGATTACTCTACCCGGCAACGATCTCATTCAGATTCGATGGAGAAATCAAAAGCTTTACAGACAAGCAAAGGCTAAGAGAATTCAGCACCACCAAACCAGCTCTACAACAAATGCTAAAGGAACTTCTCTAAGTGGGAAACACAAGAGAAGAAAGGGATCTACAAAAACAAACCCAAAACAATTAAGAAAATGGTCATAGGATCATATATATCAATAATTACCTTAACATGAATGGATTAATGCTCCAACCAAAAGGCACTGGCTTCCTGAATGGATACGAAAACAAGGTCCATATATATGCTGTCTACAAGAGACCCACTTCAGGCCTAGGGACACATACAGACTGAAAGTGAGGGGATGGAAAAAGATATTCTGTGAAAATGGAAATCAAAAGAAAGCTGGAGTAGCTATACTCATATCAGGTAAAATAGACTTTAAAATAAAGAATGTTACAAGAGACAAGGAAGGACACTACACAATGATCAAGGGATCAATCCAAGAAGAAGATAGAACAATTATAAATATATATGCACCCAACATAGGAGCACCTCAATATATAAGGCAACTGCTAACATCTCTAAAAGAGGAAATCAACAGTAACACAATAATAGTGGGGGACTTTAACACCTCACTTACACCAATGGACAGATCACCCAAAATGAAAATAAATAAGGAAACAGAGCTTTAAATGACACAATAGACCAGATAGATTTAACTGATATTTATAGGACATTCCATCCAAAAACAGCAGATTACACTTTCTTCTCAAGTGCGCACGGAACATTCTCCAGGATAGATCACATCTTGGGTCACAAATCAAGCCTCAGTACATTTTAGAAAATTGAAATCATATCAAGCATCTTTTCTGACCACACCGCTATGAGATTAGAAATGAATTACAGGGGGAAAAAACGTAAAAAACACAAACACATGGAGGCTAAACAATACGTTACTAAATAACCAAGAGATCACTTAAGAAATCAAAGGGGAAATCAAAAAATACCTAGAGACAAATGACAATGAAAACACGACGATCCAAAACCTATGGGATGCAGCAAAAGTAGTTCTAAGAGGGAAGTTCATAGCTATACAAGCCTATCTCAAGAAACAAGAAAACTCTCAAGTAAACAATCTAACCTCACACCTAAAGGAACTAGAGAAAGAAGAAAAAACAAACCCCAAAGTTAGCAGAAGGAAAGAAATCAGAAAGATCAGAGCAGAAATGAATGAAATAGAAACAAAGTAAACAATAGCAAAGATCAATAAAACTAAAAGCTGGTTCTTTGAGAAGATAAACAAAATTGATAAACCATTAGCCAGACTCATCATGAAAAAGAGGGAGAGGACTCAAATCAATAAAATTAGAAATGAAAAAGGAGAAGTTACAACAGACACCAAAGAAATAGAAAGCATCCTAAGAGACTACTACAAGCTGCTCTATGCCATAAAATTGACAATCTGGAAGAAATGGACAAATTCTTAGAAAGGTATAACCTTCCAAGACTGAACCAGGAAGAAACAGAAAACATGAACAGACCAATCACAAGTAATGAAATTGAAACTGTGATTAAAAATATTCCAACAAACAAAAGTCCAGGACCAGATGGATTCACAGGTGAATTCTATCAAACATTTAGAGAGGAGCTAACACCCATCCTTCTCAAACTCTTCCAAAAAATTACAGAGGAAGGAACACTCCCAAACTCATTCTATGAGGGCACCATCACGCTGATACCAAAACAAGACAAAGATGTCACAAAAAAAATAAAATTACAGACCAATATCACTGATGAATATAGATGCAAAAATCCACAACAAAATACTAGCAAACAGAATCCAACAACACATTAAAAGGATTATACACCATGATCAAGTGGGATTTATCCCAGGGTTCAAGGATTCTTCAATATAGGCAAATCAATCAATGTGATACACCATATTAACAAATTGAAGGGAAAAAACCATATGATCATCTCAATAGATGCAGGAAAAGCTTTTGACAAAACTCAACACCTATTTATGATAAAAACTCTACAGAAAGTGGGCATAGAGGGAACCTACCTCAACATAATAGAGGCCATATACAACAAACCCACAGAAAACATTATTCTCAATGGTGAAAAACTGAAAGCATTTCCTCTAAGATCAGGAACAAGACAAGAATGTCCACTCTCACCACTATTATTCAACATAGTTTTGGAAGTTCTAGCCACAGCAATCAGAGAAGAAAAAGAAATAAAAGGAATACAATTTGGAAAGGAAGAAGTAAAACTGTCACTGTTTGCAGATGACATGATACTATACATAGGGAATCCTAAAAATGCCACCAGAAAACTACTAGAGCTAATCAATGAATTTGGTAAAGTTGCAGGATACAAAATTAATGCACAGAAATCTCTTTCATTCCTTTACACTAAAGATGAAAAATCTGAAAGAGAAATTGTGGAAACACTCCCATTTACCATTGCAACAAAAGGAATAAAATACTTAGGAATAAACCTACCTAGGGAAACAAAAGACCTGTATGCAGAAAACTATAAGACACCGATGAAAGCAATTAAAGATGATACCAACAGATGGAGAGATATACCATGTTCTTGGATTGGAAGAATCAATATTGTGGAAATGACTCTACTACCCAAAGCAATCTACAGATTCAATGCAATCCCTATCAAATTACCAATGGCATTTTTTACAGAACGAGAACAAATCATCTTAAAATTTGTATGGAGACACAAAAGACCCCGAATAGCCAAAGCAGTCTTGAGGGAAAAATATGGAGCTGGAGGAATCAGACTCCCTGACTTCAGACTATAGTACAAACTACAGTAATCAAGACAATATGGTACTGGCACAAAAACAGAAACGTAGATCAATGGAACAAGATAGAAAGCCCAGAGATAAACTCTTGCACCTATGGTCAACTAATCTATGACAAAGTAGGCAAAGATATACAATGGAGAAAATACAGTCTCTTCAATAAGTGGTGCTGGGAAAACTGGACAGCTACATGTAAAAGAATGAAATTGGAACACTCCCTAACACCATACACAAAAACAGACTCAAAATGGATTAAAGACCTAAATGTAAGACCAGACACTATAAATATCTTAGAGGAAAACGTAGGCAGAACACTCTAACACATAAATCACAGCAAGATCCTTTTTGACCCACCTCCTAGAGAAATGGAAATAAAAACAAAAATAAACAAATGGGACCTAATGAAACTTAAATGCTTTTGCACAGCAAAGGAAACCATAGACAAGGTGAAGAGACAACCCTCAGAATGGGAGAAAATAGTTGCAAATGAAGCAACTGACAAAGGATTAATCTCCAAAATTTAGAAGCAGCTCATGCAGCTCAATATCAAAAAAACAAACAAACCAATCCAAAAATGGGCAGAAGACCTAAATAGACATTTCTCCAAAGAAGATATACAGATTGCCAACAAACACATGGAAGGATGCTCAACATCACTAATCATTAGAGAAATGCAAATCAAAACTACAATGAGGTATCACTTCACACCAGTCAGAATGGCCATCATCAAAAAATCTACAAACAATAAATGCTGGAGAGGGTGTTTAGAAAAGGGAACCCTCTTGCACTGTTGGTGGGAATGTAAATTGATACAGCCACTATGGAGAACAGTATGGAGGTTCCTTAAACAACTAAAAATAGAACTACCACATGACCCAGCAATCCCACTACTGGGCATATACCCTGAGAAAACCATAATTCGAAAAGAATCATGTACCACAATGTTCATTGCAGCTCTATTTACAATAGCCAGGACATGGAAGCAACCTAAGTGTCCATCGACAGATGAATGGGTAAAGAAGGTGTGGCACATATATATAATGGAATATTACTCAGCTGTAAAAGGAAACGAAATTGAGTTATTTGTAGTGAGGTGGCTGGACCTAGAGACTGTCATACAGAGTGAAGTAAGTCAGAAAGAGAAAAATAAATTCCGTATGCTAACACATATATATTGAATCTTAAAAAAAAAAAATAATAAGGTTCTGAAGAACCTAGGGGCAGGACAGGAATAAATACGCAGATGTAGAGAATGGACTTGAGGACACAGGGAGGGGGGAGGGTAAGCTGGGACGAAGTGAGAGAGTGACATGGACTTAAATATACTACCAAATGTAAAATCGATAGCTAGAGGGAAGCAGCCGCATAGCACAGGGAGATCAGCTCGGTGCTTTGTAACCACCTAGAGAGGAGGGATAGGGAGGGTGGGAGGGAGATGCAAGTGGGAGGGGATATGGGGATATATGTATGTGTATAGCTGATTCACTTTGTTATAAAGCAGATACTAACACACCATTGTAAAGCAATTATACTCCAATAAAGATGTTTTAAAAAGCGGGGGGGGGGGAGGTAACAGGTATGAAAATAAGAGAAAATCTAAGAAGTTATGCCACTTTCTTAAGGGATGGGACTTATTTTCTGTGGTCCCTAGAGGTGGAACTCAAACCAGAGGGCTCCAAGGGGATCTATTTTAATTCAAAATGAAGAAGAAATCTTTCACCCTCCCAGTGGTCCTGAAATGGGATGAATTTACGGGGAGTATTCTGAGATTCCTGCCCTGAGATGTAACTGAGCATAGCCTGAACATGTCTTTTAAGGTCTCTTTGGGCCCTCGAGAGACTCTACCCCTTGAATGGGAAGTGAGGTAGGTATGGGATCATGGAAAGTAGAGAGATAACTCCACTTTCTCACCCAGCCCTCTCACCTCCAACCAAGCCACAACTGCAGAAAGAATCCTGGGCAGTTAGAATTCTGCCTCCATCTTGGAAAACTCAAAGTCCTGCTGATAGAGGAGAGGACCTTGAGTCCTTGCCAGGCAATTCATCCCATCTCCCAACTCACCAAACAACAACATAACCAAAGAAAAGTCTGTAATTACATCAGTAGTCCTTCTCACAATCAATACAGTCTTACAGTTGAGGAAATGTCATATTTTCTGGGCTCTTGTGCCAGTTCTCAGAAAAAGAGCACCAGTGTCCCATTCATCACAGAGCCTAGTTCCACCTGATCATGAAGAAGGAAGGTCCCTACCCGTTCCCCCCTCCCTGGAGTACTTTGCACCCATTCCCTCAGGAAACCCAGTCCCGGGGGGGGGAGGCATGGGGGAACTCCTTTCCCAAAATGAGACAGAGCTCCTGACCTCAGGGATGGCTCGGGTCTCTGCCTTCCTCTTGTCAGGGTCCAGCCTTGATATTCATGTGGGGAGGGGTCAGACAAGTGGCACAGATTAATGAAAGGGTGGACAGCCCAAGCAGGATCAGGACCTATTACAGGCTCTAGGGAACAGAGGGCCCTTGGGTACAGAGGGGTTCCAAGAGAGGCTGCAGGATGTGGGGTGGAGCAGCATCCTTCCTGGAATGGACTTGAAGTCACAGATTTGTAAGTTTCAGTCCTACACATGGCATCCCCCACTATCACCAACTTTAAGGGAATTTCCATCTCCCCTTTGCCCCTCGGCTCACCCTCCACCCCTGCCCAGTCTCCAGGATGGGTGGGAAGGGAACCTTGGAAATTCCCTTTTCAGGAACATGGGGGTGACCCAGAGAGCAGGGGGTGGTGGAAACAAAGGGAATACTGAAAACTGAGAAGGACCCCTTGGCTTCCTGCCTCCACTTTCATCCTCAGCCAGGGCATCCTCTGAAAGGAGGAAGGATTCACCAGACCCACTGGCAGGTGCTGAATTTTCCCAAGGCCTCATACCCACACTCCTCCGGTCCCCTATCCAGCCCATCCCACTGGGGAGTCAGAAGGCCCAGCCGACAGCTGGGTTGTGCAATCAGCAGCCCAGATGTGGCTGGGACTCTGGCTTGCGGCAGCTGCCTCTGTCATCACCCAGGGTCTATGGCCTTTATTTCACCCTTGAGCTGTATTCTAGCAACATTCCTGTCCCTATCCCAGACGGGCCCCACCCTGGCCACCATCCTCCTCCAGCAACTCCAGAGAACACTTAACAGCTGAGAATCATAGGCCCAGCTCAGCCATACAATGCTTACTATGTTGTCCCACCAATGGGGAGGACCTTACCCTCCCTGGGCCTCAATAGATGCGTGCTAATGCTTGAGCCTTAAGTTCTCTCCAGAGTTTCTTCATCATTTCTGACGCCCTTGAGTTTAATGATGCATTTATTGGCTCCCCACAGGAACTTGGATAAAATATAAAACCTCTCTTATTGCCCTTGGGTAGTCTAACCAGGACAAGGTCACATCCCATTCAGCAGCTACCATGGCCACTGTTTTCATGAAGCCTTGGGTGTGGTCAATTTTCAGGCAATGCCATTGATCTTTGGCTTCAGAATTGGCAGTCAATCAGACTTACAATAATCTCAGCCTACTCTCTGCTTCACACAGGACTGCCTGGCTCAGAGGAGATGCACTGTAGTTATTTGCCAAATGGAAAAATGAAATAAAGATTCAGAGAGATAGCTACCTGAGGTCACACAACAAACTATCGGCTAACATAGGGTGAAAGCCTGGGTGTCGGGCCTTGGAATCAGATTCCTTTCCCCTGCACCATACTCTCTGAATTCATAATTGTGATGGTGGTGATGATGGCAGTGATTGTGGTGATCGTGATGGTGATGGTGGCGATGATGGTGATAGTGGTGGTGATGATGGTGGTGGTTGCAGTGATGGTAGTATTGATGCCAGTGATGGTGGTACTGGTGGTGAGAGTGGTGGTGATGAAGGTGGTGGCAATGATGGCAGTGACTGTGGTGATAGTGGTGGTGATGGTGGAGATGTGTTAATGGTGGTGGTCATGGTGTTGGTTGCCATGAGGGCAGTACTGATGAAAGTAAAAGTGGTGATGGTGGAGATGATGTGGTTAAGGTGGTGATAGTGGTGATGATGGCAGTAAAGGTGATGATGTGGTAATGATGACAGTGGTTATAGTAGTGATGATGGTGCTGAGGGTGGAAATGGTGGTGATGATGGTGGTAATGATGGTGAAAATGCCTTGATGTGATAATAAAGATGAACTCCCCTTCTCTCAAAGGATTCCCTTCAGGAATGCATAGCACATTCCAATAATTTCAACTCTGATCTTCAACTTTGGAATGATTCAGGATCTGAGCCCTTACTCTAATCTTTCTTCAGCCGCAGAAATTAAGCCTCCTGAGGCAGCCATGAAAATATGCTGCTCAGAATTGCTGCTTTGATGAGCATATGGAGAGACAGCTCCAGCTGCTGCCCTTCTGGATCCACCACAGTGTTTCCCGTGCTTCCCAGGGCTACTCCAGGCAATGACAGAGCACAGCAGGGCTACTAATGCTGGCCCATTCCTGGAGATGCAGGACTCTTCAGCCACGTGAATTTGATTCAGGGCCTCCCATCCTCCCCATGGCTGACTTTCTTGGAACGGTACTGCTGTCTCAGACTCTTTCTCCCCAGCCCTCCTTCCTTCCCTCCCTCCTTCACAGGGGGCAGACATGCCCTGCCCTCTGAAGGCTCCCCCTTGCTCCCCTTGCTTCGTCTCCTTTATCCTGGGAAGGTGTTCCTCCTTTATCCTTCACAGGTGTTTCCCCTGGTAAATCTCTTTGGTGTCTTTTCACGTCTTGTTCTGTGCTTTTCAAAAGACCCAGGGGAACAAACCTGAGTGATCAAGCTGGGTAATACCATTCTGGCGAAAATAAAATTTTAAAAAAATAGATAAAACCTTTTTTTAAATGAGATGGATTTTCTTCTCTGACTTTCAAACTACCTCTGAGAACAATTCCAGGCTGGGATGTGTTGTATGCTTTGAGAAATAGTAAAGTTTGCCTTTAGAGGATTAAATCCTTGCTAAGGACTTGAAATAGACTGGAAGAAGGGAGGAAGGTGAAGGAACCACAGAGCAAAGACTTTGAGACAGGAATAAACTCGACATGTTCTGGTGGAAGAAGGGAGGAAGGTGAAGGAACCACAGAGCAAAGACTTTGAGACAGGAATAAACTCGACATGTTCTGGGAATGACTAGGATGGAGGAGAGGAGTCAAAGAAGAGGCGAAGCTGAAGCTGAAAGGAGGGAGGAATGAGGGAAAGACGTGGAAGCCAAGGAGAGGACGTGGGATTTGATGGCACAAAAAAAGAGGTGACACGTAGGACTCTCAGTCAGGTGGGAAGTGCATTACAAACTGGCTGGGCAAGGAGGGCTCACAGGGAGGAGCCCATCTGGAGGCGGCTGGGGTCACCCAGCCAAGCAGCGATGAAAGTGGGATTGAAATGGTGAATGCAGCGTCAACACAAGAGATGGGCCGAGCAAGAGTGAATCTGTCTTGTCGTCTCAGTGGATGTGACCCCTGAAGAGGAGGTGAGGCAGTGAGCCTCGGGCTTCCAGTCTGGCAAGGAGACTTGTGGTACCTCTGACAGAGACAAGATGGTTGAAAGGAGTTATGCTCCGGAGGGAAGATTATGAATTGCTTTTGGTCATGTTTTTCCAGTAGTCATGTCCACCAGGGACTTGGAAATGTGGGCCTAAAGCTTAGAAACGAGGCTTTGGACCAGGATGTGGGCTTAGAAGGTGAAGAATCAAAGGAGCTGTCCTCCAAGGGTGATCGAGGGTGTGTGACAGATGCTGTGAGGGAAAAAGCAGGCCTTGGGAACTACCCACAGTGGTGGAGGGAAGGACGGAGTGGAGCACGATAGAGAGGGAGATGGAAGTAGGAAGAGAGAAAGGCAGAGGGTCCCCTATAACCAAGGGAGTCCTGGAGGCTGGATCACCCAGCCTGAGGGGTTCCCATGTTGGCCCTGAAGGGAAGTGGGGACGGGCATCTGGGGGTTTCTCATAACCTCAGAGAAGCCGTCCTCTAGAGGCAGGCCAGAACAGAGGGGTGACATTCTGGCAGTGCTCAGGATGGCTGTCCCTGCCACCAGGGTGGCCTCCCACAGGCTGCTTCTGTGGTCCAGTGGACATGTCGTTTTCCTGGGGTCAGTGCCAGGGCGGCAGCAGCCTCCTTGTGAGATGGTGGTGCTGGCATCTGCTTCGCTGGAACAGGGGCTAGGAAAACAGATGACCTCAGGCTGAAAGCTCTTAGAAGCATTGCTCAGAAGAGGATGGAAAGGACTAGGCTAAAAATACACGCAGACCCAAATTCCCTACCTCTCCAGATAAATTCCAGGTAGAGTGTCCTTACAAACACATCTGACGCAGGCCCCTGCAATCAGCTGTTCCCTCACCAGCCTTATTCATCATGCTTGTCTCTGGCCTGTGCACCTGTCCTCCACCTAGGCTGGCTCCTCTCTATCTCCGGGGCAGGATGGGTTCATTCCTACCTCCTGCCTGTGCGTACGTACCCTCTTCCACCTGAGACACTGGGTTTATCTCCACCTGTCCCGGACTCATCTCACAGACCGCCTCGAATCTTTTCCTCCCAGGAGCCTCCCAGGCCACCCATGCCAGGACTGACCTTCCCACTTCTGAGTCCCCTAAACCAAGAACCTGAACCATACAACCGACCGTCAGATGGTCTGTCTTTCCCTCAGCCTCTGAAGGTTACATGGATCTCTTACAGCCATAACAGTATCTTCTTAATGGAGGTGGGAACAAGAAGGGACTCCTAATGTTTTCCTTTTCTTCTACCTTCAAAAGAACTCAGTCTAAAATTAGGCACATGTAGGTACTTAATAAATGTTAATGATCAATTGAATAAATAGAATAGCTTAGTTCATTTGAATATACTCAGCTTACTAGCAATAGAAAAGGGGGTACATAATGTGGAGGGTTTGGAGGATAATGGGGAAGGACGGGGAGCCTTACCGCAGTGTGTGTGTGCGCACGCACGTGTGTGTGCACATGTGCGCCTGCCCTTGTGCATGATATGTGTGAAAGACTCGGTACTAAACCAAAGGAAAGAACTAGCATGTTTGGGATTCCTGAGTAATTTCTGGGGTTTTTAAGACACACCTGGATACTCTGAAGAGACAATGCCCCCATCTTTTGTTCCAGAACTGCCTAGATCTTGCCCTGAACCTCCTCACTTAGGCTGAAGATCAGGGAGTCCTCCTGGTGGGACCCCGGAGCAGAGGATTTGGAGGGTTCGCTGCCTTGATCACTCTAATTTCTGTTCTTCAGGGGAGGGGGATGGGACACACAGAGTCCGGGTCATGTCTAATGGCCGACCATTTCTTTACAACTAACTGCTCCTTCGTTTTTCTCTCAGTACCCTCTCCTTCCCACTGCCTCTATCCAAATGCTTCATTCCTAATCCTCTAAGCTACAGAAGCCCTGAGCCCAACATAAGATCTGACCCTCAGTAGGTAGCCCAAAGTTGCAGCAGGATGGAAGGGAGGGAAGGAGGAAAGGAGGGAGAGGAAAATTCGTTTTCAGATCTAAAATGTCTGGCAGGAGGATAGTAAAGGGGAAAGAAAGGACCGAAATATGTAGACTTCCTGCAGCATCATTCGGTGTCAGTGCAGCACACACGGTACACAATCAGCACAGGGGCTCACAGAGACGTTGCCTGATCTCCGTTTTAACAAAGTGACTATCGAATAGTCAAAATAGTAAACATTAAAGCTTTTGATATGCTGGGGAAGGGCACAAGATTCTGACCCCCCATAATTCAGCTTGACTCATGGGGGGACGCCCACTCCATCCCTCTCCGATCTACGGAACATCAGGGGAGAATCTTGGACCTTCTCATCTCCCTCCCATCTGCCCCTGGCTAGCTGAGTTGGCGATCTGGTCGGAGCCGACATTTCCCTGGCAGGTTTCACAGTGGATGGGCTGACTCAGGTGCCACCTTCTTGTTTCTTTCACTTCCTGGGACTCAGCCTTCCCAGGCCGGCCAGGCCAGCCTCCTGTCTCCTCTCACTTCCCGTGCTGTAACATGGCTCCTAGAGAAGAAGGCAGCCACATCCTCACAGCTTGTCTGTGGCCGCGTGGACCAGCCCACAGCCGAGTGGGAGGGTGGCTGCCAAGTCGGCCACACGGCCCCAGGCTGCCGAGTCACAGGGGGCTGGGGGAAGGAAGCTCCCCTTGGACTTCCAGGCAGAGCTTCCTGTCCACCCAGCTCATCAGATCAGCTCTGCTCTGGGGAGATGCTGGGCACTTGTCCAGAGATTAGGGAGCTGCTACTTTGTTTCCCTTTGGGATTTTATCCTTATGTTCAAGACTCCCTTGACAGGAAAGCTGGAAGGCAGGGAGGTGAACAGTAGAATTCAGGCCCCAGACCTCCCTGGGAACCCCTAACAAGGAGCCAGAAAGCGATAACTCAGCAAAGATGCTAACAAGGCATCCTTAAGGTCGCATTTCCAACATGTTCTGCTCCCGAGGCAGATGGGGGAAGAGCACAGATAGGAGACTTGAGATTTCAGTTCTGCCCCGAAGGAATCCTTCCTCCTCCACGGCCCAGTCTCATCATGTGCAGAATGAGAAGATGTGTCTAGAAGACCCCAGAGGACCTCACAACCTCTCATGTTAAGCAACTTCAGGATTGGAATTCAGTTTGACGCCTTCAGCTCTGTGTGCAGGACAGAAGCCGAAGGAACTTAATGGTGGAGCGGTGGAGTTAGGAGAGAAACTCACATGTGTGAACCAACTGGAGACAAATGCTTGGCAGAGTTTGATTGAATGCCTGAGTGAGTGGATCAGACCGGCAGTGCCGGCTTGTGGGCTGGAAATCTTGCAAGGGAGCTGTACATCCATATGCCCTACAAGCATCTACCGAAGGCTGAATAAATAATACAACTTGCACGTATATGTGTGACTATTTTTCAAATCATCAATGTTGCTGTCACGAATGAAACACAGATTCACTCGAAAGTGGTCCTGCATGCAGACCGCCTTTGGGTTTCTAGGTAGTTTCTCAAACAGCAGACCTTATAAAGACAACTGCGGTTAACAGTGAAATAAAACGATATCTGTGCTCTTCTTTAAAATACTCAAGGGAAAAAAGGCAGGGGGTAGATGAAACTCGAAGGAGAGAATGTTAATAATTATTGAGGCTGGATGATGAGTACATGGGGGGCTATTATACTGTTGTCTTTACTTTTGTATGTTCAAACTTTTCCATAATAAAATGGTTTTTGAAAAGTATAAGTGCTCTTATGTGGTCATTCATGGAATCTTTTGACATTTAAAAAGGGATTTTTTTGTGGAAAGCTGTTCACAATACATTGTTGGATGAAAAAAAAAAGCAGTTATGAAGTCATACCATATGTAAGTATGACTTCAATTCTTTTTCTTTAAAAAAGTGAGTGCGAGTATGCAAGTGTGTGGGGGGGGCGTGTCTAGAAAAAGGGCTTACTTTTCTAGATGGACATGTGAATGGTAGCTACCTCTAAGTAGAGGGAATAGGGCCATTTTTATATTATTTATTCTGTTTATCTGTATTTCTAATGAATCTGTTTTCCTTTTGCTATCCACCCAAAATATATTTTAAAACATTATAGTAAGTATTCTTAGAGTCAAAAAGGCTGGGAGGTATTCGTTTGGACCCTCCAGTATGGTCAGAATGCAGGCTTCAGGGAGATGGGCATGGGGACCAGGCCTTGGGAAGCTGTCATGGCGGACCGCCTAGCACTGGGTCTTAAGGACAGGCAGGGTTTAGACATCCTGAGGCGGGTGGGAGGGCGATTCAGGCAACACAAAAACAAGTACATCCTGTCTTGAGACAGTGGCCTTCCCAGAGCAGGGGTGAGCCCAGGGGCCAGGGGGCCAGGGGGCTGTGGAGCAGGGATGGAGGGGCTGGGTGGGGCACGGCCTTTAAGGGCCATGGGGTTCTGGGAAAAGAGGAGCCTGAATGTCTGGCTAAAAATTGTCCCGGGTATGTGAGTGAGTGTGCACGCGCGTATTAACTGTGGCATTCAGAACAAGGGATAATTGGAAAAACATGACTGATGCTGAGCCACACGCATTCGGGGACATGTGGCTCCGGTTCTGGGATTGTTTGTCATTCCTTATTTCAGGAAAGCAGGAAGACAAAAGATGTAGCTTCGAACGTAACGAAGACTCAGATGTCACCGAGGAATCAACATGGGGCAGGACCACCATCTACCAGCAGCTGCCTTTTGGGGCTGCCACCCACCCCATGACCAGCCTCATGCCTGGGCTGTCCATATGCTCTGTGCCAGTTGCCAGACAGGACCCAGGGCCCTCCGAGATCTGAGCTTTCGCACGCTGGGAGAGGGAACTCTGGCACCTTCCCAAGGGTTTGCCGGAAGGGAGCTGGAGGGGCAGCGGGATGGAGAGGAAGAGGCTACATTACAGGCAAACTGGAGACAATCCGGGAAACTCCCAGAAACCCCAACACAAACTGTGGAGCGAGCCTGGGTGATCCACAGAGGCCTACATGACCTCCTGAAGGCACAGAGGACACTGGCTTCCAAAAGCCAGGGAAGTCGATGGCCCACCTCTCTGCGCTGCTGTGTCCTTACTGGCGATTGAATCGGAGGCATCAGGATTGGGGCAGGGGCTCAGATCAGACCTCTCGGGGACCTGGAGAGTGAGGAAGACTTAAACAGCATCCAAACGCTAGGCTGGGCAGGTAGACTCCTGCTGGGATGATCTGCATTCAAACCCCTTTGAGTAATGTGATGGAGAACGGGCTTGCTAACTGTTATCATCCAGCTTCTCTGAGTTCCTTCACTCACTGGGACCCAGCAGAGTTTGACTCCTCACTTAGTGCATAAAATCTTGGCATTTTAGGACTGGATGTGACACTACCAAAACTTGTTCTGACCTTTGAGAGAACACGGTGCCTGGCTCTGAGTAGTGGCTCAACAAACGTGAGGTCCATTTACTGTCCCCATCCCAGCCCTGAGTCCCAGGAAGCCTGGGTGGCAGCCTCACCAGAAAGGCAATAGCTTCCTCCTTGCTCTTCCAGCCAAGTCCTTTCCCCCTTCAATCAGCCAAAAATAAGGTTGGAGTTTTTCAAAATGTTTACTAGGAAACTAAGAAACAAACAAAACAAAATGGAATGAAAGTGATGGAGGTTGAGGAACTATTACAGAATTCCAGAATTTATCAACAGTCTTGGATCAAAGAACGCAACCTAATGTCCCAGGATTTTTTTTTTTTTTGTGGAAGTGTTTCTTATTCTTATTTTAGTGTTCTAATTCTCTTTCTCATTATTTTTGCTAATATTTTTGAGCATTTGCCATGTGTCAAGCACTTTGCAATGTGATCATGAGCCATTTTATCATACTCAAGCAATGTGCACATGTAGCATTTTATCAGGCTCAGAGGGGTTAAATAATTTGCCCACATTCACTCCTCTGTGGCAGGAATGAGAGCTGAAACCAGGCTCTCTGACCCCCAAACCTGTGTTTTGATCACCTTCTTCCCTGCCTCTCTTTGGCCATGTGTCTACATCCCTCCTTGTAATACAAGGCATCTAAGGGGGGTGGGGGTAGGGTGGACAGCCAGAAGGCACATGTAAACCTTGGAATCCACTTCTGACCCAGACCTACTTTGTTCAAAGGCTCCCAACACTGACTATGAAACAGTCTGCAACTTCAAGAAGACAAACAAATGGGACTCTGCCTTGTATTTCCTTAACTTCTCTTTCTCATGGACTCAGGTACACAAAGTTACAATAATACCCAACTTACCTCTTGGCACATTATCATCATTGGTTCATATGCAGCTCTAGAGTATTTTTTATTTACGTATTTTTGTTTATTTCTAAGAAACTGAACACCCACAGAGCACCACCCAACATTACAGATAATGAACAACTTCCTGTGTTCCCCTCCCTTCCCGTCCTCTGACCCCACCACTTCAGAGTAACTATGCTGAATATCAGGTGTACCATTCTCTTTTTTTAAAAAAAAATATAGTTTTATCAGGCATATATGTATGTTTAAATATAAAACTTTTTAATTTTACTTGTTTTCAGACTTGGGGGATTATAGCTGAGCACCAGAACTTTCCAAGATTTCTTTTTTTCTCTCAGAATTATGCTACCAAGATTCATCTGTGTCGTAGTGGGCCCTTTCTCTTTTTTCTCTTTGATCCTGTCAATAAAAACAGACAAGTAAATAACTTTGCCAAGATTTTTGATCACCTTTGCAGTTGATATATCTTGCATTGTCGCTTGAGTTGAGTTCTCTTCTTAAAGGACACTTCAAAGAGTGTCTTCAGTGTGGGTTTTTCATGGTTGGTCATCCAAGTCCATGTATCACTAAGAATATTTTTATTATGCACTATCACTCAAATAACAATTTGCTTAGATACATAATTTATGTATATAAATAACTGTGGTAAGAATGCATACATGAGATCTACCTTCTTTTTTTTTTTTTTTTTTTTTTTGCGCTCACGGGCCCAGCCGCTCCGCGGCATGCGGGATCCTCCCAGACCGGGGCACGAACCCACGTCCCCTGCATCGGCAGGCGGACCCTCAACCACTGCGCCACCAGGGAGGCCCGAGATCTACCTTCTTAACAAAATTCTAAGTATACACTACAGTACTGCTAACTATAAGCACAATGTTGTACAGAAGATCTCTAGAACTTACTAATCTTGCATAACTGAAACAGATTAATTGAGATTATATCAAACTAAACAGCTTTTTCACAGCAAAGGAAATGATCAACAGGGTGAAAAGACAATCTATGGAATAGGAGAAAAAACTTTCAAATTGTATATCTCATAAGGGTAATACCCAAAATATAAAAGGAGGTGAGCAGCAGAAAATAAATAACTCAATTTAAAAATGAGCAAAGGGGCTTCCCTGGTGGCGCAGTGGTTAAGAATCTGCCTGCCAATCTAGGGGACACGGGTTCGAGCCCTGATCCGGGAAGATCCCACATGCCGCAGAGCAACTAAGGCCGTGTGCCACAACTACTGAGCCTGCGCTCTAGAGCCCTCAAGCCACAACTACTGAGCCCACGTGCCACAACTACTGAAGTCTGAGCACCTAGAACCCATGCTCCACAACTAGAGAAGCCACGACAACGAGAAGCCCACGCACTGCAACAAAGACCCAACACAACCATAAATAAATAAATAAACTTATAAAAAAAAATAAAAATAAAAATGGGTAAAGAACTTGAATAGACATTTCTCCAAAGACATACAAGGCCAACAGGTATGTGAAAAGAGGCTCAACATCACTAATCATCAGGGAAATGCAAATCAAAATCACAATGAGATATCACTTCAAACATTTTAGGATGGCCATTATTTTTTTTTTTTAAAAAAAGAGTGTTGATGAGGTTATGGAGAAATCAGAACACTTGAGCACTGTTGGTGGGATTGTAAATGGTACAGCCACTATAGAAAACAGTACAGAGTTCCTCAAAAAATTAAAAAATAGAATTACCATGTGAACCAGGAGTTCCAAAAGAACTGAAATTAGGATATTGAAGAAATATTTGCATTCCTATGTTATTGCAGCGTCATTCAAAAGAGCCAAGATTTGGAAACAACCTAAATGCCCCATTAGTGGATGAATGGATAAAGAAAATGTGACATATACGTGCAATGGAATATTATTTACCCATAAAAGATGGAAATCCCGCCATAGGTGACAACATGGATGAACCCTGAGGGCATTATGCTAAGTGAAATAAACCAGTCACAGAAGGACAAATACTGCATGATTCCACTTATGTAAAAACAGAAGGCAGAATTGTAGATGCCAGGGGCTGGGAGAAGGGGGAAAGGGGGAGTTGCTGTTCAATAGTTCTAAAGTTTCAGTTATGCAAGATAAGTAAGTTCTATAAATCTGCTGTACAACATTGCCCTGTGTTCTTTTTAAATAATGTTCCCTGACCCCGTCTACAAAGCTAAAATATACCTAATGCTCGAAAAGCACACAAAAGCACAGAGCAAAAGCCACCTGCAATCTTACCACCCTGAAATTTCTTCTGTTAATAGTTCAAGGCATATAGATCCTGACAAAACCTTCAAGAAGGTTGTAATGATGTACATGTCAACTAGGTGCTTGAGACTCCTATTTCCTGAGACCCAATACTAATGATGGATAACATTGATCTTAACAAAGTTTGCCAAACTGATGGTTAAGAAAAAGTGTAATTCCTTGTTGGTTTAATTTGTAGTCCCAGAGCTGCAAGATGGTAGAGAATCACTTCATATGTTCATTAGCTATTGGCACTTCTGTGAGATGCTCATTCTTACTCTTTGCCCAGTTTCCTTTTGATTTGAATGTTTTCTTGTTGATTTGTAGAATTTCTTTGTATATTATTAATATTAACCCTTGTTGTATGTGCTTCAAACATTTTCTCCTCTAAATTAGAGGGAATGTGATTTTCATTTAACTGTTTTTGAAAATACAGATGTTTAGAATTTTCATGCAGTTTCAATATTTTCCTTTAACATTTCTGAGATTGTGCAATGTCTAGGAAGGTCTTCCCTGTCCCACAATTAGAAGAAAAAAAATTCCAGAGGATCTGAATAATTATTTCTCTGGCAGATATGCAAACGGCCAACAAGAACATGAAAAGATGATCGACATCATTAACCACCAGGGAAATGCAAATCTAAGCCACAATGAGTTACCATGTGTCTACTAGGATGGCTATAATAAAAAAAACTGATAATTACAAGTGGAGAAATTGGAACCCTAATACGTTGCTGGTAGGAATACAAAATGGTGTGGCTACTTTGGAAAACAGTATGGCAGCTCCTCAAAAGATTAAACGTAGACCATACAACTCAGAAATTGTACTTCTAGATAAATACCCAAGAGAAATGGAAACAAATGTCCATGCAAAAACTTGTACACAAATGTTCATAACAGCATTATTCTTAATAACCAAAGTAGAGACAACCAAACAGTTCATCAACTAATGAATAACTGAATAAAATATGGTATTCCATACAATGGAATATTATTTGACAATAAAAAGGAATGGAATACTGACACATGCTATAACATGGATGAACCTGGGAAACATTAGGTTAAGTGAAAGAAGTCCACCACATAAGATCACATGTTATATATAATTCCATTTATATAAAATGTACAGACTATGCAAATCTATAGAAACAGAAAGTAGATTAGTGGTTGCCTAGAGGTGGAGAGGTGGTAATGGTTGTATAACTCAATGGCTTTTGTAATATACTAAAAGCTATTGACTTGTACACTTTTTTTAAATTTATATTTTTGCTTTAAAATACGCTGTTTATTTTTTTCTCCAGTTATAAAAATAATACATCATACAAACAGAGAGTTTAGGAAGCACAAAAATCCACCCAGGAAAACGACAACAAAAGCCCCTCCTGAGGCCGTGCACCACGTACAGATGATGCCTTTTAAGTCCAAGCAGAAGACAGAAGAACTCACACTGGAAGGAAGGCTGCAGTAAGGCTCCAAAGTTTCTGCGCATAGAACGGTGGCCTTAAAGCCTCCTTCCCTTGACCATTTTTGATGCTGCAAAGCCCCACCCACCCGGGGACACAGGAAGAGCACGTCCCGGCTCCCTGGGGACAGGGCTGGCCTCTCCTCCCCTCAGCCAGACGCCCACGTCCATGGACACAGGGGACGCCCCAGGGCTCCACGGGACATAGCGGGGACCTGGGGGCAGGGACCCTGTGGGTGCGACCGTGTGTCCCAGAGCAGGTTCCAGGAGACGGGGCTGGAGTCCCAGCTCTGCCTCCCACTGTCCTTGGACCAGGCAGTCTCTTGGGCCTTGGTTTCCTCTTCTATAAAACGGGAATAACGCCCACCGCGTGGGCTCCAGTAGGGACTACATAAAACATGAGAAGCAGGTCACAGCACTGGCACATCTCAAGGGTCAATAAATATCACAGTACCCATCACTCCTTCCCATTAACCTGCTTAGTGTCAACACTGTGGCTCTCATTTTAAAAAACAAAACTGTCCCTCTGAGCACTGACCAAAGCCCGGGGGGTGTAAAGGGGAGGTTTATCCTATCCAGAGCCAGCTCAAGTCTAGATCCAGCCAGGCCTGCCAGGTGACAAGAACCCGTGAGCCAGCAGCCGGGACCTTGGACCAGAGAAGAGCAACCCTGAGAGGGTCCTGCGAGGGCCGCATTCACATTGTAGAGCAGATAGGGCCCAACAAAGGACGGGCTTGTGTGGAGGGGCCCCGTGGGGGGCACCGAGGCGACCTGGCAGACCTGGGGGGAAGCAAGCCCTTTCACCGGCCACACTGGAACCCTCCCTGCAAAACAATGAGTCCCCCCTGCAAAACAATGAGTTCCCCATCATTGTTTTGCCTTTAATCACATTTTTAAACACTGTTCCCTGATGTTTAAAAATCACATTTTTAAACATCTGTTCCCTGATGTTTCGTCTTTGTGCGTCTGTCATCCTCAAAATGAAAGTCCAGAACCTTCTGCACTAATTTTAAAGTCGGGCTGAACGTTTAGTAATGAACAAAGCTGCTTAAATTTCCCTATAATTCTGTCAAAGTCTTCATGAAGTTTATCATAAGTAGGGTCATCATAAGGGAATTTCTGAATCATTCCAATCAACGATACTAAGACCTTCAACTTTTTGCTGTCTTTCTCAGTGGTGCAACGGTGCAGGAGACATCTCCAAGCAAAAGCGAAACCTTAGTAGCACCCGATCTCAGATCCGATTTTAGCTGCATGTAACGTGCCATACTGTCTTCCTTCAATCATACCCAAACTATTTCTTTCTTCATAGCCTTCCCGATACCCTTCCCGATACCCGACACCGCTTCTGAGGAGGCGAAGTTCACTTCCGGGGGCGGATGCACGGGGCCGACTTGTACACTTTAAATGAGCAAATTGTATGGTATGTGAGTTATGTCTCAATAAAGCTGTTTTTTTTGGGGGGGGGGGGTTTTTTTTTTTTTTTTTTTTTTATAATCTGCTTAAGTGAAAAGGAAATTTATTTACTCTGACAATGGAAAATCCAGGACAAAGACTTAACATCAGGAGGTTTTGGTTTTTATCCATCTCTCTCCTTGGTCTTTGGAGGTATAAAATTCATTCTCAGACTCTTTGTGGTTGGTCACATGGCCATCATCAAATAACCCAGGAGCATGGAGTATTTTGGTTGACAGACCTGGATCACATGCTTGACTCTTAGAAGAAGTTCTAAGCAGATCACATGGACCAAGAATGTATGAAGGAGTGGATCCTCAAGTGAAGTTTGTGAGCTATTTCAGGAGAAGAGCCAACAGATGCTGGAGCAGCAACAGATATTCAATATGGAGACAATCAAATCTTCTGAAAACAATGGTGTTTTTGCATCTTTGTTTCCAATATTTATGCTACCCAATTGTTTATCTTGTTGCCTTATCTAAGATGTGCAGAACTATGTTGAAAAATGTAGCAATAGTATTCCTTGACTTCAATGGGAATGCCTCTAGTATTTTACCATTCTGGATAAAATGATGTGGATAAAATTTGACACTCTTTTACCAAGTAAGAAAAATATCATTCTAGGCCTAGATGGCTGAAATTTTTTAATTAAAAGTTAATTTTGAATTTTATTGAATGTCAATTGCTATGATCATGAATTTACTCTTTTATTTGTGTGATGAATTACATGAATAAATTTTTTGACATTGGACAGTTTCTGTATTTCTGTGAATTGCTTTGTAATGGAGGGGGTGAACAGACTCCTTTTCTTATAAAAAACAACAAGTAAGTTGTGACATTTTTCTATTTCAGGAGAGGTCCTGGTTAACGGAGAAAATTTTACATACCCGTGGAGGGCATATATGAGCCAAGATTCAAGGATATGGACAAAGGATATGGCAGCTGGCTCTGTTTTCAGGCCCAACTTTTAGGCCTTTGCCTTTCCTGGACCCAAGACGCTTACAGTAATCATGTAAGAGGTAAGTGCCCAGGATAGCTCAATCCACCGCTTGCTCCTTCTACGTGACCTATATTAGGGATGGTCATGGGGGTAACAAACAGGATCAAGATCTGATGGAGTGAAAGAAGTACTCAGAAGACAGATAAGGACATGGTGCAGAGAGCCTGTGACTTACCTACAGTTACACAGGTTTTGAGCCCAGGTGGAATACCTCTAAAGCCTGAGCTCCTAGCCTCACCACTATTACTATCCTGGAGATTGGTCTGTACTGCTCAGAACGAGGGCTATAAATTCCTTGGAATAGAAATTTCAGGGAAGGAGGAACCAACATCCTGGTTCCTGGCTGGGTCTGAGGTCTCTTCTGGGCCACAGAGCCCTTTTCACCAGGATCAGAGGCATGGTTCCCTCCAATACTGCTGCCCAAATGGGTTCCTAAAGATCCAGTCCACCTATTCTCACACAACCCACAGTTTTGTAGAGAGAGAGAGTTTTTTAGGAAAAGGAAAAGCTTATGAAAATCCCAGCCAGACTCAGGTGAGAAAGGACTGAGCCCATCACAATGTCCATGCAGCTAACAGCTCTTATGTTCAAAAATGCTAGAGTGGACATCAAAATTAATGGAACCAGGGTTCCTTGGAAGCCTACAGGGCTTTGGTAATCCCTGAAAAGTCTGACTTGTCTTAGTTATGATGAAGGGAGTGTGGGAAAATGTAGGACAAACATTAGTAACAGCTAAAGACAATGTTGGAAGCCTTTGGGGTTAGCCAGCTCTTCCTAACAGAGGATGGTTTTGATTTCATGGGACTGAATAAGGAAAAATGCCATTCATTCATATTTTTGATGAGTACTTACCTAGTTCCTTCTGTGTGCAAGGGATCCCACCAGTTGCTGGATATACAGTGTTGAACACAGTAAACACGGCCCCTGTTTTGACAGAGCTTTGAGTCTAGTGAAAAAAGACAGTCAACAAGAGAACAAATTTCAAATTCTGCTAAGAGGGAAAAGAGTGTGCTACAGAAGAGGAAGAGAGGGGGTACACACATGGAAGTGTCAAGGGTGAGAAGAAGCCATCTCATTGAGGAGGGAGGGAGGCCACAGCATGGGTGAAGTCTTGGCAGTAGGAAAGAGCATGTTTTGTTCAAGGAACTGGAAGGTCAGTATAGCAGGAGCATCACGTGCTGGGGGAGACCCATGTGAAATGACCTTGAAGAAGTATCAGGCCCAAATCTTGCAGGACCTCTTTGACCATGTTAAGGAGTGTGGATTTTATTCTAAGTGAGGTGTGAAGCCATTGAAAATGTTTTTAGGCAGGTGAATAAAGTAATCTGATTTCTTTTTTTTTTTAATTGCTCTAACTTCTTTGTGTAAAATAGATAGGAAAGGGCAGCATAGGAAACAGGGAAACTGGTTAAAGGCAAGTTCCCAAATGAGAAATTATAGAAGCTTGGGCCAGAATGGTGTCAGTGGAAATGGAGATAAGTAAATGGACTAGAGATGTATGTTGGGGGAAGAATCAATGGAACCTGCTGATGAAGACAATGTGGGATGTAAGGAAATGTGGAGAACCCATAATTACTCCCAGGTTTCTGGATAGAGCAGTTTACTGGATGGTGATGCTATCTTGAGATGGGAAAGCATGGGGGAGGGGTGATTCTTGAAAGGGTAAATCGAGAGTTCTATCTCAGGCATGTAGAAATTAAGCATCTACTTTTAAAACTCTCTTTTATCTAGGGTCGCACACTGGGCCTTACCCCAGGAGACCCTTGTCTAATGAGGGTGGTGTGGGCTCTACTAGCCAACCACCAAGGACTCGAGCACAGGAGAGCCCTGGAAGATCTCGTCACCCACTCTTTGCCCCAGCCCCACAGTGGCTGTTCTCCAACAGTCTCATGGGGCCCCAAGTACCCCTTCCCCATTTCTCCAGCTGGACAGGAGGATGGAGTTGACCCTGGGAGCGATTCTTGGCCTCTACTGGGAAACTGGCTCCCAGCAACCTCCTCCCCCTGTGTCAATCCTCTTCCCCTAAATGCTTCCCAGCTTCCCAGATTGTCTCCAGATAACCCGTAGCCTCTCCCCAGGGTGCAATCATCATTCCTAGGGTCAGTTCAGCTCCTTGTATCTCTCAGTGTAGGGAGAGTCATGAGTCCATCTGTCATCACCCACCTCCCTGGGAACTGAGGAGGGCAGAGAGCCAGGCCAACGGGCAGAGCACATCTGTATCTCCTTGTTCAAGCCCAGCTCTGCTGGTTAATCTATGGAGAAGTCCAGCTGGAAAGTCTAAAAACATCACAGGAATCACTAGTTTGAGCCTCTGCCCACATACGCCCCCTCCCCATCACCATGCACATCCTGTTCGTCATCCGAGACTTAGCTGAAAGGTCACCTCATCTGGGAAGGCTTCCTAATTCCCAAACACATCTAGTCACTCTCTCTCCTCCACTTTGACCAGACCACAGTGGCAGCCTGATCATGCTGTGCTGATAATGAAATGGCTTGTTTACCTCTCTCTCTTTCCATCAGATCTGTGCTGTCTAATATGGTGCCCCCCAGTCACGTGTGGCTATTTAAATTTAAATTAATTAAAATTGAGTAAAATAAAAATTCAGTTCCTCAGCTGCTCTAACCACATTTCAGGTGCTCAGTAGCCACGTGTGGCCAGTGACTCCCATGTTAGACATCACAGATTGAGAGCATCTTCTCGATCCGTTGAATAGCACTGCATTAGACTAAGAATTCCCTGGGTGTTATTCATCTTTGTGCCCCTGGCACCCAGTATAAAATCTGGAACATAGAAGATGCTAAATATATATGGACTGAGTGAGTAGATGAGAGAATAAGTTCTGGACACCTCATGTCAAGAGGAATATGGATGGCCTGCATGAAATATGTTCCAAAGACAGGAACCAAGAGAAAATATGAGGTAGGGAAAAGACAGAGAGGACAACTCAGTGTGGGTAAGGTGGCCTTTCTGTGCCCCAAGACACTAAAATGCTGTTGCCAGTGCCCTTCAATAGCACCACTATGTCGGCACAGAGTTGCATAAGACTGCTCATACTACCAGCCTCTCCTCCGTGACATTTTTCCCTCTCTGCCAATCCACGTCCCCCATTGTCCTTGAAATCACCTGAGAAGACTCCCTGACCAACTCCAGCTGGTCCTACTTTCCACACTCTGTCCAGCATCCCCAAGTACAATTTGAAGGAACTCCACTTGGCAGCTGTGGTCACTGTCCATTTTGTGTCCCAGTGCATATGTCTCGTGTCCATGACTCTGCCCTCTCCTTTGGGCTGAGCAGCCAATAGATCCCCAAGGATGAGGCCCCCTAAGACCTGGACTCCCCAGGGACAAAATTTTACTGATCAAGATGAGTAAGGGCTCCCCCAAGGAGCCCTTTCTCATAAGGCAGAGGGCCCTTAAGGGAAAGACCATGAGATCTGATCCTGTGGGAACAATTCACCCAGAGCCCTGCCCACCATGGCAGACATTGGGCAGGGCTTCGAGGGAGCTCAAGTTGATGCTATTTCTCCTGTACAATCTCAAGTGGACTTTATGCAACAGTTTCTCCTCAGGGCAGTGTCTGGGCCCTGGGTGAAGTGAGGGACACAGGCCTGAACCTTGAGGATTTGAAGAAGTTGAATCTCCCCTCTTCCACTGCCCTGTGTTTTCCTGTGTCAGCTCCCATTTCAGCACCTTGAGGATTGCTTTCTGAGAATCCAGGGGAGATGGACCGGGCAGTTCTGTAGCTCTGACTTGGCTCTCTATGGGTTCCTCACTGACCCTAGAGCTATCCCTGCATCCACTGCTTCACAGAGACACTCCTGCCATCAGGAAGGGCTCTCTGGCCCTGGCCTCTTAGAGCCCTGCTCTCACCCTGGGCCCATTTCTCTGCGGTCCCCTGAAGTTTATGCACAGAACTGGTGGTAGTAAAGCTTTGCTCTGCCCTTGGAGATAGTTCAGCTTCTTTCCCTACTAGAAACTAGGCCATTCTCAACAACAGGCCCAAATCCCAAGATGGCGGCCCTACCAACGCCAAAGTTGTGAAGGGGGATGTAGTATTTAGAATGTCTTCAGTCATTCACCTTGTCCTTCCTCTAGGCTCTCAATATCACCCTCTTTGACACAAACACTAACCTTTAAAGGGGAGAGCAGCTGTTCCCTTTGTCCCCTGAAAGAGGTCTGGTCCTCAGGAGCTCATCTTTGGAAGCTGGAGGGTAGGCACACCCTGTGCCCCACACACAATCCCTTCTCACTGGTTCTGTGTGACACCCCTCTCATCAGAGGAAAGTCTCTTAGAGTCATGATTTGAAAGGCTCAGCACAGTTCATCTGTATGGGAACACACATCTGCTCATCTGCTATGAGGAGGCTTGGTGGCATACAATTTTGTATGAGAGGGGTCAGGAAAGATATTCCGAGCCTCAAATCTGGCTCGATGTTTTCCCGCTCGATTCATTCCTTTGGGTTGAGACTTGGCCTCCCCAGACCCTTTTATTTGAACAATGGTCTTCCTGCCTCCCCCAAGGGGCTCCTGGGGCTGGTACCACAGGAGAGCTATGTGAATGCCAGGTGACTCTGTGAGTGCTCCTCGAAAGGGCACTAGGAGCAAGTGGCCATCTCAAAGCCAGCCCCTGTGCTCATCTCTCCCCAGCTGCCATGGCTGAGAGTGGAGGCTGTCTTTCCCATGTTCAGGGCAAAGGAGGGGAAGAGCTGGAAGTCATCAGGGTGTTGTTTTTGCCAGTGGAGCCCTTGAAGTGGAGACAGGAGAAAAACAAACAAACTCATGTCATCTCCCCAGGGTCCTGGAAGAGGTCCCTTTCACAGCCAGGAATGTGACAGGGAGTGAAGTCAGCCAGGAGGCTGCCTGTGGAGGGAGGGATGCAGGCAGCTGGGCCGAGGATCAGAGACGCAGAGCCGGGGAAGAGGCCAGAGCTGGGAGGTCCGCTGCCACCATATCCCCAGGAAGGGGCAAAGAGCCACGAGGGAGAGATGTGTCCCAAGGCTGGGAAGGCCCCACGGCACAGCAAGACTTGCATCTCAGCTGGGCCACTTACGGTCCACTGAAGGATCCAGCTGATGTTCTCCAGAGGTCATTGTTGTGGCATAGATGTGGCAATAATTACAGGGATTTGCCGCTGATTCGCAGGGAGACCGTAACGGGGAAGAATAAGAGGGTTAGAAGTAGATACACAGAGAGCAAAGAGGGTCCCAGGAAGGAGACAAAGTGCCAGGGAGGGGACCAGCCCCAGGCTGAGCAGCCGAGTGAGACCAAATGGTTGACAGTCAAGGTTAGGCTGAGCTTGCCCAGGTTCCCTAGGAGGCCTCTGATGGATTGAGGGTGGCCACATGCACCACACTGCTGCTGTTTCAAGAACCCCGACCAGAAATCCACGGCATGTCCCAGCCTCACCTCTCTATCATGGGGCAGCACTGGGCCCCAGGCTCAGTTCTCAGCTCACCGCAGTCCCTAGGAACAGGGGAGGGGGTGAGGGGAAGATGTGGGGCTTCCCATACATCCCCCTTCCTCCTCCAAGCTACCGCCATGACTTTGAGACCTCAGGCGCGGCCCACCTGCTCCCCCTTTTCCCTGTGCATCTGAGGGGGTCTGAGATGTGTTCTGCTCTGGCTCCCAGCCATGTGGGAAAGCTGGGCTACACCTATTGGAGCCAGCAGCCCAATTCTCCCAGCAGCTCTCTTTGTAGCACTGGGATGACTGTAAACAGTCAGGGACTCAATATCCCCTTTCTGCAAAAGGGAGACACATCCCGACCTCATCTCACTCACAGTGGAGGGTTAACAAGAACCAGAGTTGCCAGAGTACCCAGGAAGCAAACTAAAGCATCTGAAGTATTCCAGGAGAAAGGCCTCTCTTTGGGAATCTTCTGAATCCGTCCCCAGCCTGAGATGCAGCTGTCAGAGCATCTGCTCCAGCTTCTCCATGGGCAAGTGGGAGGACAGAGGCCTACCTGGATCACAGGCCAGCCTGCTCAGCATGGCTCTCAGGGAGGTCAGAGGAAGGGGAGCACGGAGAGAGGCAGGCCCATCCTCTGGCAGCCTTGTCCTTGTTCCTGTGTTCTGATAAGTGGGTTCTACCTGGTACCTGAGACCCAGGATCCACCCAAACCCATTCTCCGCGTCTGAACCTCCACCCTGAGATCCTCTTAGCACCATTTTGAAGCCCAGGCTTGGGCTTTGCTCTTGCTTCTCCTCCCAGAGGCCCAGGTTCCCCCTGAATCCCCAGCCCCATGGCCAGCGCCCTGTCCCTGCTCCCAGACTCCTGGCACACCCCACCTACCGCTCCTCCTGACTAGCTGGGCTCTCACTAAGATGTGAACCCTCTGTGGGCAGGGATCTTGGGTCTCTTGTTCACTGATGCATCCAAAGTTCCTGGAGCAGTGCTAGAACAATGGAGACACCAATATCTGTTGAATGTGCAGAGGCCTGAACCCACTATAAAAGAATTGGTGAGAAAATGGAACCCATGGATTAATGGTGAACCCACGAGGAAAGACACTCTGGGGAGGACACCTGCATCTCACATCCCTTGCCCCTCACCACAATTTGTCACCTCTCTAAAATGACTCAATTCATCCCACAGAGGACCACCTCCCTCCACCAGCCCAAGTCCTGTAGCTCTCCAATGCCTGATGGACTCCTCCAGCCTCCTCCAGCCTCCTCCTTTCTTCCTGGTTGCTCAGTGTCACCATAGCCCCAGGGACAGTCCCTAATCCATCAGGCTACAGGCTCACCATCCATATGGAGCTCACCAGGCCCCATCCGGTGGGTCCATCCTCCCAGCCTAGGGTGTGAGTGCTCAGAGCTCACCCCTGTCTTGGAGGCTGTCTAGGGTGGGAGTCCTGGCTGGACCCAGCTCCCAAAACCTAATGACTCATCAAGGGATCAGGTTTCTTCAGCCTCCCTCACATGTGCATTCCCAGTTCCTCTCCCCTGCCTCTCTTCCCATGTCCTTAGCATCCTCTTCCACTTGCTGGCTTCCCAGGGGTCCAGATCCAAGGCCATTTCCTGCTGCCAGCACCCAGACCACAGCGAGGCAACTATCTCTTATCCCTGGGACTCCAGACCCAAGGAAAGGCCAGGACCTTATGTTCCTCTGCTACATTCCAGGCAGGATTCTAGCGGGAGAGACAGGGAGGCCACCAAGGTGGTTTGAGCTCCTGGGAACAGACCGGCTTCTTCCCTCCCACCCCACTCTGCCTTCCCATCACCTCTCAAGCTTTCTGCCTCTAAGTTGCCTGAAGGAATCTTGGCCCAAACCTTCACAACCCCTCCTTCCACCTCCTCCAAGGTCACCTCCTCCTCTCCCTCCTGGCAGGGCCCTGAGCACCCCACTCACCCTGTCATTCCCTTTTCCTGTCCCTGAAAAGTACCCTGCTGGCTCAGAGATCTTAGAAAAGTTCTAATGAAGGTATAGTCCCAAATCATGACAACCCCTGCCATTTAAGGTATATCATCTCTGCACTGTTCCCTTCACCCCAGCACAGACAGACCATAATCCAGTGTGGAGAACACACTCCAGGGAGAGACTATCCCTCAGGCTGTCCCCTTAGCCTCAGACTGTCCTGCCCTGGACACAGATAGGGCCCTAACTCTGGTCCTCATTTGACCCTACCTGTCCCTTCACAATGACCCCAGGCCCCTCCAGCCAACTCTCAAGTATGGGACACAAAGCACTTGAGAGAGCACATTTTAGAGGCTTTTGGAGACCCTCCTCACAGCCCACCTTGGGTGGGAAGGGGCTGGTCTCCCACAGTTCACTGCCTCATAGAAACTCTTCTGACATCAGTAAGGGCTCTCTGGCCCTGAGCCCTTCCAGCCCTGCTCTCATCCTGTCCCCATTTCTCTGTGCCCCACTGGCTCGTATGAAGCTTTGGAGGGTGATGTATTTACCGTGTCCTCAATTATTCGCCCTGCCTGACCACTGGGTTTATTCAAGCACTATCCCTTCTATAGCGGTGCTCCTCTCTTAGGCCTCTCTTAGGCCTCTGATCCCATTCAGCTCTCCTGAGGTCTCCATGGGTCTCTCTCTTGACCCTCGCTTGGATCCCCACCAGCACTCTGAGTCTCTCTGAAGTGTGGATGTCACTTCTTCCATGCTTATCTCATCCCTGGAGCCCATGTGGGCTCCTGAAACGCCATGCACTGTCATGGCCTGTCCTGGGTATATCTGGGTCTCTGGTGGGTCCGGTGTGGCAGAAACACTGAAGATGATCCCAGAGGTGGCCAGAGTCCCAAACACCTCATTTCCTGCCCCAATTCTTTCCCTTCCCTTTCCCCAACTGCCTAAAAATGTACCTCTTATGGATTTGTTTAAATAATAATAATTTCTGTTAAAAATGCAAGCTGTTCTGCAAAGGCTAGGCCCTTCCTTCCGTTCCTCATATTGACCTTCTAACTCTACCACCTGACCTTTACAGAACTTTATTAAACTGCAAAAAGATGGGGCATCTCTACTGCTGTTTTTCACCAACTCCACCTTATGTTTCTTTGTTCCTTCATTTGCCAAATATTGATCAACACCTGCAATATACAAAGTGCTGGGCACTTTCTGTCTTCTTTCTTCTTTCTCCATTAAAAAATATATATATTTATAAAGTAGAGTCAGGGATCCCAGACCAAGATAAAGACTGACCGAGGATAAAGCTGGTCCATCCCAGGACTGAGTGGGGCACAGAACTTGGTGTGCGGAGTGGAGACTAAATTCCAAGAACCCCGTCTGAGTTAAAATTCCAGTGGGTACCTGCCTCTCCACTGCTCGCTAATGAAGCCACCATTGACCAGCAGCCCCTCCCCACCCCCAATCCACTTGCGCTCAGAAACCAGGGAGAAACTTCAGAACACAAATCAGATCCACATCCTTCATGGTGCACGAACTTCTGCATGATCTGGACCCCGATGACCCTCCCGTCTCATCTCAAGCTGTGCGTCCTCTCACTTGCTACAGACGCACAGGCTTTCTTGGGGACGGCCACGTGCCATCTTCCACGTGCCTCCCTCACAACTTCCACACGTGCTCTTCTGCACCACACTTCTAGCCACCCCCACTCTCTTTTCTTGCCCACTTTTTCACATCATTCACATGTCAGTGTAAATGGCACTTCTTCAGAAAGGGACATCTAACCTGGCCTTCAGGTGAGATCAGTGCCCTGTTGTATGCTCTCATCATCACCCTTAGCATCATGAAACTTCAATAACCATTTTTGTAATCATGTCTCTTTTCCTCAGCTAGAATCAGCATCCTGAGAGAGGGGTCCTGTCTGGGTTGGCTGAAGACATTGGTCTCACTCAAGTAGCTCCAGGCCTTTGTGGGAAAGAGCTCCAAGGCCTCTGACACGCTCCTCCTTCTAACGGACCGGTTGAAGCCCGCATGCCCGATCAGAGCAGCAGAGAGGGAACCAACCTGGGTTGGAGATGTTGCTCCAAGTACGTTTAGACTAGAGCTCCCAGTAGCCTGTACAGCACATTTGTGAGATTAGGAAAAGATGCCCCTTTTCCTGGGATGGAGGGAGTGCAGCCCCATAGCAGAGCACAGGCCTTCACGAGTAGAGTCAGGCCTGGCTGCGTTTCAGCTCCAACCTACCCGTGGAGCAAGTGCCCTTTTGCGGGACATGCCCTGATTAAGACCCAGGTACAAAAATAGGCTAATGTGCAAGCTAGCTAAAGGCACTGACCCACGTTCTGAAACTCTGCAGCTTTCTCAAGACCCAGTTGGGGCTCTAGAAATTATGTCCCCTCTTCTCTCACAGGGCCTTTGAAGCCTCTCTCAGAGTTTTATTTCCTAATCTGGCTCTGCCAACATCTCAGGCCCTTCCACAGCTCTGGCCACTTTCCCTCCCTTAGTTCTTCCCAAACTAATGATTTGCCCTCCCCTACTCTCTTCCCACTTCTGCTGACACCTGTCATGGGCCTTACTACGAATCATGTTTGAGGAGGGGGCTCACACCTTGGGGACAAGGCATCCCCAGCCCTGAATACTCCACTGAGCTCCCAGCTATGCTTCTGCAATTAGTGACAGCAGGTTGCAGGAGTGAGAAGGTTGTGTCTCCATTCAGGTGGGGGAAACACAGGTGTGAATTCCAAGAGCAGGGTTCTGGGAAGCAGCGGAGAAACCGGTATTGCATCCAGCTGACCAGCAGGAAAACCCACATTGTGTGATAAAACCACTGCAGCATTCCCAGTCCTCAGCAAGTTCTGGATGACCACTCAGTGAGCAGCTGCACTGCAGCTGGGACAGCTCTGGCCCTCCCTGTCCTCCCCATGTCTGACCTCCGCAGGCCCCAAGGATCACACTGCCCCCCAAGCCAGCAGCCTGTCATCAGCATCTTATTTCACTCTCTCCCCATCCTCCAGCTCAGAGCGTGCTCCACAGCTCATTCTCCCAGGGTGTCTGAGACAAGAGCAAAGGCACAGTGGGCTCCTCCCAACTCAGGTGGCAGATGACAAACACTCCAAGCCCCATCAAAACTGAGCCTTTGGCCCCTGGAGGTCTTCCCCACATGTTGCCACAGGGATTGAGTCTGGCCACATGGGGCTGTAGACATCTTGCTGTCCGTGCCCTGCTTCCTAGCTGCTGGCACTCTCCAGAGCCGCGGGAGCGTGCCGTTGGAGCTCCCGGAGACCCAGATCTGTGGCTTCTGGCTTGAAGTAGTGTGAGAACTGCCTTCTCTTCCCTCCACAAGCTGCCCAACCTTCTGTGGGCCTTTTCTCCCATTCTGCCTTCAGAGAGGCAGCTGGTGCTGACAGCAGAGGCCCCTCATTCTTCTTCCACTTCTATCCTGGCTCTAGTTCATCAATTCTTGTCAAGAAAGGAACTGAAGCCAGGGGTTCTAATCTTCCCAGCTCAGAGAATAATTTACTCAGAAAACCCCTCTTCCCTTGGGAGCTTGATTTTGTTATTGGGTTATAATGGGAAGGAGAAATCCAGGCCAATGGACTCGCTCGCCATAGAGATCTGGACATATCTTAGCTAGCAACATCAACTTACTGCAGTCAAAACCATCATCTTCAACACCATGATCATCACCACCACGAATGTGGTCATGAAAACCATTACCACGATTGCCACCATCCAATGGACATCATCAGTCTTGTCATCCCCCTCATCGTTATCAGCTTCTCCATTATTTTCACCATGATTATTATTAACAACACCAACAGTCATTACCACCTCCACCAGCAGCAGCACAATCATCCCCACTTATTATTAACATCTCCACCACAGTCATTGCTGTACCACTTTCACAAACATCCTCATCAACTTCTGTTGATCAACAGACGTTTATCAACATCCTCATCATCACCCTCATCAGTGTTAGCATCAACACCACAACAATTACACACTCACCATCTCCTTCACAGATATCATTACCACTGCTGTCATCAAGCATCACCAGCATCTAATCACTCTTACCTTCACCATTACCACCACCAAGCATCACTTATCCTCTTTATTCAGATGATTTTCCCTGTAATGGATTCTATGAAATTCAGCTCTATTCTAAAAAATCTATACTAAACACAATCTATGAATTTAACACTCAATGGGTTACTCAAGTTGAATTAGTTGACTTTTGCTGTATAATGAACAACCCCCAAAATTGGTGGCTTAAAACAACAAATATTTAATTATTTAGCATATGATTCATGGGTCAGTTCTCCTGGTCTGGGCTGGCTCAGCTGATCTCCACTAGGCTTCCTTACGCGTCTGTAGTCAGCTGATAGGTCAGGTAGCAACCGGATGAAGGGTGGTCTCGCTCACATCTGAAGGGCACCTTAGTTCTCCTTCATGTGGCCTCTCATCCTCCAGTGAGCTAGCTCAGGCTCATTCACACAGTGGTCCTCGGGGTCTAAGCTTAGCAAAAGGGCAAGCCCCAATGCACAAGGGTGCTTTCCAAGCCTCTACTTACATAATGTTTGCTAATGTCTCATTGTCTAAAGTAAGTCACAAGGTTGGCATAGACTCGAGAGATGGAAAAACAGACCACCTCCTGATGGGAGAATCTACAGTGTCACTTTGCAAGGGCATGGATTCGGGGAGGGGAAGAATTTATGGCCATTTTACAGTGGGCTTAGAAAAAGTAGAAAACCTATTCTTTATAACCAAGAGCACACACTGGCTAAGAAGGCTCTAATATAATGCACCTTTTTATTCAGAGGAGTGCCCTTGGAGTAGCTTCCAGAACTGGAGTAACTTCCTACCCAGAGTCACTAAGTCCTTCCATTTTGCCTAATTCAACTTCCACAAACTCCTCAACTCGTCACCTTCGTCTTTTGTCTCTCAGATTTCCTTCTCCTCTGGCTTTCCCTGGTCTCTAAGGGCCATGACTCTGCAGGGACCCCCTTTTCATCCTCCTCTTCCAGAGACTCTTTCCATTTCTGCTGGACACGGCTTATGAAACTTCTCAGATTCTCTCAGACCCTCGGCTGCTTACCCCTCCTCACTGGCCACCACAGTCAACTGACTCCACACATGCTCACACAGTTCTGTTGTCTGAGTTTGACCAGTTGCCCCGCCAGAGTTTCAGGCTCCTACTGCACTTTCGGTCTTAGAAGAAACATCAATATGCAAAGTGTGGGCTCTGAATTCATAAGCAACTGCTGAAGGAGCTGAGTGATACAGTCAGGACGCTCAAGTTAGTTAGCTCCCTATGAGATGGATTTTGGCAGAGAGAAGATGGGAGAGGACTTCAGATAAAATTCTCTTTCCTTTCCCCTTCTAATGGACTGTTCTAAGGCACACTTTTTCTGTACAGTCTGTCCAGAAATGTCCTGCCTGGCTGATGGGATGCACGTACATCTTGATCGGCTGTGTCTCCTTGCAGCTCGTCAGGCAGCAATGGCCAGTGCAATAACTCTCACCTTGCATTGGTCCCCATCCTTCACTGCTTCACTTCCACTTTGCTTCACTGTTGCTGCTCTGGATTTGCACCTCCCAAATAAAGCAGTAGCACTTAAGCCTTACCTCAGGCTCTATTTTCTAGGGAACCCAAACAAAGACATCATCTTAAAGGAGTTCATAGCCAGGGATGTCTTAGGAGGAAGCCAAGGACATCAGGGGGCTAAGTGGTTATGCCTTCTAGCAAAAGAAGGCTGCAAAATTGACAGATTTTTTTGTGGTGTTAGACAGTGGAGGGTAGGACATCTCCCCCCCTCAAAAAAAAAAAAAATAGTAACCCATTTCTAGGAGGCCAGGGCTTGGGGATAAGTGTCTAGGAACTCAAGTCCCTGTTGTCCCAGCTCCCTGGGGAAAAGACTTCCTTTTGATTTTCCCTTTGCCCTGACACAAGTACTCAGGTGCAGGCCCAAAGATTCTTAGTTGTGCTAAGTATTAGGACTAGTCTCTGCTCTCTATCTGAGCCGATGGGTGTGAAGCTTCCCAAGTCCAGAGATCACCTGGCAGCTCCTTGCAGACCAGGACTTTGACTTCCTCATCAGGCTAGGTTTTTCCAAAGGCAGGAAATATGTGGCTCCCGCTAAAATCCAGCCCAGGATGACTCAGCTGGTCAGGAGGACAGAGCCCAGCCATGCGGCTGACGTAGACTCTGTCTGCTCCTCTCCCTGTTGGTCATCTCCACCGTCCCCAGCTGTGTCCTGGCCTCCTCTCTCCTTCCCAGGGTCCAGCTCTCATTAGAGAGCTCACCACCATGCTCCCCTCAGTCTTCCCTGTTGGAGATTGAGTTATGTACATGGAGTTGTGGTCCCCTTTGTCCTTCTGTGTGTGTTCATGAAACTGGATGAATGAATTTTCAACAAGGTTCAGAGATACAACAACGCTAGCAAGTAACCCCACAAAGGTATTTATACAGTGGGAAAATGTTTTCATTTGAAGAAATTTCAAGCCCCTCACTCTACTTTGCATTTGGGTTTCCCAAAAGTCCCAGCAAACCAGAGACAGGCCATTCAATGTTTCAGTCCTTGTGTTGCAGGACTGAGACTGAGTCCATGCCTGGAGAGGGGCGGGTGGTCACTTGGCTCTGGTCTCTAACTTAGGGCAACGTCAACTCCACATCCATCTCCTGAGCAGCTCTCCTGCCTTTAAAGACACCTGAGTCTAAAACAGAAAACAGACAAAATATCACTGCTTGCCCATTTCTACCCACGGCCCAACAGCTTTTGCAGGAATTCTCCTTGCAGCTCACCCACACCCTTCTGGCTGTAGTTCAAGCCTGTTTCAAGCCAATTCGTAGTGAAACTTGGTGCTCTGCTGCCATGCTTCATTCATTGGCTCTGGTTTGCAGGGGCACAGGGTTTAGCTGACTCTGGTTAACACTGAGTTCTACTTAACACTCAAAAGTCCAAGAGCACCGGCCAGGCGAGGCCGGGCTCTGTCCTTTCTCCTGCTAGGCATGCTGTCAGCAGGCACGGCTAGGTCTTTGGTTGCCAGTATCCTCAAAGGCAACGGCTGAGGTATGGCATGGGCTGCTGAGACCCATCCCTAGCACAGCATGGTATGGGCTGCTGGGACCAACCAAGGTCACGCAGCACCTCTGGAGGGGCAACCCTTCTGTTCTTGGGTCCACGGTGAGATGCAGTCCATCTGCCGATGATATTAAATCATAAAATACAGTGCTCAGGGCATGGTGAAACTTTGCAATGCCCTGTCCCTGTTGAAAGCCCCTTGGATCTGATTGGTTTGGGATCAAGGGCAGACACCAGGATTCCTCCACTAGAGCCCTCAGTTCCCCTTTCCAGACTAATGACTACATTTAGCATACAGCAAGGAAGACAGGTGAAGACCTTGTCTTTGCAAACAAGACAGCAGGGGAAAGGGGAAGGGAAGGACCATCTAAGGAGCCGTTAGCATATATGTTATCCTAGTAAACACTCAGAATGGCCCAATGAGGTAGGCTGGCCACTCCCATTTAATCTCAGAGGTGGTCTTAGACAAAGTTCAGGTCTCTTCTTTCCTTCTGGAAAGGAGGAAGGAGGGAGGAAGAGAGAGAAAGACTTTGGCAACAAGCGGTCCCAGTTCAGCAGCAGCAGTTGGGGTTTCTCCAGGCCCCACCACAACTCTCACCCTACCCAGTAGGCTGCGTTATAGCTGTAAATAGCATGACAGCCTGTCTCCAAGCAGACTCCAAGGAGAGAAATTGATTACCTCTTATTCTGAGAAGCTTCACCAGGGCTCCTTCTCCCTGTTTCTGTGACGCTGTTGATCTCCCCTCCCGCGTCTCAGCTTCATGCTCAGATGCTGCGGGAATTCCTGGCGTCCCGTCTAGGTATGACTATGCCCAGAGGAAGACAAAGGACCTGTTTTCCTGTGTGTCTGTCTTCAGAGTGAGGAATCATTTCCTGGAAGCTCCCAACAGACCTCTCTCATATCCCACTGTTCCATAAAGGGATTATTGTGATAGCTAAATTAGAGCAGCAGCTGGGATCAGGTAGGCCTTCTCTAAGAGGCAGCTCCAAACCTGCCTGGAGTAGCTCCTCCAAGCGCCACCTCACACCAAGCAGTGTATGGGGAAAAAAAGGGAGGGCCCCTACGATCCTGCCTCAGGGGCTCACGTCCAACAAGGTTGCAAGACAAGACAACATAGATGGGTAAGTGACTAGGCACAACCCCAATTCTTAGTTCTCAGGAGTTGGACAGGAAGACCCTAGAGAGAAGGTGGGGCCTCTGCTGAGCCTGCAAGAGGCCTTTCACTGGGATTGAGACACAGAGGCAGGACTGGGCTGGACACTCGAGAGACCGTGTGGAACTGAGCAAGTTGGGTAGGAAAAGGGGCACACAAGATTAGGAGGAAAGAGGAGGCTGACCTGAAAGGAGGGGAGGCTTGAGCTTGGGCTTGAGCTCAGAGTCGAAGAAATTCAACAGCTCTCATCTCGGCCCTGGGTCTGGGCAGACATCGTCCCTCGCCCAAACCGCACATACCCCATAAAAGGTTTTCTCCGAGGAAGACCCTGTGAGGACATGCCGGGGAAGCCAAAGGCCAGTACAGGAGGACAGAGCAGCTGGGAGTCTGGAGATGGCCCCGGACAGACCGTGAAGGCCCCCCCAGGAAGCTCCCGGTAGGGGAGAGGCACCAGCACCCCTGCATATTCCCTCAGGTCCATGATAATTACCGTGGAGACGAGAAAACTAGGGAGAGTGTGCCCCCCACTGGCCAGCTAGGACAGGACCACTGCGAGTGCAGGGCTCAGGCCAGGCCGGCGAGGCTTTCAGGCTTTAGTCCATCTCCCCCAGGGGCTGCCCCGTCTGGGGAAGGACTGCAAGCCTCCAGGCCGTGTGCCTTCCTGGCCCTGGGGAGGATCTGTGGGGCCTCTCCCTGTCTGGAACTGAATTTATGTGCTCCCACTGCTGCCGGCCAGGCTTTGCCCCTGCGGTCAGAGAGCCAGGGAGAGAACAACCTTGGTGTGCACACTCAAAAGGGAGTCTATCAGAAGTCTCTCTCCCTCCCCTGATATTAGGGCTGGTGAAGCTCCCGAAGGTGGCACTGTTCAGAGAGATGAAGCTGTTCCTTCAGAAGGCAGGAGTCTGGGAAGCTCTAAAGGATCTTCTGAGAGAGGAATCCCAGCAGGGTGGGAGGGGAACTTCGTCCCAAGGATCTTCCAGCTCAGTGGACTCCAGGAATGAAGAGAAAACTCAGGTCTCCCCCAGCCCAAGAGAGACTGGGGCTCCCTCCACATGTGAGAGGCTGAAGGCCAAGGTTTTCTGGCCTCTGGCTTTCCCTCACTCAGGTGTTCCGGCTTCTAAGGGAACCTAGGAGTTGAATGAGTTAATTATTTTCTCTTACACGGGAGAAATCATGCCTTTTATAAAGGTTTCCCCAGACCTTGCAAAACATAAGGACGTTCCCCATCACCTTGTTTTTCTTCCTCACCTAAATCCCTCCTGCCGCGGTTTAAGCCTCTGGGACAGAGTGACGTGCTAGGCCAAAGCTGAATGTTTCTGTCTTAAGAGGGCCGCAGCTTCTGGGAGAGACAGGCTAGACCCTCCTCAAAGGAAAGAGGCCTGCAGCAGACAAATATACAAAGTAGAGCAGAAATCATAAACACATTTTATTTCTAAATAATTTTAAAACCACTGGCCTTGTAGCAAATTGGAATATATTTGCAGAATCGACTCAGAGAGATTTTTTTTTTACAGCAACATATGAAAAATGTCATTTAAACATCCACCAACAGCTGCACCACATGTTGGGCTCTTAGGAAAACACGTTCATTCTTTTCATCAAAGTCCCTTGATTAATGTTCCACTTTTCTTTGACACTTTTTCCATAGTTTGGGGGGGGGGGAATCAAAGGCTGTACTATTATCTGGAAGAAAATTAAACCAATAAGATTTAATGTCTGCTGTATTCTACAGTCATGGTAAAAAAAAATATCGTTTAGGCCTTGGGCCAAATGCAAATGAACATTACGCAGAGGGTACATCCCTGCGTGAGGCTTTTGGGAGGGGCGAGGCTGGGGCAGACGGGG
>NW_006780322.1:1965573-1974175 GCF_000442215.2 Lipotes vexillifer
TGGGGCCAGAGGAAGGGAGGCGGGAACAGGTCTGCGCAGAGGGGATTTTCCTGGCTGCCAACCCCAGAGCAGGGTGGCGGGGTAGAGAGTGCGGAGAAGGGTGGGGACCAGTATTGCCCACCTGAAGCAAGGCCTCCTGTGATGCTGGGATTTTGTGAATGGGATGGGCAGAGGAGGGAGACGGATGGAGCAGGAAAGAGGGAGGAGAAAGCAGCAAGAAAAGCAACTGCGCCAGTAGGAAAGCTAGGCAGATGGAGTGAGGGGAAATCGCAGCGTGTCTGGCACGGCAGCTGATGCTGCAATTTAAAGGTCAACTCAGTGGAAGAGGAAGAGAAAAAAGGGGGAGGGGGTGGTGTTGAAAAGACTGCCTCTGCAGTATGGCACCTAACCCCTCCCATGCCCATGCAGCCCCACTTGGCCCTTTCTCTTGACTTGATATCCTCTGAGTTCTGGGGTCCCCCTGTTCCTACCCCCAATCCCCCAGTGTGGGCTCTGGAGGCTGCAGACCTAGCTCTGCCTCCTGCCTCCTTCTGTTACCTCATCAGAGTAGAAGCCAAGTAACCTCCCAAACCTTAGTTTCTTCATTCATAAAATGGGGATGATAAAACCTAATCTCCCCAGTTTATTATAAAAGTTAAATTGTATGACGGTGTAAAGGCTGGGAAAACTCATTAAAAAGTTGCAAATCTTTCTGGGCTTCTCTAAAGAAAGTGGCTTGAATTCCTTTCGAGAAAAACATGTCCCTTTGTTCTAGGAAAACCACCATTTGGGCAAATAAAAACTAGTAGCCATCCTTTGTCCTAAGGCACCCTCTGTCCTTGGAGACAACTGGTCACCCTTAGACTGACGGCTGTGAGGATGACATCTGCTCTCTTTCTGCTTTCCTCTTTGTCTTTCACCAGTTTATTTTGTAAATGTGTAAATCTTTTAGCAGAATCTCTCTCTCTCCTCTCTCCCTCTCTCCTTGCTCCCTCTTTCTCCCCCCTCTCTCTCAACTGGCTGAGTTGCTTCTTGGGGAGGAATGTTACTTTTCTCTGCATGGATTTGGGCTGCTTTGTGCCTATAAATTATAGCAAGTTCTTGAGGAGCTATGGAGGTTTTTGTTGGAATGGTTTTTTGCCAGAGGGCTGAAGAGGAAACCCCAAGGGCTACACGAAAGACTTGCAGGCGTGGGTTTCAGCTCAGGCTGGGGGAGGTCATATAAAGTAAATGGACAGGCCCACGACTTCCTGCTATGGTGCTATTGAAGGATGAAAAGCCCAGACTAAACCAGTGTGGTGCTCTCTTGCCATGCAAGGGCCATGGGACAAGCCCACACTGCCTATTGTCTATGGCAGCACAGAACACAGGACATGAGGGGGGTCCGGAGACCATTCTTGTACTCCCAGTCCTGCTGCTGGGCTAGAGTACCCTGGTCTCATGGAATTGGCCCAAGGACTGACTGGAACCCAACTGGCCCCTTGCTTCCCTTCCATTATTCCCAACTGTGCATTGCGTCTAATTTAAAGTCATAGCCTAGACCCTACTGTTATGGAAGAGCCACCTCCTGCTCCTCCTATCAAGACATGGCTTTGAAAGGCTTCGGCTGGAGAGACGGATGTGGCCACGGTGCTGTGGCTGGTGATGGGGAAGATGGAGGGGCCTTCGTCAGAGCCCCCACCACTGGGGCTGCAGGTAGCCACGTTCCAAGCCAAGAGCTAGGAAAGTTATACTTCTTCCCCTGGTCTCTCGAGTATGATGAAGGCCTCCTCCCCCTTGAACCCACGATGACCAGGATACTACAGCCCAGGACAGGCTTGCTCCTAGGCTGAGCTAGCTGCTTAGATAGTAAAGAGGGGCCCCAGCCTCTCGGCAGGCAAGGATGACATTGCCTTGCTTTCTGTCTTTCCTCCGTCTTCCCTCAGCCTGTGGTCCCTTCTTCCTTGCAGTGAAGGCTGAGCCTCTCTTAGAAGGTGGGGCCTTTCAGCGCAGGGAAGCTCAAGTCTACCCCGAGCTCTACGCTGATTCTGGGTGTGTCAGGACTTGGCAGGGTGGGGTAAGGTTGCTCGGAAGAGGTGCCGAAAGAGGATCAGTGCGTGGAGATGGGAATGGGCCTTGACCTTATGCCTGATGCAAGGACCTTATGCAAGGGAACTCTAATTCAGGGCCCTTTGGCAGCCACAGGCCTAGCACACGGGAGCCCTTGCCAAGGGAATAAGCTCCCTTTGTCCACTTGAGGGCTGGAAGAGAACCCCTGGGGAGGGCAGCACTCTTTCATAGTGACCACCAGGGGGCTCTGGGGGACCCCGCAAGAGCTGCTCCTGGAGGAGAACCTTCAGTGACCCCTGGCCTGGCCTGTAGCCCTAGAGCAAATGAGAGAACTTAAAATTGACTAGCAGAGGGGGCACGCTCTGTCTCCACAGGTATGTGATGGAGGCTGAGGGAGTTGTCTTCCAACAGGGGAATCTGTTTCTCACGCAAAAGTTTGACATGGGTCCACCCTGGTCCAAGATCCCGTTGACATGGCCCAGGCAAACTGACACTGTGTTCCCATTAGCTGATCAGCACACACAGCACTCTGCCACCAGCCATCCAAGGGGCAGTGAAGACTCAAACCAACCAAGCCTGTGAGAGACAAACACAAGTTTCATTCATAGTCTCAGTATAGCCAAATGTAGCTATTGGCAGTTCCTTGCAGATAATTAGAGAGACAGCTCACATTTGCCTAAAATAACTAAAGAATTGAAGGAATAAAACCTTTAGTTCCAGGGCAAAGGAAACCTGGGGGTTATGATATGTCAACACATCATAAACTGCAGAGGAGCCTGAGGGCAGAGGCAACATCTCCCTGGTTGGGACAGAGGCTTCCCCAGGGCAGAGTCTCTGCCCCCTGCCCGACACCACCCACCAAATTGGTCCAGAAAATTCTCTAAGGGTGTTTGAGAGAGCTGATGGGCCCATCTCTCAGGAGCCTAGCTGCTGGCCGGGGCCCCTGGAATGGGTTCTGGGCTGGAACACTGCACCCCTGCAGCGGTCCAGATGAGAGGCAGCCTGTGGCAGCCCCCAGCTCCCAGCAGCATCTGGTCCCCTCTCAGCAGCCCTGCCCCTAAGGCCACAAGAGAACGTTACCCACCAAGAGTGTCTGGCACGCGGTGCTGCTGACGGCCCTTCTCTAGTCAGCATTTTCAAGAGCCACATGCTCCTGGTACACAAGCCTCCTGTCCCTAGGGAGAGCTTGCGCCACCCACCTCCAGCCTCTGCCTCCTTCCCAGAGTGAGCAGGTCTCCCTGACTCCCCGGGGTCCCCAGTGCCAGCTGTAGCCGCTTCTCTAGGTCACTCTCGGCTGCAAATCTTCCAGCTGCTTGGCCCACTCTCCAGCCTGAGTTGTCCCATGTGCCAGGCCTGCTATGGGCAGTGGGGACACAGAAGTGAGCTGCCCTCTGTGGACTTCCTATTCAGGATCCTGACAGCCTCAAGAATCCTCTAGGGTTTTGCTTTCCAGAGATCTGTCCCAGATCACAGATCCTGGCAGAGACTAGAGGCTATGGCTGAGGGCAGGCTGCTGGGACAAGGAGGGGCAGTCAGAATCAGGCTTGCCTGGGATGGGGCTATCAGACTCTTTGGGGGTATCAGCCAGGAAGCTGGAAGGCAGGGAGAGAGGGGAGAGGATGCACCAGTGGCCAGGCTGGGCTCTAGGCTTATAGTCTCTCGGAGTTGGGTTGGGCTCAGAGAGGAGGCATATTGATTAAACTCACACTGAGCTATGTGGGCCTCACATCTGGGTCTTAGCCCAGACTTCAGCACTCACTCACTCCCTCCCTCCTTCCTTCCAGCCTGTTTCCTCCTCTGAAAATCATAAGGATCACCCCTATCCCTGCCCTCCCCCCTTACAGGGGTGCAGTGAGGATCACATGTGATATAAAGACCACCAAGAACATAAAAGATGTTATTCTTCAGCTCATACTTACATACCTGGGGGAGAGGGAGCCCACTACCTCTCATGAGGATGTTAGTGTGTTGAGTTGGTGTCTTCACTGAGTAGCTCACAAGAAGCACACTGCAAAACCAGAGAAAAAGGCTAATGCAGCTCGAGGCTTCAGCTGGAAGCTCCACCAAATCAAGACCATGACTGGGCAGAGGACAGACCCCAGAAAGCCAGAAGGTGATGCTCCTTGTCTTGGAGACTTCCCTAAGCAACTTTCTCAGCCCTATCCAAACATCTCCCTGGCCTTAACCCGCTCTGTCCTTGCCCGGTGGCATCTGCATGTCTGCTAAGGTCTGGGACCCTGTCACCCACTCTGAAGACCACACATCTGAGAAGCTAAATGGGTTCTGCTTGTGAGCAGCGGTTTTGCCCTGAGCTGCCCCCAGGAAGCCTAAGGGACATCTCCCTCCACGCAGGAGACAAACCCCTGAGGGGGGGGGGGGGGGCGACCTCAGTGTCCCCTCGAGGAGAAGATCCCTGGGAGTGAGGGCATTTGGGGCAGCCCAGGGGACGGGGATGAGAAGCAGGCAGCAAAGGCAGGCAGCTGGTTCAGACCCGTGGCAGGAAGTCACAAACAAGATTCATCCTGGAAAAATGCAACTAATGCTGCACAGCTGGGGCCCGCTAATCAGAAACACAGGCCCAGAGGTGGCAGCAGGGACAGGCCCAGAGGGCAGGGCCGACAGCGAGGTGATAATTGGCAGCAAGGTCTAGGTCTGTCTCCCCACCCTCTCCGGCTGCTGTTTGGAGACAGAGGTTGTCACACTGCGATCTGAGCCGCAGGAGACAAACCCCTGAGGGGGGGGGGGGCGGCGACCTCAGTGTCCCCTCGAGGAGAAGATCCCTGGGAGTGAGGGCATTTGGGGCAGCCCAGGGGACGGGGATGAGAAGCAGGCAGCAAAGGCAGGCAGCTGGTTCAGACCCGTGGCAGGAAGTCACAAACAAGATTCATCCTGGAAAAATGCAACTAATGCTGCACAGCTGGGGCCCGCTAATCAGAAACACAGGCCCAGAGGTGGCAGCAGGGACAGGCCCAGAGGGCAGGGCCGACAGCGAGGTGATAATTGGCAGCAAGGTCTAGGTCTGTCTCCCCACCCTCTCCGGCTGCTGTTTGGAGACAGAGGTTGTCACACTGCGATCTGAGAAAGGGGCAGCTTCTCAGCCCCTGACCTGTCTGCCTGGAGGGGGACGCGTTGCTTATCCATAACCCTAACACCAACTTAAACAAGAGCTGAAGCCTTGGCCCGGTCTCCAGAGGATGGAGTCGGGCACGGTGACCTTTACCTCTTCGCCTCCCTGGTGACAGCCCCTCCAAACCCTTGAGATGTGTCCCCCCATCTCCCAGCACAGCCGGCCATCAGGAGAGGTTCAAGATACGCCTCTGAGCCCTCAGTGGGCTCCTCTCTATCTGGGCACAGTCTCTGTCCCCTGGGAAAGGCATGAAAGGGAAGGGATTCTGGGGCTGAGGTTATGGGGGAAAGGTGAAGGACTGGGCTGGGCCACAACCCCTGAAAGAGCCATTTCTTTGAGTTCAGGAAGCATTTATGAAGCTCCTGCTGTTACCTGCATGCCAGGCTCTGGGCTACAAGGTGAATGCAGTCTCTGTCCTCAAGGGATCGCAGTCTAGTTGAAGAGAGAAACAAGGAGAGAGGAGTTTTCACCAGAGGTAAGAGCCACGACAGGAAGGCCCCCAGGAGCTGAGGGCTAGGAGAGGGCCACCTGCACCCGCCCAGGACCAGGAGACACAGGGTGCCCACTGGGATCCTCCAGGACCCCGGGGTGCTCTCCTGCTTCTCATTCCCCCTTTCCCTCCCCTTTCCCAAACTTTCCTTCTGCCCTCGGCCACATCTGCCCTGGGGCAAGTCTTTGGGGCCACAGCCTGGAGACAGAGGACGGAGGGCCCTCTGCAGGGGAGAAGGGACCAGCCCTGCAGAGCCTCAGCCCAGAGGCTGTCCCCTCTGAAGGGATCTTGCAGTCTCTGTGCTCCCCCCACCCTCAGCCCCTCCTCTGCCCCAGACCCTGCCCGGCTCCACATGTAATCACAGCAGCCAGAGGAGGAGAGACACTGGAAAGGCTTCCTGGCCCAACGGCACCCACGCCAGGACCCCCTCCGGCCATTACCAGCTTCTGCTGGAGCACTTCTGGGGATGCAAACCCCAACATCTGAAGGCATCCTAGAGCGCTTTTGACAGCTCTGAAGGAGCAAAAGAGCTTCCGTGCCCTCCAGGGGCCAGAATCCGCCTCCCTGACTCTTCCAGCCTCAGGTTCCAGAGCTAGGCTCTGGGGCCTCACAGGAGGAATGTTGAAGAACACAGATAACGTGGCTCTGGCTACCTCCCTTCCCAGGACGCTCGGCCCCTCCCAGCCCTGCTGCCTCAGGGACCTCCCAGTCACCCCCACCCCCGACCCCCAGGGCTCCTCACTGCCCTTGACCTAACACTTCACACCTCCCTTACCGGGGCCCAGACACATCTGCTAATTCAGCCTCAGGTCAAGAGCCCCAGCTGTCACGCAGGTGCAGGTGACAGACAGCACAGCCCCCGGCTTCAGGATCAGCATCAGGTCCTGCAGCTTGTCTCAGGCTGTCACTGGCTGGAAGTCACCGGTGGCTCGTCCTGTCGGTAGGGCCCTTTCTTTCGCTACCCAAGCTGTCTACTAGAGGCACCTCCGAGAGCAGAGGTCCTCTGAGCCTCTGGGGCACACTGACGGCGCACACAGGCCCACAACCTGCCCCTCCCATCTTCTCCCAAGCCTGACTCGAGTCCCCACACTGCTCCGGCAGAGCTGTCACTGAAGTGTAAGGCGTGGAATCTGGCCGCCCCTCCCAAGTCACAGAAAGCATGGGAGGCATGAGGCAGGGGGCCTGGGGTAGAGGTTTGAGAGATGGTGCTTGAAGGGATAGGAAGGATGGAGCGGGAATCCGGAGGGCGTGCAGGCAGGGAAGCCGGGGCTGGGCATGGCCTCCGGGAGCCTGAATGGAAGAAGCAGGGGTCAGAGGTCGGGAGCAGGAAAGGAGATGAGGAACCAAATGGCAACGGCGGAGCTGGGAGCTGCCGTGTTGGAGGTTTCCTTACTGCCTGAGTGTTTGCCATGGAATTTCCCGGCCTAATAAAGAAGAATTTAAATAGACCACAAGTTGCTTAATGTTGACTGTATAAATAATCCAAATCCCCAGCTCCCTTTGTTCCACAAGCTATTTGTGTCAAGAAAGGGGAAGGGGGGTGGAATCTGACAGAAGCCACCGTCCCAGATCTCGGGATCTGGGGACTCTGTGTTCTTCTACACCAGGGCCCCAGGGAGCAGGGGTTGAGGCCTGGGAGGGGGAGATTCCAGTTGCCCAGCCAAGCCTTCCGTTCGTGAGCACGCACACACTGGCACGTCATCCCCAGACAGACTCACGTGCGTGCATGTGTGCACGCGCAGGCCCGCACAGGCCGACTCTAGTGCACACGAGTGCATGTACACAGCCAGACACACGGTGAGCACAGCGGGGCTCAGCTGAGGCGCTGGGCACAGGGCCTGTCACAGGGCGGGTCCCAGCCCCTTCCCTGCCCCCTGCTGCTCAGCGACCCAGGGCTGTGCGGCAGAGAGGTTTCAGTCACACCGAGTCACTTCCAAAGAGGGTTCCTGCAGAGTAAGAGCACGAGAACCAAGTTCAGAGTCTCCGAACCCCACAGCTGGCCAGTGACCAAGGTCTCCACCGCCTCCTCCCTCACGTAACCAACCCTGCCACGTCCACCTATGCTGAGGTCTCAGAGGACAGGAGGACACACAGTCAGCCCATAAGGTTGGGCCCAGGGCCAGCATGAAAGTTTCTAGCTCCTCAGTGATAGGCATGGCAGTAGGAGGGCAATTTCGACACAGAACAGGTACCACCCGATCTGCGGTACCCAAGAGGCAGAAGAAGGAAGGGGAGAGAGTGGAGTGGAGGGGATGGGAGGAGAGAGGCAGGGAAGGGAGAGGACAGGCAAAAGGGTGCCACAGGGCTGACGACGACCAGCTGCTTCTGCCTGGTGTCCATTCTGACTGCTCCATCCCTGTGCGGACCAAAATGAAATATCTTTAATTGCATTCTCGAACGTGCTCTTGAGCACACTCACACACACATCGCGCGGAGCAGAGAGGGTTTGGGGGTGGGGGTGGGACGGGCCTGGCCTCACACATATTCCCAGGCTAGGAATTCCTGTTCCAGTCCTAATTCTGCCTGGCCCCCGAGCCCCAGACCTTTCCTAGTCCCCTAAACCATGCTCCAGGGGCACGGCTCAGACTAGAATGTGCCCAACCCCAAACTCTGCATGGCGCAGCAGATGCCCCAAGAAATCAGTAGCAGGGACTGGATGAAGACCAAGCCCAGTATAAGGGAACTTTGTTGGGGTGAGATCAAAGCTCCTATCCCAGGAAGCCACAATTTAATTCTATGCTAAGAATTAGAGAACAACCAGCCACTGAGAAGTAAGCACTCCAGATAACCCAGTATATATCACCAGCCGGTAATAAAGAATGAAAGAGCCTCAAAAACTAAGGCTCTGGGGCTCCCCTGGTGGCGCAGTGGTTGAGAGTCCGCCTGCCATTGCAGGAGACACGGGTTCGTGCCCCGGTCTGGGAAGATCCCACATGCCGCGGAGCGGCTGGGCCCCG
>NW_006780322.1:1974217-1981638 GCF_000442215.2 Lipotes vexillifer
CCTGCCGATGCAGGGGACACAGGTTCGTGTCCCGGTCCAGGAAGATCCCACATGCCACAAAGCAGCTGGCCTCTGAGCCTGCGCGTCCGGAGCCTGTGCTCCGCAACAGCAGAAGCCACAACAGTGGGAGGCCCGCGTACCGCAGAAAAAAAAAACAAAAAAAAACAAAAAAAAACACTAAGGCTCTGAGTACAGAGGAAGAAAAGCCCTGTGGGCTAGAACTTCGGGGGCTGTTCATTCTCTAATTCAACCATCCATTCACCCAATATTTATTTGCCTACCCACCAAATGCAAGCACTAAGCTGGACACCGTCTTCATAGAAGTGTGAGTGTGTGTGTGTGTGTGTGTGTGTGTGTGTGTGTGTGCGTGCGCGCACGCACATGTGTGTGCGTGCACCTGGGTTTAAGAATTCCTCCCCCACTTGCCACACACAAACCCAGACAAGAACAGGATCCCAAGATCCCCCTCAGTCCCAGCCCCAATCCCAAGCCCACCTTCTGGAGCCAACAGGTCCTGGACCAGTGCTGGCTCCTGGATCTAATGGGCACAGGGAAGCCGGGGTGGGAGGGGTCTCTACATCTGTGCAGCCCCTGACCAACTTTGCTCAGGTCCACTAAGCCCAATAACTATTGTGCATACTACCTGCTGTCTTATTTCCATCGAGCCCCCAGCCCAATGCTTCCTCTCAGCTGGGGGCTCCGGGAATGGAAAGGCAGGTCTGCCCACAGCTGCTTCTCCAAGCTGGCTGCGGGCTCGAGGCTTGGGGCTGCCAGCAGATGGTGTGCATCTCCCAGGCTGCCTGGGAGATGGACAGGAAGGGAAGTGGGCCTGTCCACATGCCCAGAATCTCTGGGCTGTCACCAGGTCCCCTTGATCCTCCTTCCAAGAAGGAAGGCAGGAAAACGTGTCTTTCCGGGCCCTAATCCTCTCCACATGGGCAGGCACCACGGAGAGCCAGGGCCCCACTGCAGGCACGCGGGCCGGCAGGAGCCCCACCATCACTCTGTCCAAGACCCCTCCCCCAGGACCTGCAGGTCTGTGACCGCAGCAGCTTCTGCCTTCCTTTCGGAGCTTCCACACTGCCCACCTCCTACTCTCTCCCTGCCCTCTGCCTAGCATCCCTATGCACACTTCTGCCGAAGGGAAACTGAGGCGGTGCCAGCTGACAGACACCTGGGTGGAAGGAGCCAAGCAAGAAGTGGTTTGCCCTGAGCTGAGGCAGCAGCTTGGAGCTGAGGCAACGACTTGGACTTGAAGCCCTCCCAAGGGCACCACAGGCAAAAAGGCCCAGGAAAGCTCCCCAGGGGAGTGTGGGACCCTTACAAATGTACGCGGTGCATCCTTGGACAGTCAGAGCAGGATGGCAGCAGTGAATGCCCCTGGGACTAGTTCCCCGTGGGGGGCTCAGGTCAGGTGGAAACGAGAGCAGGGGAGTGGAAGATCCCCCAGCCGGTATGGTCAGTAGGGGGTTAGGGGATCCTTCGGAGGAAGGAAGGGCTGTGTAGGGACCCTCCTCTAAACCAACTCCAAGCTCCTCCCAGCAGGGATCCCGTGAAAGGCTGGTTTGCTTGACCAACGTTATAGCCCTTCCTTGCTACAGCCAAACAGACCCCGTGCCATCTCCACAGGCTGCGGGTTTCCAGCCTTGGCTGTTGCCCTTGATCCGGGCCATGTGTGCCCACTCCCAACCCCCCACAACCTGGTGTTAGTGACCTCCGGGTCCACCCCCTGGGTGTCTGAGGACACAGAGCCAGCGTGACAAGCACAGACAGTGGATGCACCCACAGCTGGAGCCCCTGGCAGCCGCAGGGTGGGAAAGAGCTCACGTCGCAGCCCCTCGCGCTCGCTTGGGGCCTGCCCCGAATGCCAGGCTGGCCTGCCCCCACAAGCCACCATGACCACACAGACGGGACCCCGAGGGCAGGGAGGAGCTGCCAGGAGCTGGGAAGGCAGGAGGGCTTGGCACTGCTTTGATCTCAGGCATCAAAGGCCAGGAAATGCAGTCGGCTCCGAAGAGCACTTGCTGTCAGGCTGCCCCCAGCAGGCACAGGCCCAGACGCTCCCCACTCTCCCGGGCCCACCCTCCACGGGCCCTGGGCAGGGGGCTGCAAAGGCCACCCCCATCCCCAACCGGTTCAACAGCAACTCTGAATGAGAGCTAAGTCTGCCAACGCGGCATCTTCCTTTCACACCCCACCCTGTTTCCGGCTCTGTTTCCCTCCATCCCCCCCCCCCCCCCCCCCCCTCCCACAGTCACCAGCCATTACAGCCACCTCTGATGGTGAGCTGGTGAGCCCTGAGGGAACACAGGAAGGAAATAAAGAATACCGTCTGGGCTGCATCTGCTCCTGCTTATTTTTCACTTGGAGCTGTAACCCACGGTCACACATGCCCCCTCCCCACGCCTCCCAGCCCCTCTACCCAGGCTGCCCTCAGAGTCAGGGACTCGTGGCGTTTCTGGTCCTTGGCATAGGTCGGTGCGCCCTGAGAGACTGGCCTGCTCTTTAGACCCCTCCCCGACCTTGCCGTGGTCATGGACACAGTGGGACTGGACCCTGAGGCTCAGGCTGGACTCTGGAGCCTAGGGACTAACAGCCCTCCCCCACCCCACCCCCACCCATCCCGGGCCCCCTCCCAGCCCCAGAGGCACAGAAGAGCTCCCCTCCCTAACAACCCTGGGAAGAATTCAGGGAGGCATGGGAGGCCTTCCAGACGTGGACAGCATCTTGTGTGAGGAAGCCAGAGTGCACAAGTCCCAGGATCTCCCTCCTTGAAAGGCCCTCAGGCCCAGTATCCATAAGTCACAGGCCGGAGTAAACGCCACCTTGTGTTGCTTATAGGAAGTAAAATGGATAGTACAAAGAAAACGGTGTTGTTAAATAAATGAGTATAAATAAATATGCCTCTCAGGGGGTACTTACTATGTGTTGGGCACTGGTACAAGAATTTTACAAATGTTACCTCACGTTTACAAATATGGCCTAAACTATGGCCTCAGGTAGGTGCTACTGTAATCCTCATTATACAGGTGAGAAACTGAGGCACAGACAAATTAAGGAACTTGTCCCAGGTCACACACCTGGTAGGAGTGACAGAGCCTGGCTTGCTCCACGTTCACAGTCAGTGCCCACTCACCCCTCTGAATCTTTGCTCATGCTTTGCTCTAGAAGGCTCTCCTGCCTCTTCCTTCCTATCCTTCAAAGCCCATTTCCATCTTCCTCCTCTCATCCCCATTTTAAAGATGAGGGAACTGAGACCCAGCAGTCACTGTATTTCTGGTGAGATCTTCAAGGGCCAGAGTGCCATCTAAAACTGAACTCTGCTTACCTAAAAGTTAAAAACCTCTCTTTGTTGGAGATTTTTCATTCCAAGGTGATGCCCTCAGATGCCAAGTGAGCAGGTCAGGAGCCAGATTGGCCTGTAAGCATGTAGGCCAGGCTGCCAGGCCCTCCGGGTAGGGGTTGGCATCGGTGGGCTGCAACTCCTTCCTCTGAAGACCATACCTCCCCTGGCCAGTGGCCAGTTCTGCCACCTCCCCAAGGTCTCTGCCCCTCAGTTTCTGGCAGCTTCTGCACCCAGGCAGCACTTCGGCTGTGCCCCAGCTGCACATCAAGCCAGCAAACCAGAACTTGGGAGCTACTCTTTGGGGCTGTGCTGTCATCCTGGGGAGATAGGCACAGCCAAATAGACATGGTGCGAGGGCAACAGACCCCTGGACTGGGATAAAGCAAGCTGGGGTCTACATCTGGCTCTGTTTGCGTTGGGGCAAGTCATTTGGCCTCTCTGGGCCTCAATTTTCCATTATGTAAAATGGAAAGGAAGGGCTCACCAACACCTAAATACTCTTCCAGCTCAGAATGGATGAAAAGAGAGAACAATTGCAAATAGACCAACAGGCGTGGACCAGAACAAGGGCACACACAGGGGCTGGGTATGTGTGTTCACAAACGAAGTGGAGCAGTTACCAGAATGCAGATAAGAGGCTCTGGAGGGCTTCCTGGGGGAGGTGAGCTGTGCACCCAGATGGTGGCAGAGGTGACAGGAACCAGCTCTGCAATGTGTAACTGGCAGGGGTCCCTGCTGAGCAGAGCCTGGGGGGCGGGCGAGGGCCTGGTGTGCTACGATCGAGGCAGGGAGGGGGCCACCAGCCCCACAGGAAGCCCCAGCTTGTTGTTGGGTAACTTCTCCTCCTGTTTTCTGGGAACAAGCTATTTGGAGAAGAGGGGGAGGGAGACCTTAAAGGCTTCCAGATGGGGGGCCCTTCTGCTGCCGCGCCGCCACAAAGTCTGTGCAACGCTTTCTAAGAATCCCAGCAAATGTTAGCCAGGGTTGCTCTGGGGAGGTCTTCCGAGCCATTCCCCTGCCTCTATGCTCCCCACTATCCCGGAGCTAATAGGAGGCCATACCCCATTCTTTACTGTTATTCTTTCTTGTTAAAAGGCTGCAGAGACAGAGAGTTTGGGCTCATCTTTGTTGCCCTCCCCCTTCCCCTGAGATGCTCTCCAGGGTCTTGGCATCCCAACATCCCCTCTGTCCGCTTCATCTGGGCCAGTTTTCCCGGAAGGCAGGGGTTGGAGGGAAGGACCTGCCTCTCCCCAAACTAGGGGAGGCCACTGGAAGTTCAAGCGAGAAGAGAAAACAGAACAATCCCGGGACCTCTGTGGAGAGGGGGGGCAGGGGATGGGAATAAGGAGAACAGAAAGGAGTGGGGATTAGGGTGCACCCCTCCCGCAGCACACCGCCAGGGCTGCCAGGGCTGGGCTGCCATGCTTCTCCTGTTGTGGCCTGGGGTTATTTCTCAGGGCAGCCAGGTGGTGCCCAGGCTCAGGGACCTCCCCTTCCTGCCTCTCTCCCCTCTGACCACCCTGGCTCCAATCCCCGCTCCCCGCCTGTCCACACCATCAGCGACTCCCTGAGCTGGGCTGATGAGGACGTGTGGCCCCATCCTGGGCAGCGGGCCTCATCTGGGCTCCCCGGTACAGAGCCCTGGAGGGACCCGAGAAGGATCCACGCAGAGACATTGGTGTCAGGGCTCAGCCCCGCAAGGTCTGTACCCTGCTCTGTCTGCTTGGGGTTTGTTCACCAGCCTCCAGGTGGTGGGATGGGGTGGGGCCGTGTGGAGAGGGGAAGTGGGGCAGTGAAAGGGGACTTTGAGTGGAGGGCTTCACATCTGGGGCCAAGTACCTCTGCCCTTCTAGGTCCTCTCCTGGGGGAGGGAAGGTGTGAGCCCCCCAGGACTGGCTCACGGGAGAACCCAGGCCAATCCTGTCAGGACTCCGGGTCTCCGAATGAGCAGCAGCTTTCCCCCACAGCCTGCCCCTCCCCAGACTTTTGTAGTACAGGCCTCTGATGAGAAGGCATTTTTCATGAGTCAATCAGAAACACATGAAGCACACACCACAGGGCTGAGGGACACAGGAGCAGGGGCAGGGGAGGGGGCAGACATGCATGGCCAGAGGCAACCTCCCTGGGCAGACAGCTCCCTGATCTGGTCTCCAACCAGCCCTGGACCCAGCTGGGGGCACTGGGTTCCACCCATGGGGCTTCTACTTGGAAGACAGAATGGGGACTGGGGTCGAGAGAAGCAAAGCTCGCTGGCCCTGCCATGGCTATACCTCTCCCTGAGAGCGCAGAAGGATCCAAGCCTTTCTGAGCAGAAGGGAGCATGAGGGAGGGGCTTGTGCTCACTCACCCTTGGAGAGGGCCCAGCCCAGGGAAGCCATCCTTGAACCAATGAGTGATGCCCTTGAGCACAGTGGTGGCTGGATTTTGGTGTTGAGAGGCAGGGCAAGGGGGCTCATGCAGATAGAAGAATCTGGCTCCACCAGGCTGTGGCCCTTCCCAACAGATTATTCGTGTCCAGAATGGGGCCTGGTCTTGGCTGACACCAGTTTGAGGCGGAAGGAGCCAGAGGGGGCCCTGGTTTACATGTTCCCAGCCTCTGCTAAATCCTTCCTGCTCCAAACCTGTACTAGGTCTCTGTATTCCACTGTGCCACAAGACAGGTCCCTTGCCCTCCGCAGCCTCAGTTTCCCCTTCTCCAACAAGAGTTGGGACAACAGAAACTCTCAGTCCCGGCTGGCTCTGATGATGCTGTGAGTTCCGATGCAGGCAATTTGAGGGACAAATGTATGCAGATGGGCATGCAAATAGGCATCTCCAGGATTTATGGGTGGCCTCAGTTCCAAGGGAGGAGGTGGGACAGTGGCGGGGGCATTTCAATGAGGCGGCCTCAGCCCGGCTGGCCCACTAAATCCTGGCCGGTGTCAGCGCCGTAAACCACTGCGGTGGAGGGCAGGCGGCCCACAGAGGGGACGCTGATTTACAGCCGGCGGAGTTTCCTCCCTGCCGCCGCGCAGGCAAGCGCCGCGGGACAGGGACGAGGAAGGATTTATGTCGCCTGCTTCCCCACCCCAGCAGCGGGCAATCGGGAGAGCAGAGGAAGGTGACTTTCACCTTCAGAGGCAGCGGGACGCGGACAGAGCAGCCTGCGTTTCCACCCGGGGCTCGCAGAAGCGGGGAGGGCGGAGAGGGCGTTTCCAGCGCGAGCCCTACCCAGCCCTTCCCACAGTGGCCTCTTCCAGGCGGCCTTTCCGCACTAACATTGCCCCCTTCGCCCCAGCCCCCTAACCCGAACTGTCACCTTTTTCCCTGGGGTCCTACCTGTGTCTGGCCAAGTCTTCTGGGCCTGGCAAAGTTCAGCCCGGGAAGACTGGAGCAAAGTGGGCTCCACGGCATTTCCTTCACTGATCAGAGCTCTCCTGAAGTCTAACCTCGCTCATGCTGGAAAGGGATCTGTCGGGGGTGACCCTAAAGAGGAAGCTGATCTCCCTACTATTCACCTGGCTGGAAGGTGTTTGCTGTGTCCTCTCCCTTCCAACCCCACTTCCGGCCAGCAGGTGGACGTCCTGGGGTGGGTATGCGAGCGGGGGCGGGGACACAGGAAACTGCAGGCCCCCCTCACTCTGCGCTTGGCTGAAATCCCCACGGCGCCGGTAAATTACAGCTTGGTAACCCTGCTTCTCCAGTGACGACTCACGTGTCATTCAACCAGGAAGTCCTACTGTGTGCCGGGCTGAGACTGGAGAACAGAAGGCTCAGAGGCAAAGCTCTCCACTGGGGGGTTATCAGGGCTGCCCGGCCCCCAGCTCTGCGGGCCTCTGCTTCCCCTTCCACCATAGCCTGTCCATAAACAAAGTTGACTGTGCTGTTCTCATAATCAAAGGAGCCGGGCCCAAGGTCCCTCAGGTAAAGAAAGGCTCCTTATGAGGATGTAAACACATAAATCCAAAGGCCTGCTTCAGCTGAGCTGTTCATCTGCTGGGCTCTGTGTTCTGAGCTGAGGCTGCCTGCCTTGAGTTCATTTCAGGCACATGCGTGCAGCCCTTCTGTGTGTTTGGGCCACAGAGAGAGCAGCAGG
>NW_006780322.1:1981674-1988731 GCF_000442215.2 Lipotes vexillifer
GGAATGCCTGCCTTCTGAAGAGATGCTTCCCCGACCAAAGGCTTCACCTCAGAAACCCAGAGACATTTCAAATAGCGCCGGCGTCCTTCGGTTTTGTCTCTAGCCCCTCAGCACCTCCCTGCCATAAACAGCAAACTCTGGCCATATTTCCTGCGGATCCCAAATATTTTGTGCTTCTGTCTCCATCCAAAAACCAAATCCAGTTACCAAGTGCTGTTGCCTCAAGCACATCTCTGTGACACTGGATTTTTTTCCAAGAACCAGACTATGAATTGAAGCAAGATTCTCTATGACTCAATACGGATACCAAACTCCAAAGATGTTTCCTCCAGGGGGATTCGACCTGGAGATTGGTGCCCAAGGTCTCCGAGACTCAAAAGAGCAGGTGGTAGAGGGTAGGGGAAGCCACCAGTGCAAGTGAGAGGGCTACGGGGGAGAGGTCGACACACACAGGACCACCCACCCAGCCCCGAAAATACACTCACCTCCTCCCTTCAACTTCATTTGTTCTGTGTGTTTTTGTTGAGAATTTGTGGGTCAAATAGAATCACTGCAAATAATTGTGCTGTTGGTCTGCTGCTCAAGGCTCCTTCTCTAGGAAACAACAGCATCAAAATGCAGCTCCTGGGCTTCCCTGGTGGCGCAGTGGCTGAGAGTCCTCCTGCCGATGCAGGGGACACGGGTTCATGCCCCGGTCCGGGAAGATCCCACATGCCGCGGAGCAGCTGGGCCCGTGAGCCATGGCCGCTGAGCCTGCGCTCCGCGATGGGAGAGGCCACAACAGTGAGAGGCCCGCGTACCGCAAAAAGAAAAAAAAAAAGCTCTCAGGAGCTCCATGCCAACGTTGTGGGGGCCAACCACGGGGGAGAGGGAAGCCACGGGGTGTCTAGCCAGTGCTCAGAGGGCCTGCTAGTGACTGAGCCCCAACTCTGACCTTTCTGTGGGTGTGAAGCAGGGCCCCTGCTGGTGGGAAGGGCTGGGCTGGGCTGGGCTGGGGGCACGGATAGGGGAGAGGGAGGAGTGGCCCTGGACCAAGTGAAGAGCAGCACAGCCAGGAACCGGGCAGACGGTGGAACTAAGGCCTGCTGAGCACAGAGGCTAGGAGCCCACAAAGTAGGTATCAGCCAGGGGACCGCAGCACGGCAGCTCTGTGAGTGCCCAAAGCTTCAGCACTCGCACTTGAGATGCTTATGAAGGGCTCCAGACTGGGTAAAAGACCCCAGTCTGGCTGGATTTTCCCCGTGGATGGGTGGCACCAATCTTCTAGGCTGAAAGTTTCAGAAAGCTGCCACTGGGTGGGGCGAGGCTAGGGCCTCACCCCCTTCCTGGCTAGGCCATACTCCACCACCCCAGCTCTGCACCTGCACTACTCGTGGACAGCAGTGCTAGCCTGTGAGCCTCAGCTTTAGCCATTCCAGGCTCTGAGTCAGAGGACTGGCTCCCAGGGGGACACTTGGAACCCCTTCCCCCGCTGGCAAACAGAATCTGCATATCCTGGTCTGGCAGCCTGGCGTGGGCAGAGCTGAAGAATGTCTGGAGGTAGCCCCCTCCTCACGCTGCCACCTTCTGCCTGCGCCTCTGGTTCCCTGCTGAGATGGGAGCCTCAAACTTTCTGCTCCAGGTTGCTACCCCAGCCCCTGCCCTCACCCCTAGGACTCTGCCCTGGCTGTCCTTTATCCCCCCTGGGCAGCAGCCAGGATGGAAGGCCAGGACTTCCATAGCTCAAAGAGAAAATAGAGTGCCACTTGAGCTAGTCCCACGCATCTTCAAAATGGTATTAGCCCCAAAGAAGAGCTCAGGGTCGGGGGAGAGATCTGAAGTGAAGGAGACACACTGATTCCCCCTCCCAGCCCTATGGTCAATTATCAGTTTGAAGTTATAGCCTGGACTTCAGGAATCTCTCTGTCGTTTGAAGTATGAAAATGTGCTCCAAAGTCAGTCAAGAATGTTTACTTTCTACCACCCCTCATTTTGATGACCTAGGTCAGCACAGGGTGTGGGCAGGGGTGAGGGGGCACCTGCTAATTTATCTGTCCTGCTAGGGGAGCGCAGAGGAGCACGACTCCTGGCCGTGGCCAAGAGATCGCCCTGCCCCCACTCCACTCCATCTTGAAGCTATTCTCTGTGTTTCTGTCCTAGGACTTCCATGCCACTCACCACACCTCCCATGTCAAACATGTACCGTTCTCGGCTCCAGCTTGCAAGGTTTTCTCCCCCCTTGTTTTAAAAGCAGTTTCTCTCCTTGTCCCAAAACTCCTCACTTCCACTGCCCAGTTCAGGCCGTCACAACTTCTGATCTGGACTCTCGCAGTCCTACCCCTGAGGTCTTCCTGCCTCTCCCCACTCCCCTAACCCTCCCTTCCCACCAGCATAGCTGCTCAGGAGAACAATCATTTACTGAATGCCCACCTACTATGTGCCAGGGGCCACAGGAACTGGAGGCAAGGACAGGCCTGTGCTCCAGTGAAGAAGTTGCACGTGACTCAGTGTGGCGGAGTCATGCTGCAGAGCAGCGCCTGCCCTACGTGTGAACTGGGTCCCAGAGTCTACGGAGCGCCTCTAAGGGGCGGGGGCGGGGGGGGTGCGGCGTGGGTGCAAGAAGATAACTAGAGCTCCGCTAGGTAGCAATGGTGTTCTCAGTGGTGCCATGGCCTGGACAAAGGCTCAGAGGTTGGGTTTCATGGTCTACTGTTTCCTGATCACACTTACTTATTATACAGGTCAAAGCTCTTGTGGCCACATGTGACCCAAAGGCCACCCCAGACTGACTTAAACAACAAAAAGAACGTGGTGACTTTCAACCCAGACTCAACAGATTGGTTCAGAGAAGCACAACCCAGCTGCTTAAAGGACATAACTAGAGACTCAGTTTCTCCCTGTGTCTTTGCTTTATCCTCAGCTCTACAAAGTGGCCCTCTAGTACCTTCCAGCTCCCCACTCCAGATAGCAGTGCCAGACCCCATGACACCACGCTGCCCAGGAGAAGAAATCCTGTGTCAATGACACAGTCAGCTTCACTCCCCCTCCCTTCCTTGCTGGAGCTTCACTCTCTCAGAAGTACAGCAAATGTTTCCTTGAAGCTCGCTGGCTATGACTGGGTTAAATATCCATCTCTGAACCTTTCACTGAGACCAGGAGAATGTGACTTCCTATTGGTTCAGGCCAGGTCATGCGCTCCGCCTTTGAGCATATAGGTAGAGAGTGGGCATGAAGAACCACATAGCCAGGAGCGCCAAGGATGGACCCAAGGCTGGAGAAGGTACCCGTCCGGTACATGAATGTAAGCGAGAGGGTCACCTGGGATTTACTTCAAACCAAATAACAGGTCACCTTGAAAAAGAAGACTCTGGGAGGGGCTTCCCTGGTGGCGCAGTGGTTGAGAGTGCACCTGCCAATGCAGGGGACACGGGTTCGTGCCCCGGTCCGGGAGGATCCCACATGCCGTGGAGCGGCTGGGCCCGTGAGCCATGGCCGCTGAGCCTGCATGTCCGGAGCCTGTGCTCCGCAACGGGAGAGGCCACAGCCGTGAGAGGCCCGCGCACAGGAAAAAAAAAAGACTCTGGGAGAAAACGGTGGGCCCCCAAGTTCACCCAAGTTCCTTTCCCCTGATTTATTTTTTCATATGAGAGAGAATTAGCTCTCAGCAGTGCAACTTTCATCCCTCCATGGGACAGTTGTGTGTGTGTGTGGGTGGTGGTGGTGGTGGTGGTGTCATCTTCCTTTGGAATATAAGCAGATGTGGGGATTGAAAGCCCTTCTTTCCGGACACTAAACAGTCATGGCCAAAAATAAAAAGAGACCACACATACAATGTGATGTTGACACTGAACCCAGCGAGCGCAGCTCTGGGAGCCTGGGGTACCTCCTGCAATCCCGTGGCCGCTGTGTACGTGGAAGGGAATGGGGCTGGGACTTTGGGCACCTGTTAGGCCCAGGCCAAGGCCAACCCCTCTTCTCCAAGGAAAAGCTACAGCCCCAGCCTCTGGCACTTGCAGGGACAGACAGAAGTGGGTGGGGGAAACTGGAAGGGTCTCAGGCCTCCAAGCCCACAAATCATCCCGTTTTAATGTAAATGGCAATTGCCAAGAGTACAGCATGTTTTCCTGCGTCAGCAGCTCAGTGACTAATGCCCCAAGATAAATGGCTTTGTTTTGCCTTGTTTAGAGTGATTCTGTAACCTTTCCCTCCTTTCTGCAGAGGGGAACCCCCAGATCCCTCCCAAGTGCACCCAGGTCTAAGGATGCCTGAGGTTCAGAGTCTCTGGCTGGGTTGGGGTCACCCCATGTGCAGTGAGAGGCAGGGCCGGGTGAGAACCGGCTGCATAGGTCTGAAGTGGATCCATCATCAGTCCTTAGCAAATGACTCTCGAGGAGCTGGGGGCAAGCTCTACCCTCCAGGCAGACTGGAGCTGGGGCTGGAGGGAGGCTCCAGAGCACCCGGGGACTATTGACTATTGGGGAGAAATCTAGGGCAAGAAGGGCAAGGGTGAGAAGAATGGGCAAGTAGAACAAGGAAGAGATTATGCTGCCATCTTGTGCCACTTGGGTATTATTAATCCACCTGGACTTCTTTTTTTAACCAGTGAAGCCTCTGGATTTTGAAAGAAGAATTGTCTGTGGACCCAGATCCAGGGGTTTGGGAATCTCAGCCCTAGCACTTACTGGCTATGACATCTTGGATGGTATTGTCCCATTTTATAGATGAGGAAACTGAGGCTTAGACTAGCTAAGCAATTTGCCCAGAATCACACGTCTAGCTCCTGGCAGTATCCAAACTTCAACCAGGACGGTATAGCTCCAAAGTCAGTAGTGTTGAGTGAAGAAGCAGTTGGGGAAACCAGTCTCCCCAGGTGCCTATTGCTTTGTGAAACACCAGCTCGTCACCCTTCCAGAAATGTGTCCTTGCTTTGCCACACTGCAAGTCCTGTGCTTTATGTTCCCACCCTTCTGCTTTCTGAACACACTTCCCAGTTTCCTTGTGGTTGGTGGACCATGTGCTGTGTGTCACTTCCAGGCTGGAGCATTTCATTGTCAGTCGGAAGCCCTTTAGACCTCTTGTCCCCTGTCACAGCAACCAGCACTTTTCCAAAGAGACTGCTCCATCAGCCCTGCATCCTACATTAAGATGATGTGGACAGGCCTCCAGCCAGCCCACGATGGATGATGGAGCATGAGTCAGAAATAAACTTTCATTGCTTTAAACCACTGAGGTCTAAGGTTTGTTACTGCTGTATAACTTATCCCATCCTGACTGATACTCTTCCCTTTCTGGGAGGAAGAAGCAGGTGCAACCTTCTAGATGTAGGCAGCAGTATTCAGCAAAGGGAAAGGACAGGGGCACATTTCCACCCACCACACCATCATGTTTCAGAGATGCCAAGGCCCAGGAGAAATGAGCCTTAGAGAAGACAAGGCTTCCGACAGCCCTGAACCACAGAGCTTTCAGACTGCAGGAGGGTCATCCAGCCCATCTGAGTTTAGGAGGGCTGGGTCAGGGAAGTCTTATTTCACACAGCCCAGATCAAGGCTGTCCAAGCCTCATGCAAAAGGAGTCAGAATTTGGCCTTGGCAGGAGCTGGCTCGCTCCCTGTCCAAGTGCCAGCAGGGCCTCTCACAGCGGCAGACAGGCATCACTGCAGATGAGCACCCGGGCACTGGGTCCGTGTCACCTGAGTGCAGACTCCCTTCCCCAGGCAGACCCTGAGGACAGCAGACGGGGTCCTCTGTGAGCATGAGTTCTGGAACACTAACTGCTACAGCAGGACTGGGCTGCAGGATGCCGGGAGGATCTCCTGGAAGTGGGTTTGACCCTGTGAAGGAGTGAGGCTCTAATCTTCTCTCAGATTATCTCTTCCCCTCTTCCTGCATAAACAGACTAACCCCATCCCATAATTCCGAAAGACAGCTAGAGGGAAAGTGGTTAGACTACAAAACAGCCCCTTCTGGATAAGGTGGTTCTGAAGCTGGATGTGTACTGGGAGAGATCCTGGAACCGGGTGTTCAGAGGGGATACCTGAGAAGTGGGGGAGGGGAGGATGTAGAGAGCATTTTCCTTTAGTGACAGCTGCCCGGTTAGTGTGAGTGGAGGGAGGCCTCAAGGCATAAGTGACTCCCAAATATCCTTCCACCACTTTCCCCTTTCCCTTCAGTCACGGTCAGCCTTTACTCACACTTCGCCTGACATCTCCCCACTCACAGCTCTGCAGAACCTCCCCCCCACAACCAACGCCCCATCCCCGGCCAAAACTGCTTGAAAGACCTCATCATCCTTCTTATGGAATGCACTGAGTTCCTTCCAAAAGACCCTGGAAGGGCTGTGCCATTTCCTGGAGAAGTGGTGAATTGTGGAGCCCCTCTAGCCCTTCCCCCAGCCAAGACTGGCCATTTGGAAGCTGCCTTGGAAGTTACCCTGGAAGCAAATCCTGATGTCACATCTGACTCCTACTGTATGGGTCAGCAGAAGGGTGTAGAGGAAACAGCCCAGCCTTTGAGATCAGATCAATCTGGGTTTCATTCCTGACTCTGCCACGTGCCACATGTGTGAACTTGGGCATGGGCTTAAATTCTGTAAGCCTTGATTTCAAGTAAAACAGTGGAAGACGATGATAACATTACTCCCCACATCATGATAGCACTCATGTAGTGGTTCCAACAAGGGTGAAAGAAGACATAGCCCTTAGCACATGGTCTGTCTGATATGAAACACATGTCAGTGCTTAATAAATGATATTTAGCATTAGTATGCTACACTGAGGGGGCGAGAGGCAGAGAGGTTCCTGCCAGCCTCATCAAGCAGTCAGTGAATTTGTTTGACTCATAGAGGCAGGAAGAAGTGTTGGGGATCTGTGAAACGGACCCGGTAGGACCCCGGGTCAGTGGCAGCACCCACACCCTGGGCAAGCTGAGGCCCATGCCCACAGACGGGGAGGACACTCCAGGGCCAGAGTCCTCCCAGCCAGCAGCTCTGGAGCCAGCCCTGCACTACCTCAGGCAAACATCTGAACACAGTTGTTCAGTGTCCAGAACAGTTCAGAAACCAGCCCTGGGAAACGCTCTTC
>NW_006780322.1:1988745-2007034 GCF_000442215.2 Lipotes vexillifer
GCTCTTCCTTCGTTTTACCCCCATCCATCCATCTCTGTCAGTGCACTTTTGTCTCTGCATTGTCGTGTTGCCTTCTTTGACCTTCAGGCTGCTTGTGAGTATTTCAGAAGAAGTTGTCGGGCTTCCCTGTCCAGGCCAGTGAGGATGGGAGAAGGCAGTAACGACTGCCAGGTCCCATGAAGAGCCCAGAGAGACCAGGGAAGGCACAGGATAAACCAAAGTGAAGATGTGGCCTTTAGGGCTGCTTGAGGAAGACAGGGCCTGCTTCCTGGATGATGGCTGCCCAGAGGGGAATTTTACACTGACGTGTTCCAATATGTGTCAGTTATTTAGCTAAGTCATTCAGTCTAATTTATATATGAATAATTAACATGGGACTTTTGGGTCAAGATGTCAAATCTTCTGCTTCCATCTCAACACATAAGAATGACAGATATGTTTGTTGACTTAGAATATATGTATATAACTATGTTAAAGAGAACAAAGAAAGGAAGATCTTCACGGGCAAATGATGGGTAAGGAAACCAAAGTGGTGAACAGGAGCTGAAGGGCAGCTAAGAACTGGGAACAGGGAGAAGTCACTGGGGATTGGGTTGCTATGTCAGGACAGGGCTCCTCCATGAAACCAGGGAGCCATGAACATACAGCCCACCCACCAGGGGAGGTGGACTGACTCTGCTCACCCTCAGGCTGGTGTCTGGAAACACGCTGTCTATCCAAGGCCAGAAATAAAGATGCAGCCCAATAACAAAACTGAGTCCCCACCCTGTTCCCTGTGTAGGTATGAAGTTCAGAACAACTCCATCCATATGGAGAAGACCCCTAGACAAATTTGTTCACATAATATCTTGTTCACAGCTCTGAATCCCACAGTTCAGAGCTGGGCCTAAGGTAACCACAAAGTAGCCCTATAGGGAAGGGTATTAGGGAGAACACCCCCATGAAATACAAACTCTCAAAAAAGATTATTCACTGAAAGAATAGAAGTTGAATGTGTCATTTTCAAACGTGGAGAAAAAAATGAACAAAAACTGATCCAACATAAAGTAGGAATGGAGGGGAAGTAAAGAACCTAAGACAAATCATGGTAATTAGAAATAAAATGATACTGCAGAAATAATTTTAAGTATATTGATATTCATAATAAATGAACCTGAGTGGGTTAAACCTTTATTAAAAAAACAAAATTTCACAGTGTTTTGTTCATATGTATGCTATTTATGAAAGAAGCAGCTAAAATTGAGACAGAAGGGTTGGAAATGAAGATATACAAAACACACACATGCACACACAGATGTAAAATGCTATCCAAAAGGGGACTAGTGAAATATCAGTTAATAGAAGAAAACATTAATTTTATGGAAATAAAAAAGAACATTTCAGAACATTTCCTAGTCTAAAAATAAATTATCCATTAAAACGATATAACTATAATGCCTGTGTACACAACTAACAATACAGACTCAAAATATGTAATTGACAGTATTGAAAGAAGTTGACAAATCCACAATCAGAATAGGCCACTTCCTCAGAAATGAATAGATCATATATTCAAAAATTGCCAAGATTATGAAAGATGTGAATGATAAAATTATAGAAGATTTGATATAATAGAGCCATGTAGTACTTTGCACCCAATAAATAGAAACACATAACTTTCAAGTACACATGGGTCATTGTGATATTTGATCTGAACTGTATGTCAAAGCTAGTCTCACCAAATTCCGAAGACTTGGTATGATAGAGACCACGTGTTCTGACTGCCACATAATAAAACTCAAAATAAATCATTGAAAGAGGGCACCCCAGAAGCCCATATATTTAGAAACAAACAAGCAAAACAATCCCACTGCCAAATGATTTATAGGTTGAAGAGGAAATCATAATAAAAATCATGAACATTTTAGAAATGAACAATAATGAGAACATGGCATATCAAAATTTGTGAAACTGTCCCTAGAGAGAAATGTCTAGATCAATTGGTATTTATTAGAAATCAAGGAAGATTTAAAATAAATAAACTGAGGATTCACATCAAGAAGTTGAAAATAGGATAATGGGGCAAGCCAAAAGGAAGAAAAAAGAGAATAATAAAGATGAAAGCCAAAAATAATAAAATAAAAATAAATAACAAGAAATAGAAAAGACTAACGAAATAAGAAGTGGTTGTTTAAAAACAAAAAGAGAAAGCCTCCAGTAAGGCTAAAAAATGTATTATACATTGTAACGGTAATAATACTGTTTCAATATTGTGATATTGTTACAATCAAGCAAACATAATTTCAGATACAGCAGAGTTATTTGGGGGGCTTCCAGTAGATACGTCTGTATTAATCATGTCTTTTTATTATCTATATTTCCTGATGCTTTGATATCTGGGGTCTTGTTTACCCCTGAGAGACTGCCCCTCAAAATTCCTAGAGATAGGGAAGGACTCACCTGCAGGCACCCTTCATAAGCAAACCAACCAATCTAGAGCCCACACTCAATCTACTTCCTTTATCCACCTGCCCTGGGCAGGTTATCCACCTGATCACCCCAGGGCAGGTTCCAGACAACTAGGGACAGCACTTATGCCCCAGAGCCTGCTGAAATTATTCAGACTAGCCATTCCTAAGCCTTCTTACTCTACCTTGCCTATTCTCTCAGAACCACAAAAAAGTCTCTTGCCCATGCTCTTGCCTCACCTCTTCTGCCCCCTAAATGACACTGCGCTTCCCCATGTGGCCCTGCTGGTGCAGCATGCTCCCTCCTCTTGGGAACTGTGAGGAGCAAACTATCTTTTCAATGGCAATCATCTCCTGATCTGTTGACCCTGCCATACCTGAAAAACAATAAAATTTACATTTTAAATCAATTTCCTTATCACTAATCCAGAAGGAGAAAGCAGAGAAGGTGGATCAAGTGGAAAATGTAAGAGACAAACAACATCTTTAATCTTAGGAACAAAAGGTCCCAGGGAGGACCAAGCATTATTAATAAAGGAGGAACCACACTTAAATATCTCCTGGTGAAATTTAAATATCAAGGACAAAGTTCAAAATCCTTTAAGTTTTTGAAGGAAATAAATTTACATGTCAGGGTGAAGAGGACTGAATTGGAACCAGACTTCTCTCCTCTACAAATCTAAAAACAAAAAGAAATATAAGAAACATAATAATATCTACAAAGTTCCACGAGGGAAAAGCCTATATTCTAAGACAGGAAAGCTATAATTCATTTGTGAGGTCAATTAAAAGAATATTTTTCAAACATTTAAGCATTCAAATGTATACCACACACTCAACCATCCAGAAAAATTTGTTCAAAGTAATGGCTCAGCTGAGCAAGAAACAAAGTAAAATTTAGGGTTAATTTATTTAAAGTCAATATTAACATGATTTTAGAAATAATAGAAATGTCCAAAATAATTACTGAAATAGAAAGTACATAAATATAGGAGATAAATTCATAATAATAATCTTTTTCTAAAATGTCATTATATCAAGAAAAATGGGAGGTAGGAGTAGGGAGAAATTTAAAAAGCATGAAATCATCCTACACAAATAAATACATACTGTGTTCTTTTTGAGGTTGGTAAAGATACAGTGTGTGTATATATATATATAGTGTGTGTGTGTGAGATTAAAGGAACCAGAGGCAGACTAAAAATGGAAAACATGACTTTCTAATTTCTAAATATAAATAAACTTGCAAAGCACAAGGAAAAATGAAAAATAAAAATATAAGGAAGCATGAAGAGCAGAAAGCATTATTATCATACAAGATAAATGATCAAATATCCTGACTAAATGGGACTAAAATGACACTGGGAACTTCATGCTGGGGACTCTCCCTGTCTCTCATCACTGGGTCTACTTTAGTTTCCCCATTTGCAATAATCCATGTCCTCTGTTTCTCAGTGTACCTGTAAGAAGATGGCCATGGCAAGGGCAGCAAGTCAGTGTATATCTCCCTTTGATCCAGAGAGTGGCAAAGTTGAGTGAAAATCCTTAGTCCCAGTTTCCAACACGCAGGAAGGATTCTGCTTGGCGCAGCATGGGTCAGGTGCCCGTCTGGAGCAAACAAGTGTAGCCGGGGACAGTGTCTTACAGAACTCCACACAGAGTGGACCACCTTCTAGGATACGGGTGGACAATCTGCTAGGTGTTCACTACCCAAGAACAAACAAAAAGAAAGCAATATTTATATCAGAAAATGTAGAATTCATAGCAAAAAAAAAGCACTAAAGTGGAGGAAAATGTATCCTATATTGGTAAATTGTACAAACTAAATGAGAATATAAGAACCATGAATCTGTGTATTCTGAATATAGCATCAAACATACAAGGACAGAAAGTTTAGAAATTAATGAGAAATTGAAAAAAAACACAGTCATAATAGAAGGTTTAATATGCCTCACCATTTCTGTGAGATCAAGTAGACAGAAATTAATAAGAATATAGAAGAGTTAGACATTATTATTAAAATTTTGACTTATCCATGCGCCACAACTACTGAGCCTGTGCTCTAGAGCCCGCGAGCCGCAACTCCTGAAGCCCACGCTCCTAGAACCCATGCTCTGCAACAAGAGAAGCTACTGCAATGAGAAGCCCGCGCACTGCAATGAAGAGTAGCCCCCGCTCACCACAGCTAGAGAAAGCCCACGCACAGCAATGAAGACCCAATGCAGCCATAAATAAATAAATAAATTTATTTTAAAAAAAGAAACATATAAGATGAAGCCACTCTGGAGGGGATAAAACTTGTCTTAATAGTCCTAGTGTCAAACAGGAAATCACAGCTACAGTTAATGATTGTTTCAGAAACAATAGGGAGCTATAGCAAAGAAGAAGCACAAAGCTCTAAAGAACAGAATACAGAGAGTCTTTCATTTTTCTCATTAAACAGAAGAAAGAAATTTATTGAACCAAGTATTCAACCCAAAAGGCAAGCAAAAGACCAAAAAAGTGAACCTATGAAATGCTAAGGAAGAATTTGAAGATAATGAATTAGAAGATGGTATATTAAAAATAATAAAAATAATAATAAAAAATAATAAAAAAAATTTCTCAGATCTACTGAGAAATTCAAGAGCTGAATCTTTGAAAAGACTATAATTAGGATAATAATAGTGATCATTTATTGGGTATTCAGCTAATGGCTAAGTACCATGCTAAACACTTTAAACACCCCACACATTCATCTCATGATCTCACCATGGGGTAGGAAGTATAGATATTCCCATCAGAATCAGGAAAATAGTATCAATATATTACTACCATCCAATCCACAGATACAATTGGAGTTTTGCCAACTGTCTCAATATCCGTATGTAAGTGGATTCAATCCAGGATCATGTGTTGCATTTAGCTGTCATTTCTCTTTAGTCTCCTTCAATCTGGAACAATTCTTCAGTCTTTTCTTGACTCTCTTGACCTTGACAATTTTGAAGATACAGGCCAGCTGTTTTGTTGAAAATCCCTCAGTTTCAGCTTGTCAGATGTTTCCTCATGTTACGTATTTTGAATAAGAACATCTCATGCTGTGGCTCCTCATTGCCGCCTATCAGGAGTCACATGATTTCAATTTGACCTTGATCACTGAATTAAGGGAATATCTTCCACTGTCAAGTGACCCTTCTTCCCTTTGTAATCAATCAGTACTTTATGGGGAAGTCCTTTGAGATTATATAAGTAACCAGTTCCGCATCCACTGTTGTAACATACAGCGATGTTTCTTGGCTGAATCACTCATTACTATGATGGTTGTCAAATGGTAATTTTTGTATTTTTTTAAATTTTATTGGAGTATAGTTGATCTACAATGTTGTGTTAATTTCTGCACATACATTCTTTTTCATACTCTTTCCCATTATGGTTTATCACAGGATACTGATTATAGTTCCTTGTGCTAAACAGTAGGACCTTGTTGTTTATCAAATGATAATTTTTGAATTCCACCATTCCTTCTACTATAAATTAGTTGACATTCTACTCTTAAGGAAAGGTTTTTCTCTTTTCCCATTTGCATATTCTTCTATTTATTTATATCAGTGTCGAATCTTGGATTCCTATTTTATTCAATGGTAAAAATCTGTTACTATTTTGTCAAATTATCCCAGATCTGGCTAGTGGGAGTCCTTTCAAACTGGTTTCTATGTCTTTTTTTTTTTTTTTTTTTTTTTGGTACTGGGTCTTTTTTTTTTTTTTGCGGTACATGGGCCTCTCATTGCTGTGGCCTCTCCTGTTGCGGAGCACAGGCTCCGGACGTGCAGGCTCAGCGGCCATGGCTCACGGGCCCAGCCGCTCCCCGGCATGTGGGATCTTCCCGGACAGGGGCTCGAACCCGTGTCCCCTGCATCGGCAGGCAGCATCTCAATCACTGCGCCACCAGGGAAGCCCTCTATGTCTTTTTGACCTGTACTCGTCACTCTCTGAGCACTTCTTTTCCGGCACAACAGGATGTTCCAGGCTCATCTTGTAATTTTCCTGCCCCAGTCCTGGAATCCACCATTTCTTCAAAAATCCATGTTCTTTGGGCTTCCCTGGTGGCGCAGTGGTTGAGAGTCCGCCTGCCGATGCAGGGGACAGGGGTTCGTGCCCCGGTCCGGGAAGATCCCACATGCCGCGGAGTGGCTGGGCCCGTGAGCCATGGCCGCTGAGCCTGAGCATCCGGAGCCTGTGCTCTGCAACGGGAGAGGCCACAACAGTGAGAGGCCTGCGTACCGCAAAAAAAAAAAAAAAATCCATGTTCTTTGAGTGGAGAAAGGTATTGGATTGGCCAAAAAGTTCGTCTGGGTTTTTCTGTAACGTCTTACAGAAAAACCCGAATGATCTTTTTGGCCAACCCAAAACTTCAAAACAAAGATCTAGGTATGAGGTGCCCCACGTGTGTTCATTGCTATTAGGGCACAGGGCACAGAGTTGAGAAATCCATCTATACCCTTATCTATCGATGTATCTATATATGTATTTATCTATCTCTCTACCTACCATCTATCTATCTGTGATAGGCAGCCCCAAGATTGCCCCCAGGTATTCAAGTCCTGTGTAATCCCCTCCTTTCAAACATGAAGTGGACTTAGTGACTCATTTATAACAGAATATGGCAGAAGTTCAAGTTCAAGTGTACATTACAAAAAGACTGTGACTTTTATCTTGGGCATTCTCTCTTACTCTCTCACTCACTTACTCTAAAGGAAGCCAGCTGCCCTAATTGAGAAGCACACATAGCAAAGGACTGAGGATGCTTCTGACCATCTGCCACTGAGGAAGTGAATCATTCCAGCAACCACCATTCCAGCAGGTCTTCCTCTAACAGAGCCTTCAGATGAGACTACAACCCTGGCAGCCTTGTGAGAGCTTGAGGCAGAAGCACTCAGCTAAGCCACTCCTGGATTCCTGATACACAGAAATTATGAGATAATAAGTATGACCTATTGTTTTAAACCAGTAAGGTTTGGGTAATTTATTACACCGCAATAGAAAACTAAATACACACACACATACACACACACACATTTCTATATCTATTCTATATATTGAAAACCATGAGTTCACACCACACCTCCAATTCCAATTCAACACCACAGGATTAATTCTAGCTTTCTTCTTTTCCGTAACTGTGACTCCCTTCTCAGACAGTGAGGACCTGAATCACTTTAATATACTTATTTATTGGGTCAATTCCACACCCCCCCTTTATAACCAATTTCCTCTCACCGTCACTGCCACCCAATGTTGGCTTCCTCCACCTGCTTGGACCCTGACACCCCAACTTAGAGTTATGGACACCACCTGCCTTGTATGGACCCCAATCTTGTCCAGCCCTCCCCAATGACTTCTGAAAGAATTATTCAAGAAGGGAGGAAGGGAAGGAGGCGAAAAGCCTGAGAAGAAAGCAATATAGAATATCAAAATAGATTTTCTTAAATAGAGAAATAAGCTTCAAAGAACCTGAGAAACTATTAAAGCCTTACCCACCAAAAGGTGTTAGGCCCAGACATTCCAGCTCTCAAGGAATAGATCATTCCTGCACTATATAAACTGTTCCAAGACCAGAGAAAAAATTAGGTAGTATCGCAAATCATTTTAATAACCCAGTAAAACTCTGATATCAAAACCTGACTAAAGAAATTAAAACTCCACATAAATAATAATAAATTGAATTCAGCAATACATTTTAAGAGTAGTGCATGACCAACTAGATTTAACTCCAGGAATCCAGGGGTGGATCTCTTCACTCTAAACTAATAGATAAAAGGAGTTATATGGAGATAGCAGTTGACATCAAATGGATTTTTTAAAAATTCAGACTCATTTCCAGAAAGTCAAGACTTTTTTGGTTGCAGGTAACAGAATCCAAGTCAAGTTTATACACGTAGGGCTATCTCATGGAAGTCAGTGAATCAGAACCAAAAAGAATAAGTGTTGGGAAGGAAAAGGCAAAACTGTCTTTCATATCTGTCCATTAAGGATAAATACTCTAAAATCAATAACTTTCCTATAAACCAACAATAACCAGCTTGAAAAACCAATGGGGAAAAATTCCATTTACAACATCAATGAAAGACTATAAAGTACCTAGAGGATAGATGCTAGTGATGTACAAATACTAAAGAAATGTAGAATAATTTATGTGAGGATATAAAAAGGAGACGAGTAAAAGGAGAGACGTGAATTGTTCGTGGGTAAGAAGATGCATATTGTAAAAATGTCCATCTGCCTTAAATAAATCTATAATTTCAATGCAATCCCAATGGGACTGTTTTCAAAAATTGACAATACAATTCTAAAATTGAGGTGGAAGACTTAATGGAAGCCAGGAACAACTTGGGATGTTGCCTACCACATATTAAGCACTACCGAGTGCTTACATTGTACTGAATTAAGTGTTTCACATGCATTATGGCTTTTATTTTCTCCTCCTCAAAACTCAATGAAGTACAATAACCTGCAACTTAGAGATGTTTAAAAAGTTCATCAGTAACAGAGAGGTACTAAATATCAGGAGTTTTATTTGAACCCAAGACTCATTACTTCAGAACTTAAAAGTTTAACTACTATACTAATATATCTTACCAAGCTTAGAGTAATTTAAATGACCTGGTACAGAAAGGGGGCTCAACTGAACAAACTAATAGGAAGAAATATATATATTTACCTATCTTATTCCTAACATAAGAAAAGAATTACAGATTTATTTTTTCTTTCACTTCATTTCTTCCATGATTTATTATGATAAACAATATAAGGGAGAAATTGTTTATTGTATTACTTTCCTTTTCAAGGAAAGAGTTATTGAATATATTTATCAATTCTAGTATTTTTCTTTTTGTAATTCATTTTTTCTTCATTGATTTTCCCTCCTTATTTCCTTTGGTGTGTTTTGTTCTTTTTGAGTTTCTTGAGTTGAACGCTAATGTTTTTATTTCACAATGACGCATTCTTGCCCATTCATTTTTCCAGCTGAACTTTGTATTCTCTTTAAGTTCTGAAAAACTCCTATGAGAATGTTTATCAGAATTTTATGAAAGGTATAAATTAATTTGTGGTGAAACAACATTTTTATATATTGAATCTTCCCAGCAAGAAGCATGTCCCTCCATTTATTCAAGTCCTCTTTTGTGAATTTCAGCACTGTTTCAGAGTTTTATTCCTATGAGTCCTGCACAGTTTTCAATAGTTTTCAGCAGTCACTAATTAGTAGAGAAATGCAAATCAAAACTACAATGAGGTATCACCTCATGCCGGTCAGAATGGCCATCATCAGAAAATCTACAAACAACAAATGCTGGAAAGGGTGTGGAGAAAAGGGAACCCTCTTGCACTGTTGGTGGGAATGTAAATTGATCCAGCCACTATGGAGAACAGTATGGAGATTCCTTAAAAAACTAAAAATAGAATTACCATATGACCCAGCAATCCCACTACTGGGCATATACCCTGAGAAAACCATAATTCAAAAAGACACATGCACCCCAGTGTTCATTGCAGCCCTATTTATAATAGCCAGGTCATGGAAGCAACCTAGGGCCCATCCACAGAGGAATGGATAAAGAAGATGTGGTATGTATATACAATGGAATATTACTCAGTCATAAAAAGGAACAAAACTGGGTCATTTGTAGAGATGTGGATGGACCTAGAGACTGTCATACAAAGCGAAGTAAGTCAGAAAGAACAAAAGAGGTATCGTATATTAACGCATATATGTGAAATCTAGAAAAGTTTGAAAGGCAGAAATAGAGACACAGATATAGAGAACAAACATATGGACACCAAGGGGGGAAAGTAGGGGGGCGGTGGTGGTGGGATGAATTGGGAGATTGGGATTGACATATATACACTAATATGTATAAAATATATAACTAATAAGAACCTGCTGTATAAAAAAATTAATTAAATTTAATTTTTAAAAAACCCTACAGCTAACATACTTACTGGTGAAAGACTGAATGCTTTTTCCCTGTGATCAGAAACAAGACAAGAATGTCTGCCCTCACTACTTTTGTTCACTGTGGTACTAGAAGTCCTAGTCCCTGTAATAAGGCAAGATAAAGGAATAGAAGGCATATAGTTTAGAAATAAATGGTCTTTATTTGAAGATTATATGATTGTCTATGTAGAAAATTACATGGAATCTACCAAGAAAAAACTATAATATGTGAGTTAAGTAATGTTTCCAGATACAAATTCAACACACAAAAATCAATTGCATGTCTACATACTAATAATGAACATATGGGAACTGAAATTAAAAACATAATACCATTTACAATGATTCCAAAGGAAATTAAATATTTAGGTATACAGGGTCTTTATACTAAATATTACAAAATACTGATGAACTAAATCAAAGAAAATCTAAATAAATTTAAAGAATAGTGTGTTCATGAATTAGCTGATTCAACATAATAAAGATGTCAGTTCTATTCAAATTGATTTATAGATTTAATACAATTCTTATCAAAATCCCAGTAAGATTTTTTGTAGACACAGACAAGCTTATTCTAAAGCTGTGTGGAAGACACAGGCCCTAGAATAGCTAAAACAACCTTGAGAAAGAAGAATGAAGTGTGAGAATCACTCACTCAGGTCTGGGCTAAACATCTTCAAATAATTCTTTTTAAAGGAAGAATGTGGATCATAGACTCTTACCCACAAAACTGAAAAATGGAACCATTTCCATGCTTTCTTTTGGCAGTTAGTGTTGCAGATGGGAAGTCTGAAGTCATCCTAACTTGCAGATAATCTTTTTTTTAAGTTCTTGATTCTTGTATAATATCTTTTTCTTATTAAATATAATTAGTTCCATGATATGTCTAGATGAGATCTCTTTTTATTATCTTGCCTAAAATATAGTAAAACACTTATGGACACATACTTGGATTCCCTTTTGTCTCCTAAGAAGCCAAAAAAAAATTTTTTTGTTTTGACTGATCATTGCCTCTTCCAGTTATCCCGGTTTTCCTGCCACACAAACACCTATTATTCTTTGTTCATATCCTGTACAAGTCAAGGATCTTAATTTCAAGCAATCCGTACTAACTCTTGCTGCTTTAGTCATAAAAGAATTTATTAAACGGATATTGGGAATCTTACAAAAATATCGAAAAGACCAAGACCCAGGCTCAGAAAATGGGCAGCACAGGATGAGGCTCAGCAGTATCCAGAGTGACAGCCAAGTTAGACCACAGAACACATCTAGTGAAGGCTCCAGGGATGCTACCACTGAACCCTGGGGGCTGCTCACAGCATTACCACTCTAGCACTGGACCCCAGACACTGCGGCTTGTGCCATGGCTTCTGCTGTCCTGGACCCAGTGCTGCCACCCTCAGAACGAATTTTCCTCAATCTCTTCATCTTTGTGCTACAAGTTTCCATTTCAAAGTTCCAGATGTGTGTGCCTGACTGGCTGGCATAGGTCACACGCTGGTACCCTAGCAAGCAGCCTGAGAAAATGGGATTCTGGCCTTTTCTGATTCTATGTGTGAAACAGTTCTGCCATAAAGACACTTAACATGGGGAATTTCACAAGCAGAGAAAGGAAGTTCCACTAGGACCTTGTTTCTCTGTCCTCCATCTTCTCACTCATTATTTACATCTCTATATCCGTTCATACATTTGGGGAGAACTACTCCACAAGCTTGTGTTCCACATCACTATTACAGTTTTCCATAATGTCAGTTCTGCTCCTCACCTTCTTTAGTGTGGAGATATATATATATATATATATTTTTTAAGTTTAATTCTCATCCTTCCTTTGAACTTACAATTCCTGGGAGAGTTGACTACAAAGATGGCTGTCAGGCTTCCCTGGTGGCGCAGTGGTTGAGAGTCCGCCTGCCGGTGCAGGGAACAAGGGTTCGTGCCCTGGTCCCGGAGGATCCCACATGCCGCGGAGCGGCTGGGCCCGTGAGCCATGGCCGCTGGGCCTGCGCGTCCGGAGCCAGTGCTCCGCAGCGGGAGAGGTCACAGCAGTGAAAGGCCCGCGTACTGCAAAAAAAAAAAAAAGATGGCTGTCAACAATTTCTCCTGAACCTGTATGCACAATTATCCCCTCCCATCAAGAGGTGGAGACTATTTCCATCCCTTTCAACATGAGATGTCTTGTGACTTGACGTAACCAATAGAATGAAGGAGGAGTGTTATTATAAGACTTCCAAACTTCACTCTTAACAAGGTTGACAGCTTCCACTTTCTCACTTCGGCGATCCAGCTGCCATATAATGAGACTCAAACCACATGAGAGAGAGGGGGTCCCACAATTCTCTAGTCATCAGGTGCCAGATGCGTGAAGTGAAACCACCTTGAACATTCCAGCTCCAGCCCACTTCCTAGCTGAATGTTACCTCCTCATGGAGCAGACCCCACACCCTGTGGAGCAAAAGAATTGTCTAGCTGACCCTGCCCTAATTCCTTCCCACAGAATTGTGAACAAATAAAATGGTGTGATTTAAGCCATTAAGTTTTAGGGTAGTTCATTTTGAGCAATAGGTAACTTGACATGCTCCCACATCTTAACTGGTTTGCTTTTCTTCTTACTTTGTTGTTTGTTCATCTCATCTTATTTTCTCTTGGTCTTATCTCTCCTTATGATTGTCTTTAGCTGTTCATAGAGGCCACAGTTCTTTGCAACTTAGTGAGGGTTCCAAACAATTTTCTAAAATTGAATTCTAGGTACTCTACGCACTTTTGAGTCATCAAGATGAATTTTTCTTTCTAATGTTCTGCAGTTCATCTTTTTTTAATAGATCGCTGACTGTTTTCCATTTTTGTCCATTTTTAGAATAAAAGAGATATATTAAAATTTTGTTTTAACAACCAACAGAATGTGTAGATTTCCCCTGGTCCTCCTACTGTTCCTTTGAAATTAGCTGAGTCCCCTTCTCAACTCTATAGCAACAGGACTGTTAAGGATTCTATATACTATAGAGATCTCAGCCCAACTCCCAGGGTCTGTTTCCCAGGCTTTATTGCAATATGTGGCTGTTGTGCTGCAAGGTGAAGTCTTGTTCTACTATCTGGCTTCCTGGAACTTTGAAGCTATGATGCCCAGCATGCCTTGTTACCAGGTATGTTAAGTCTCTGTCCTCACCCACAGTTGTGCCCACAATGGGGGTAGTACACCTCCTTGAATGCAAAGCACCTCCTTTGAGGTCACCGTATATTGCCCTGTTGTTTAGCAGCAGTTACAGTCTCCAAATGAATGTATTGTAGAAATGTTTGTAGGAAGGCAGAGCAAGCAGCACCACAGAGTAGTGGGACAGCTTCCTAGGTTTTTAATTAACTTGGTCTCAGAGTATTTTAGGGCAACCGGAGGAGGAGAAAAGTAGTGTTCTGCTTTATATTAAGAGAAGCACGAGTATGCCACTTGTTTCTGGGTTTTTATACAGCTTTATCAGTATTATGTTTAATAAGAATTCCTTCCATAATATGATAATATGTTGTTCATCAGCCTTGGTTTTCAATGATGTTATATATTTTCATCCCTTTCTAAGGTTTTCTAAGACTTTTAGAAGGAAAGTGATAGAGGCCACATCAGGAACTGCAAACCCTGCCTCTATTAAAACCATTAGCAGTCCAGAATAAGTGTCTGATAGAAGTCCATATCACATCTGTTGGAGGAAAGGCATGAGTGGGAGTACTTCTAGGAAGACATTGTGCAGAAGGAATTCTAATTCCATTTTCTCAAAGGATGCAGGTGGACTATGGAGAAAGGGATTGTAAGGAAAATGTCCTGTATTTTAGAGTGAACCTGGTTTGATGAAAAATGTTTTCCAGTTGCAGTCAAAATACTAGATCCTCAAACATTTATGGATCATCATAGTGCCAAATTTTAGGCTTGAACAATATCAGAGTAGAGACCTTGAATGCTACAATTTGAATGTTGAGGTCAATATCATGAGTTAAATTTCCAAATTATATATGCTCCTGAATCCAAGTGCAGAGATGGTAGGAGTAAGGAGCCAGCTAATACAGAGCATTGAGTGAAAATCCTCAGATTGAGTCATGCAATGTAGCCCCAAGTTCTCTTCCCCCACCGTTCTGGTTCTCCATTGCCACATAACAACTATTCCAAAATTTACTGGCTTAAGACAACAAGCATTTTATTGCTTACAATTCTGTAGGTTGACTGCATCCAGCTAGATAGTTCTTCCACACCACAGGATGTTGACTGGGTGCTGCAGTCATCTGAGGGTTCATCTGGGCTGGAACATCCAAAATGGTCAACTCACGTGTCTGGTGTCTTGGTTGGTCACATTGGAAAGCTGGGCTAAACTGGGCTGCTGGGATGGCAGCCATGCTCTTTCTCCATGTAGTCTCAGGGCTGCCTTCTCTATACTTGGCCTCTATACTTGGCCTCTCCGTGTAGTCTCTCTGCATGACCTCTCCAGCAAGGTGGCTAGACTTATCACATGCTGTCTCAGGGCTCCTAAAAGTACAAAATTGGAAGCATCCAAGCCCTCTTAAGGCTTAGTCTTAGAACTGTCAGAGCAACATTTCCGCTGTATTTTACTGGTTAAAGCAGTCACAAAGCCAAATCAGATTTAAGGTGGAGAAAACTCCACCTTTTGAGAGGAGAATGGCAAAAACTCAGTGACCATCTTTAATGCACCACACTCACCCAGGTCCAGAACACTAGCAGCCATTGTATAATACAACTGAGGCTGTCCCTCACACTGTAAGGAGAGAGGAGAATGGAGGATCTTTTTCCAGTGGAGAAACTGAGTTACCTTAAAGAAAAGATACACAGATTTTCTGGAGGTTCACAACAAAAGACTGTGAGCTACCTGATTACCTGTCTACAAGCTCCACCTCCTTTCCCAGCTTTTGGTCTGCTTTTTAGTCCTCACCTCTAAATATGAATGGATAATCAGGGATTGGCAGACAACTGAGGGAAACTCCACACATGATAAATAGAGATAAACAAGAGAGAACTCAAAAGAAACAGAGATGACAAGAAAAGCAATGAAAAGGCTCAAAAAGTACGTAATTAATATTTTCAGGGAGATTTTTTAAAATATTGCACCCGGGAAATAAGAAGAGAATCTATAAAAATAAAGAACAATCAGACAATAATAAAGAGCTCTTGAAAATTAAGTTTATGAGCCAAAAAAATCAATAGGAGAATTAGAGGATAACATTAAGAAAGATAAAGTAGAACAAAATGACAAGGACATGGACAATATAATGGATATTGAAATATTAAAGAATAAATTCAGGAGTCCCAGTTTCCAACCTCTAAGAGTTTCCAAGGTGAAGAAAGAAGATGGCATCAAAGTAATTATACAAAGAAAATTGAAATAAAGTTGAAAGACAGATAAAGAGAGGGAGAGAGAAATAAAGAGGAAGGAAGGAAGAAGGAAGGAAGGAAGGGAGAGAGAGAGAGAGAGGGAGGGAGGGAGGGAGGGAGGAAGGGAGGAAAAGGAGCACACAAAATTTTCTCAGAATTGAAGATCAAGGGTCTCCAGATTCAAATCCAGTTTAAAGCAAGGAAGTAAATCAAGAAAAAGAAGACATGACATGCAATCAAACCAACAAGGAATAAACATAAGTGGGGGAGCAAATGGAATGCAAGAATGTTAGAGAGGGGAAGGGGCAGGATGAGGTTATGCAACAGCCATGGAGAGAAGTGAGTCCAGACAGAGAAGTAGATCTCAGAGCACAAGGAGACAGGACTCTAAAGGGGAGAAAGTGAAAGTGGTGAATTATCTGGTAGGTTTGACTAATCGGAAAATTGTATTGAGAGGTATTTTACAGAACAATGGAACAGTGTGAAATTCCTTAGTCAGAGGATCAAAGGAAAAAAAAACAGATGAAAAACTGAGGCAATTATTAACTCCAGGAAACAATAAAATGGAGATGTGATCAGACTATACCATTTGTGTCAACAGTGAGCAAAATTTATAGCCATAATAATGAAACTCTGAAAATGATTTTAACTAAGAATTGAGATATAATGATATTAGGAGAATAGGGGGTACAGAAGAGAGTGTATAAATGAGTTTATATTTTTATCTATCATAATAGAAAGTCAATAATGTCTGAAGTTAATGGATAAAGAAAAGGCAATACATTATATTAGTTAGAAATATGGATATAAATACCAAAAGAAACACTAAAGAAAGTTTAAAATGTTTCCTTCTGGGAAGTAGGATGGGAGGGGGGTGATGGGCACAATCTCGATTAGTCTTAATAGAACTTCCTTCTACAGCATCTGGATAACCTGCTCCTTACCCCATACAACTTCCCTTTCCCAGCCAGGTACCCCCTTGCAACCCACTTCCGCTCTGTCACAAATCCCCTTCCGTATTAAACCTCCCCCTCCCCCCTCTCCCCCACTAGGCTCAAACACTGCCCAGACAACCTCCTTTACTCTTTACTCTCTGTTTGCACTTATAATTAAGTCTTTGAGACAGCATGTTTGTTGTCTGCAAGTCCCAGGAAAAAAATGCAAGTGAGAAATTATAAAAAACTAAGGATCTGGGATCAATAAGGTCAGATGAAAATGTTTTGAAAAGATTGTTAATCTAGTTTGGATAGCCATGTTTACCAGTTCTCCCTCCTTCCCAAATCCATCCTTCAAGTCTCACCTCCTCCATGAAATCCTCCTAATTCCCCAATCCACAGGGGTATCTCCTTTTTAGGACAGTAGTACCTTCAGACTTAGCAACTCCCAGCCCATCAAATAACATCTCTGAGTGTTTCTCCAGTCAGTTACAGAAGAGAAAGCACCATGCGACTATGCCTTCTCCATTTATTTAGATCACAGCCCACAGCCAGGAGCAGTGACAGCGGTTATAGGCCCCCAACAGGGACTAAATTTGTTAAACTGCTTGATTCAACTCTCAGCAAATGCCTAGAGTCTGCTCACACTTTCTTCTCTTCCCAGATGAACTGTGAGCTGGTATGGAGGCCAGTGCCTGGCTCTTCATGTCTGTTTTTAGTAGATATCAATACGGTTTATTGAATGAATGAATTTAATAATTGCATATTTTAAGTGATGTTAGCACAGCAAAGCTGGGTTAAATTACACTAAGACAGTGATCCTCAGTGTGTGATCTCTGGACCAGCAACATCGCATAACCTGGGAACTTGTTAGAAATGCAAATCCTCAGACGCCATCTAGGACCTCCTGAATTAGAAACACTGGAGGCAGGGCAACCTATGTTCTGACAACCCCTTCAGGTAATTCTGATGCGAGCTCAGAATCTGAGAAGCTTTGAGAAATACTACACCAATGGTTCCTCTCATGCTTAAGGCTGTATCTTGCCCTGCATTTTCTCATATAGAGATGTTAGTGTGCTCGGTCAGTTAACCACAGCCAGAAGTAAAACCAGCAGAGGTTCAGTCTGGACTGACGGAAGCCCCCCCGCTTCCCTATGGCAGGACTTTAGGCAGACCGTTTATTCTAATGAAAGGTGATCTGAATCTTTAAAGTCCTGTTAAGAATCATCTCAGGCAGGAACGCTGGGCTTCGACTACAGTACAAGTGCCACAGGTTAGCTGAGAGGAGGGTGGCTGGACCAGACTAACCAAAGGAAGACGGAGAAGGTCAGATCCCTTTTCAGATCTGCCTGGTGCTCTGAGTACCTCACCCCTCCTCCCCCACCACCCTTCCCTTCATCTTCACCCTGCAGGGCAGAGCCCAGCCAGCTCCAGAAGCAGATTTACAGCTCACAGCCATGAATAATGCAGCGGCCCAGCTCTCCAGGCAGAAGCTTCTGGGTGGCTACAAATCACTCAAACACTGTGCCAGCCTGCTGCATCAGCTGTCCCCAGGGCACCTCAGCAGAGGGAA
>NW_006780322.1:2007122-2009662 GCF_000442215.2 Lipotes vexillifer
GGGAAAGAGGGAATCCTGGTTGCATTCAGCACCCCCATTAATAAGGCCCCAGGCTACAGCAGCCGATGCCTCCCTGCTAGCCTCACAGCCTCCACACTGTGGCCCCATAGAGGAGAGACTTCCCTATGAGGGAACAGCAGAAGGACAGAGAAGAGAGAAGAGACACAGCCCTTGACGCAAGAAGCTCCAGCATGCACACGCACACAGCGCTTCTGCCCCAGAGCTCTGGGCCACATTGAGAGGTTGTACGTGCGGTGCATTCATTGTATAAGGGTCCCAGCAGGAGGGGGGCTACAATCCAGCCCAGCCATTGCCCGCTGAGCCCTGCACTCTGGCTCAGGGCTGTGCTCAGGTACCATTTTCTGATTCACTCACAGGTATGGTCTTTGCTGCAGTGCTGGGCATACACCTGCATTCCCAATTCCTTCCCAGCTCCACTTTCCCTAGTTCACGACACTGGCCCTACTCCCTCCTAGAACCCCAGTCTCCCCAGCTGCTTTCCCACTCCTTGTGTAGGGGAGCCCTGCCCTCCGTGACCCACCCTTCCCAGGTGCTGATTTCTTCATGCTATCTGCCCTGCATTCCCCAGCTCTGTGCTGCTCAGAGTGGGAAGCCCATAGCTAAAGGTGCCCACACACTGCTGTAGTTACAGATGCAAGGAGTTGGGACAGGACTTTCCCTGAGATAACCTGAGGCAGGGTCATTCCCAAATTCCCTGAAAGACAGGACACGGCAGCTCCTTGCTGTGAATAACCAGACAATAGATGATCCCCAGCGGAAAGCAGAGTGTTTGGGTTTCCTCCAGTGCCTTTGCCTTCCAAATGCTGTGCATTTCCCACAAGACCCCTCAGTCAAGCCTTAACCATAATCTAGCAGAAAGAGAAAGACCTTCTCAAGTTAAGGGATGATTCTCAACCCACTGGAACTCTGATTCATTAATCTTTTAACGATTCTTATTCTCCACTGGAGAGAATATTGCTCATAATAAAAGGGTATGTTTGGAGAGGAGTATGCACAGGGGAGCAGGCATCTGAAAATAGGGTTAGGAATTTTAGAAATGTACGAAGTTCCCGAACCATGTCTCCTATCACATGACCCATTTGGTGTCTCCGGAAATCCCACATGGAAAATTGGACCAAAACAGGGAGACACAGCTTCCCCAGGGAGGCGGGAAGGCTGGAAGTCGGCCAGCTGAGGCTCCCTGGGAATGGTGGTGCCCTTGGACTTGCGGTTTAATGAATGAGCCAGGTCACTGGTTCCGGGAGGAGCCCCAGAGGTCCCATAGGTCATAGGGGCAGCCCACCCTAACCATAGCAGCCCAGCTCCTGCCTTGGCCACACTCCCTCCCCCAGGCACCACTGACTCCAAGCGTTATATGACTCAGCACCCAGAGCCACTAATCACTCAGTTCATAATCCCCCTTGGAGAGGCCCAGGCAACCAGAAGTCCCCAAGTTCACCAACACCCATAGGCTCCATGAGAAATGATCCCCCTTCCCTGATGGAGAAAATGCAACCCCTGCCCTTAGGGGTGGGTCTGTCCTTGGCCACACTGGTGGTCACCACAGCTAGGCACTCAACACATATCCTTTGCCACAACAGACCAGGACACAACAGAGGAGCCAAGCCTATGCTCCTTTCTCTATGAGTCAAACAGTCATATAGTCAGTCATTCAACACATGCAACTGAAGTCTGTGTGCTGGACACCGGTAGTGCATGGTGTACACAAGTCAATAATAAGGGCTACCACTTGGTGAGCATTGCTGGGTCCCAGGCAATGTTTTAAGCACTCAGTATGTGTCAGCCCATGTAAGCCTGACAACAGCCTTTCATAGCAACCTTATTTTACTGGAAACTGAGGCACAGAGATGTTAAGTAATTTGCCCAAGGCCACACAGCAAAGTGACAGAACAGGTTTCAAATCCAGACCACCTCATTCCAGGGTTCAAGCTCTGGTTAGCAGCCTACCCTATTCCTTCACTAACAGGTCTCCTCTTTCAAAAGCTCACCATCTAGGACTGAGCAGGGCAAGGAACCAAATAATTGGAATATGGAGCCCTCTGAGCTAAGGTTGCTAACCCAATAGGGTGCCTTAACTGGGCATCAAAGTAAGAGTCTGCCTTCCCCTAAAGGGAGCAGTCTATGAAAAATCTCAGAGGAATAAGAGTTTGGCATTTCCAGAAAATGGCAAGACACTCTGCACGGCTGTGAGCCATGGGCCTGGTGAGGCAGGTTGAGGCTGGAGTGTGAGGGACCTTCCGTGCCAGATTGGGACATGTGGGCTCTGTCTCGTGGGCAGCGGGGAGCCACTGAAGGTTTCAAGTAGGGCAGGGACATAACCCTCGTCCAGAGGGAGGCCCTGGCACAAGGGACGGGGGCCATCTGTGTCTGAAGACCTAGTGGCCGGCTCTGCAGGGCCTGGCCTGGCCTCCACTTGCCCTGGGCCCGGGGAGCCGGCCGGCTGTCTCCAGATGATTGAGCTGGCAGTGGCTCCGCGGTCCAGGGAGGCCCCGGCCAGCAAAGCGCAGTCTTCCCTCTTT
>NW_006780322.1:2009769-2013718 GCF_000442215.2 Lipotes vexillifer
CTTTCCCTTTTGGCACTGGGTGGGCCTATTGATGTTTATCAGCCCATGTTTATTATTCTTAACGCTGCTTAGGATGTTCCTCCCAGCTGGGGAGGGTGAGGCAGGCCAATGGGGAGAGCACAGGGACAGGACCTTGGCCTCACTGCCACCCAAGATTTGTGTCAGAGCTGGAAGGCTCACAGCTCGGCCAGCTCAGCAGCCTCATTGACAGATAAAGAAGTTGAGGCCAGAGACCGAGAGAGAGTTGCCCAAGATCACAAGCAAATTCGATGCAGAAGATTATCTGCAAAAGAGAACTGAACGTGAACTCAGATGTCTCAGTCCCTACGGCCCCCGGATCTGGGCTTTGTCTTTGCTCAGCAAACATTTATCACATGTATGATGTGTGAGTGGGCTCCTATTATCCAGGAGTCATCCAGGGTTGTGGGGGGAGCCTGAAATGGGGCTAGAAAGCGGGTAGGAAGGGTGCTCTGAGCAGAGAAAACCACTTGGGCCAGAACCTGGAACATGCAGATGGCTCTGGAGCTGAATGCGCCTGAAACACAGGGGGACATGGGTCAAGACAGAAAACGCAGCTGAAAAACCAACCGTGCCGACTTCTCTCCCCAAGAGGTTTACCGTGCATGGGAAGAGTCATCAGCTGCCCTTATTCCTCCAAATAACCCTCAAGCTCATCCCTGCTGCCCCTAACCCCACTGTTAGAAATGCATCTCTCTGATTCCCACTCCCCCACAAACGAGATGAACCTGACTGGGGAGGGAGGGGAAGGTGTGAATCCAGTTCTGTCTACTTACCGGGAGACATTGTGTCCAGAGAGTGGGTTTGATGGAGCAGGGCAGCAGCTCTGAATGGGAGCTGGCACGTGAGGACCACGGTGGGGACGTTGTCTGTAGGAGGTCACGTCCCTTCGGAATCTAAGGCGGTCAGGCTGAGAGCTTCAGCCAGGGCCCCAGCCTGAGCGGCCCTCCTAGGCTAAATCTAACCCTCCTCCCTTCCCCACATCTGAGGCTCCAGCGGGTGAGGCGCTGCCCTCCCTGAGCCCAGTGCGGTGTTGCTCCAGCATCAGTGCTAAGCAGGGTCCGGGGAGGAAAGGGCACCCTCCTGGCCTCTGTCCCCCCTCTCCTCCCAGGCTGTCTCTTCCTTGAGCCTTCCCAGAGGCTTCCCCCCTCCAGAGAGCCCTTCCCAAGTGGGCCTCCTGATTCTGAGAACACTTGGGTGGTGAGGACTCAAGACTCAAGCTCAGGAGTTACGTTGTGTTTATTCCACTTGTTTCTACTGGCTGGGTGCATTCTCCCCTCTGAGAAGGATGGGCCTGTACTAATCCACACTAGGCTCTTCCTGGCCCTCGCTGAGCCCGCCAGAAACTGGGACAGGATTGGGGAGGCACTTGATGACCTTGTGCCTTGAATCAGTCCCAAGAAGTTGACTATAAGCCCTGGGGTTCTGAGACCCAGATCCATCAACCCCAAGGCTGAGGTCTCATTGTCCCCCCAGTAGACCCTGAGTACCAGGGGCCTGATGGGAGGCAGAAAAGAAACAAGCAGACCAGGAATGTGGTGAGGGTCTAGGAGGCTGTTGGGGCATCGGCTGGATGAGAGGGAGCCGGACCAGCCCAGGGCTCCTGGGCCATGAGGAAGAAGGCAGCGGCAAGATGCAACAACTGGGACCACAGGCCACAGAGCTCACCCTGGGCGTGCAGGGCTGCCTCTCGCACAAGCACTTTGGCCTGTGGACCAAACCCTTGTCTCCAAGGGCCTCGTCTGGATGATGAAGGTGTTGGCTGGTGCAGAAGATTCCCATAAGGTTTCCCAGGTCTGACAATCAGGATTCTGTTTTGTTTTAATCTCATGCTCTGTGATTGCACTGCTCAGTGGTAGAAGGTGTTTCCAACCTCAGTGTCTCAAAACCAGGGCCCTGGAAGCCCACATTAGTAAATACTCATGAGCCTCATGCAGTGTCTGAAATGGCCAGTGCAGCCCAGGGTAGAAAAGTGGCGTTTCCCTAACAGCTGAGGTAGCAAAGATCCAACAACCAAGCCACACATGGAGCTTCTGTTAGTCATCTGTGCTCAAGGCCAGTTGTAGTTAAGGCCGTCGGCTTTGAAGGCCAGAAGAAGGCAACGGGAGCAGGGCGAAGCTCGGAGTGGGGAGGCAGACTCATCACGAACGTCTGTGGGGGCCACGGACTGTCCCAAAGGCAGCACTGATCCATCACTCCATTCATCTCTTCAGCCATTCATTGCTCACTCTTTGAGGTCCCCCTGGCTGCAGTTATATACCAGGGTCTGTGCAGAGAGGGAAGATGAGGTGAGTAAGACCGTCTCTACCCGGAGGAGTGCATGGCCAGGCTGGGGACACGGATGGGTAGCGCAGTTAAGGACCACCAAAGCTTCAGGAGGCTGAGTTTGGTGTCTGTCCAGCGGGGGTGGCTCTGAGGAAGCAGCATGCAGAAAGAGGGGCCAGCCCTGGGCCTTGGTGCATGGGTAGGTGTTGGGCAGGTGAACAAGGTCCCGAGGCCTCAATGGCGCAGCACCCCCAGGCCTGCATCCCAGAGGGCTGGGAGCCATGCTGGAGGGAATGGAATTTAGCCAGAGGCCACAGGAAGGCTGGAAGCGCAACTTGCTCAGGCTTGTGCCATCAGGTGAAGAACGGTAGTGCCCTGAGCAGGTGCAATGAGGAGGCAAGAGATGGTAGAGGGAACAGACACTGGCCTTGACCACTGCTACAGCGAGGGGGGATGAGGGGTATCACCTTACACACCTGTTTTTCTGGTCTGAGCAGCTAGGGAGGTGGTGTTGTACACACCAGAGTGGGTTTAGGGGAAGATGCCAAGTTCAGCTTTCCCTGAATCACACACGGCCATGTTTCCTTCAAGCATAAAAGATTCTGTCGACAATTTGTAAATGATTTATTGCTCCTCCCTGTCTGCATTCATTATCCCTTGGATTCTTAGTCTTATATACCCAGAGACAGAGAGAGGCACAGTGACGGGGAGAGAGCCCCAAGGGAGAGTGATCGGAGAGGAGCGAGGCTGCCCTTCTCTCTCCTTCTGCCCCTGGACTATGTCTCTCATGAGGGCGAGCCAGTCCTGGGGCCTGCACGGGACCTACACTCACTCTCCCACCGCATTCTGACAGCAGCCCTTGAAGCCTTGCGAAATGGAGGCCCCAGGAGGGACCGTAACTTGCCAGAGGTCACACTTCCAGGCAGTAAATGTTTCCTGATGCTCGCAGTGTAGGGGCCACCGAGGCTCACTTCTCTGCCTCCCTCCCTTTGTTTCCATCAGAAGCATCAGAACGTGGAGGGGGCACCCAGCAGGGCCTGGGACACGGCAAGGCCTCATCTTGGTCCATGGAACTAGGTGGCCAGGGATGCCCCTGGTGGATGCATTGGGGGTGGGGGGGGGGCAGTCTCCACTCCAGATGAAAGGTTGAGGATATGAAAAAAAATGTCAGGTCTGCATCCCTGTGGAAGTGCCTCCTGACCTTTTCTAACGTGGCGTGGTTTGAGTTTTCCGGAAGCCAAGCCCCCCAACTAATGGTTCCTCTCTCTTTTCTAATAAATACGTGGCCCTGGGCCCAGCTCTCTTCTCTGCTTTGTCATGAGGGACCCATTATTTATGACTTGGGGATGAGTCACAGGCCTTGGCAAGGAGCTCACAGCTCTGGGCCCAGTGTATTTTTCCACTCAGTAGCAAGCGAAGGAGGATGCTTATAAATTCTCCCGTTGAAACGCCTGGGTAGGTATCTTCACAAGGATGCTCCTTCTGGCTCAACCATAAATCTTCTGCTCGTTGAACGTTCCAGGTGGTCTTTGGCTGCCACCAGGGAGAGTGGGTAAGGGCTCTTATGGACTCTGGACTCAGCTGCCACCCCAGCTCCCGGGCCACACAAACAACTATATGCCTCAAAAAAGTGCCATGTATTCTGTGGCGGGGGGGGGGGGGGGGG